>NC_136512.1:27705340-27760340 GCF_053919585.1 Euprymna scolopes | reverse complement strand
TTTTTCGCAAGTTGTACCTTTTTTTTACTACATAAAAATGTATAGTGAATTCAGCTTCAAGTCCATAGGTTTATCTGCAGATCAAGCAACTACTCCTTCGAGGTTTATGCAGATATACATAAGATATATATCAATATATAAATAATATATAATAATATATAACAACAAATTCAGAGCATTTAGTCTATACAAACGGAATAGAAGGTTTATATATTGTAGTACTTACCTTATTTTTATCTGCCATAAATATATATATATATATATATATATATATATATATACAGACACCCAAACATCCACATGCATACATTATTTTGATGTTCACCTAAATATTTGTTAACTGTTTGTGTTCAGATATACTATTATATAGGTATTTATTTAGGTTAGTAATATTATAACGGCTTAAGAAAATAGAATAATAAGCGACTTATGTAATCAATTTGTTACGACATAAAACATCCTCATTGGGGGAGAGAAGGTGATTGTATGGGGGATAGTTGCCATCGTAGTTGTTCTGATTTTCTTAAATTAGAATTCTTTAAGCGCATGTATTCTGAAATGTTTGCAGGATATAGCAGCTTCTTCTTTAATATTTAACAGTTTATCTCTATCCTTAAACCTAGATATCTCAAGTTTTTTCTGATAAGCATTATATATATAATTATAAAACAGTGATTGAATGATTCCACTATTAATAATAATAATAATAATAATAACAACACCAATAATAATAATAATAACAACAACAATAATAATAACAATAATAATAATATACTAATAATATAATAAAAATATAATAATAACAATAATAATAATATAATAATATAATCACAACAACAACAATAATAATAATATAATGATAATATGATAATAATATAATAAAGACGACAACAACAATTATAATAATAACAATAATAATAATAATAATAATAATAAGAAGAAGAAGAATAACAATACTAATAATAATAATAACAATAATAATAATAACAACAATAATAATAACAATAATAATAATAAAATAATAATAATAATAATAATAATAATAAAATAATAATAATAATAAAATAATAATAATAATAATAATTACAGTAATAATAATAAAATAATAATAATAATAATAAAATAATAATAATTATAATAATAACAATAATAATAATAACAACAATAATAATAACAATAATAATAATAATAAAATAATAATAACAATAATAATAATAATAAAATAATAATAATTATAATAATAACAATAATAATAATAACAACAATAATAATAATAACAATAATAATAATAATAATAAAATAATAATAATAATAACAATAATAATAATAATAAAATAATAATAATAATAATAACAATAATAATAATAATAAAATAATAATAATAATAATAATAAAATAATAATAATAATAATAAAATAATAATAATAAAAATAATAATAATAATAATAATAACAATAATAATAATAAAATAATAATAATAACAATAATAATAATAATAATAACAATAATAATAATAATAATAATAAAATAATAATAATAATAATAATAATAATAATAATAATAATAATAATAATAATAATAATAATAATAATAATAATAATAATAATAAAGTAAAAATAAGTATCGATTCTGTTTCAGATTTCCGAGTCGGATACAGTTATCGATTCCGATTCTTTCAAACCTTCTAAATATTTAGCTCTGAAGTTGTTGTTAATCATTTTTTCATTTCATTTGTCGGAATACTGTAAAAAAATCAGCACCTATATTCTTCAAATGTAAAAGTACATTTATGTTGGGATATAAAATTTGTACTTTTAATTTTGTTTTTTAAAACAAATAAATATTTATCATTGTCTAAGTTATTTGTAATAAGAATTTAAGTTTAAAATAGTTAAAAAAGAATCGGTTTCATCGGAAAATAGTTGTCAATTATTTCGACAACAATTCCGACATCCTAAACACTTCCAGTTGTTTGAATTCCTGATTCGGATTCCGATAATCGTCCCAACACTAATAACAACCCTATTTGAAATGTTTAGCTTACGGCTTTTGTGTTCCAGGCCATTAATTTTAATACATTTTCTCCCATGCGTGTTGTGCGCCTGTGTTTTTTTTAAATACATTTTTCTAAGATAATTTCGCTTCAAGCAAGACCATAATTTAAGTGTGCATTAAAAGAAAAAACAAAAACAAATTTAATTCTTTTATATTTCAAAATATTTTAAGAATACCCATTCGCCGTCCAACGGCCGCCATTATTTTTAAAGACCTTTTGAACGGGAATAGAATGACAATAAAATAAAGCAAAACAACATGGCCGACTATACTTGTCAAGCTCGCCAACGGGGGCATCTTTCGAAATGATGTCGTTAACTTTTGTTTCTATCGTTTTGATGTACAGGTAGTCGAATCGCACCGTGACAGTTATGGCTATTTCTTTCTAAAAGTGATCGATTTCATTCCTTCACCCCCCCCCAATGCCCTAAAATAGGCAGAAACCTTAAGATATAAATTTAAAGAAAAACTTATCAAAGAATAAAAAAAGAAGAAAATGCTAAGGCCATTAAGTGTCACGATGGGTGTATACAACATACGCAGAACAACCGAGAGGTCTTACGTTTAATAATGAGATCAGCTGTCGGGTTAAAATTAATTTGCATTCCCAAACTTATTTTGGAAACTTTTATAAATAGTCTCAAAGCAGCTATATGAAATGACAAATACATTAAAAACACATTAAAAAAAAACACATTAAAAAACACATTAAAAAAAAAACTATCATGGACATCTGACGTTCTCCGGGATTCAATGAGGATCAACAAATTAAGTGATATCGTTTAAATATAATCAGATTATATTTAACTAGTAGGGAGGCCTAGCGTTGTCCGGGGTTGAATTAGGATAAACAAATTTCCCCTTTTCCATACTTTTACTGTCATCGAAATCGATGAAAGCGTACATTTTTTAATAAAATCGATGGACTGCCTGCTCTAGTTAAGAACCAACACTCGCAGTGCACCCCGCACTGTAGAGAACTTACTGTTGATTTTTATAAAATTTTCTGTAAATAATGGCTTCGTTTATATATATATATATATATATATATATATATATATATATATATATATATATATATATAATGTTAAAATGTAGTGGAATCTATATCCATACTATATAAGATAATGTGTAGAGGAATCCATGTATATACAATGTTAATTTCTAGTAAAATATACTCTTGAATAACTGTGCTCCGCCCGCGGTCGCATATTTTTGCTAAGCTTGGAGGAATATATAGTGATGAAAAAAACTATATAGACTAATCTATACAGAAGGGGGAAATGCCCGGGGAGGGTCATATCAGGCCTATAGACCAAACTACACACCGTAACATGGCCTTCACTTTTTCACTCGGACTCAGGAAGTTGTATATAGAGACAGTCGCAAAAGAATTAAGGAAGGGAAGAACTTCGACTGAACTTATTTTTCTAAATTAAAATAAAGGCATTTATTCACGGTACTTTCCAAACTTCACGTGTATTAAGGTTTTACAAGTGTTTTCCTTCGGTATGTGTTTAAAAAGACTTTGCCGTTTTGAACACGTGTTTTTCTCCTCTTGCGTCAACTTATTAAGTCCAGTCGCCACCACGCAGGATTTTCAAATCTCCCCTGACGGAACGTGCTTCGCCTTGCTATCACACCCTTTTTTTTTTAAATCTCTGCTTTTCTTTTTGCTGCTATATCTGAAACACGACAGATGGTCGTCCGGCCATTTTCCTATTCAAAGTTTGAATTGCGTTTTGTTGTAAAACTTCCGCTTGCACTCACAATTGCTTTCAAATCGCTCTCTTCGGCCAAATTTACGACCTTATTACGATGACGTCGTCGTGGAGTGGTGGATATCAGGGCCGCGTCATTAGCTCCGGTTTTCGCGTTCGCACCCACGTAACGGATTGTTTTTACTTTTGGTGAACGTTTTAATATTTCAACAAGGTTATTTATGTGTTTTTTTTTTCGTTCGCTTGTTCTTTATTTTCCTGTTTTTACTTCATTTAAAATTTTTTTCCATGCTCTGTTTTTACGTCTAGCCCTTGCTCAATATCCTTACCACACCACCTCCCCACACCCGGACAACGCCGGGTACCCTCGCTAATCTAAATAAAGGAGATAATGCCTGTCAGGAGTTCCTCCCCCTAAAGGAAAAGGTAATGTCTTCATTATATGAGACTTCGTGTAGGCTAGTAAAGGTCAGAAGTTTTTACAGACATGTAAGATAATAGGAAAAAAAAAAACACGCAAGCACTTCTCTAATTAAAATATTGTTTATGCTGTCTTTGTTCGTGTCGTCTTAACCAATCACTAGTTGGAATAAAAAGGCCGACAATAATAATTATTTTCGTGATGAAAAAAAACATGAAGATTATTCTCATTAAGTTTTCTAATAGAATTTAGATTAAAGAATCCATTCTTTTCCGACTTTTTTTATCAGCAACAAACATATTTTTTACATGGGGTTCTATATCGTTTTGAAATCATTATTGTTGCTCATCTTTGATTTGCTGTTTTGAAAATATTAACCTATTACGTTAGAGCATAGTTATAATTAGTTTTTAGTTAAGGCAATGCTTTAAGTTCTATTTCAAAGAAAGCTCAAATAATTCAGCTGTTAAAATCTAATGAAAACATCAAGTTGTCGGTTCCTAATTCCGCTCATATATTCCGCTATCTCTTAGGAATTTATTAATCATTAACAGGTGGCCCGGCGTTGCCCGCTCGTAAAATACGCACATATATTTTATTTTGATTAATGCATTATTCTTATTTATTATAAACAGAAATACAGAACCAATTTTATTATTGAATGTTATAATGTACCTTATACATTATACTGATTCCAAAAGTTATAAATAAAAATAACTTAGATGCCATTAGTTAAAATCAGAACCGAAAAGTTTTGCGTTCCAGCCCCATTCCTTCTTTTTGCGCTATCAACACATGGATTAGAAATATTTAAAATTAAACCAGGTAACGCTCTGAATACATTTGCGCATTAAGAAAGCAATTTAGAAATATGTCGGAAAGTTGAAATAAATATTTTGATATGTGTCTACGCGTGATTCATCAATGCAAACAAAGATTTTACTCGTTATTTATCATACGTGGTGGATGATTACCATTTCCTGTTAATTTCAGTGTAATGTGTCAAGTAGTTTATCGGTTAAATATTTTCACATCGATAAATGCAGATGCATATATTTACTGTTTTTATATATACATAGATTAATTTATCTGTGGTAGCACATCTAAGACCGTAAACGACAAAGTTATCTCCGATTCTCTCTCCTCTGATCTTGAGCACGTGGTACAATGGGAAAAGGAGTGGCTAGTAACTTTTAATGCATCTAAAACCAAGCTTCTGTCTTTATATCATCGACGTTCTGATCCCCATCTGGCATCAATTAAAATGAATGGCTCTCGTCTTAGGGAGACCTCATGTTTTGACAAGATTCTGGTCTTAACCGTTACTCCTGATCTTAAATGGAACACGTACATCAAATCTCTTGCCAATGCAGCTAGAAAAATGGCGGGATCCTTCTATCGATCCAGTAGATATTTCACTGCTGATGTAATTCCCTCTGTATATAAGAGTCAGTTACGTCCAAGGATGGAGTACTGTTGCCACATCTGGGCAGGAACTACTAGAAAGAACTTCTCCTGCCTTGATAGAGTTCAAAATAGACTTCGTAACCTCGTTGGAGATGTCCTTTTCCCTTCCGTGCAACCTCTATCTCACAGAAGAGATGTTGCGAGTTTGTCTCTGCTTTATCGTTATTTTCATGGCAAGTCTCGACTGAGCTTCAATCTATGGCCAACCCTCGCCAAACTTTCGCAAGAAACACTCGTCTAGCTGAAAACATTATCAATAATTCCCCCACTCTTTATATGTGCCTAAACCTAAACGTAGATTCCATAAACAAAGTTTTTTTTTCTTAGAAGTGCACGCCTGTGGAATTGTCTTCCGTTTTCCTGCTTTCCAGCTGACTGCAATATCGCTGTCCTCAAGTCCAAGGTAAACAAGTTCTTGATCAGCCGTCCCATTTAAGTTAACAAGTTTACCGAATTTCCATTACTAACGATTACCAATTGACTACTGTACACTCTTAAACTTTATCCTCGAGTGGTCTCTGGGCCTTGATAAGTGGGTATGCCTATATAAAAAAAGAATATTCAACATTTAAAAAAAAATCTCCCATCAGATAAAATGGAAACCAAAACATAATCTTTTCTACATTAGCGATATTCATAGTAATGAGCTCCCTTGGTTTCTCAATATCTGTCCTCCAAAACTTGCACTAATAATAGAGGTGCCTTTACACTATGAGACCATACTCTCCTTGCAAAAATCGAGTAAGGTATTTATCTTTTCCCTTTCCGCAACACATATATCACTGAAATGGATTTTGCTAGTCTCTCTCTATGCTCTCATTATTTCCATGACGCTCTATAATTGTTGCCCCCCCTCTTCACTTTTGCAAGATATCTATAGCAAAAACTCGATTACTATCACAAAAAAAATCAACTTTCTGTTAATTTTCCATATGTCTAGTGCCATGAAAAATTACTACGAATATAAGTGATTCACTATTTATCATGTTCCGAAGCCATTAACAATATAAATCTCACCTGTCGGTTTAAAAGGTATGTATGTATGTATGTATGTATGTATGTATGTATGTATGTATGTATGTATGTACAGCTTTCTGTTTATTCTATGTGCTGTGTATTTCGGATTGTTTTATTCTTTTATTCATGTTGAATTCACCTATTTGTAACAACCATCATAATCGTCGTCATGAGCGTTGAGAATTTGTGCCGTTATGAACGCATATTCATTTTAAAAGCTGTACTACAGGCGAAGCTAACGTCTGTTTATTCTCTGTGCTGTGTATTTTCGATTGTTTTACTCTTTTATTCATGTTGAATTCACCTATTCGTAACAACCATCATCATCGTCATCATAAATGCTTCTTCATGTATATTCTACACGTACGTGTATGTGTACGTGTGTGTGCATATGTATGTGCATGCGTGTATGTATGCATGTATTTGTGTATGTGCATGTTGTCATGTGTGTTTGCGTGTGTTCTTGCGTATGTATGTTTGTGTGCATCTGTTTGTATGCATGCTTGTATGTGTACGTGTATATCTTTATTTCGTTGTGTGTGTTCGGTGTAGAGGACTTCTAAAAGCCTTGTTAAAGCAACCACTCTGGATGAATAAATCTTTGATTAAAAAACAAACAAACATAAAGCATGAAAACAGTACCCGCATTAAGCTGGTCTGCAGTTTGACGTGTTGCTGGCTATCTTGCTCATGCTTGTTGCTGGATCTCAACATTTTGAACCGGGAGAGAGAGAGAGAGATAGAGAGAGAGAGAGAGAGAGAGAGAGAGAGAGAGAGAGAGAGAGAGAAAGAGAGATTTAGCTGTCGTACAAAGCTAAAACTCTGTAACATCATCTTTGTATAGATACTTCCTCAGGCATTCGTCTATAAAAATTGTCCGTGGCGATGGAAAAATTGTCATGGGTGCAACCCTGAAATGCTGGAAGCATGTAATAATTGATCTGCCATCATTCTATATATGCATATGTGTGTGTATGTATGTATGTATGTATGTATGTATGTATGTATGTGAATATATGTACTAGTGTATGTATGTGTATGTATACCTATTTGTATATGTATGTATATATGTATGTGTGCATATATTTTTATTTATTTATATTTTGTGTATATATGTTTGTGTGTTTGTATGTATATACGTATATATATATATATATTTGTGTGTATGTATATATATGTATATGTATTTATGCATATATATGCGTATAGGTGCATATATGTGTATGTGTAGGTATATGTAGGTAACTTTATGTGTATGTATATGTGCATACATGTGTACGTATATGTATTTAAATATGTATGTATATGTGTGTATGTATTTGTATATGTTTGTATATATGTGTATGCATATGTATGTATATGTGTGTGCATGTATGTATGTAAATGTTTCTATGTATGTGTTATATGTATTGTGTATGTATGTATGTATAGATTTGTGCATGTGTTTATGTTTATTTGTATGTATGTGTATGTATGTGTGTATATGTATATATATGTATGTATGCCAAGGACCCTCTTCAATGTCATGTCTGCTTGAGCGTGTGAATTCGCTGGAAGGACAAAAAGAAAAAAGTTATCTTTGGGCTCATGGACTTTCAGTGACTGAGGGAGTGGCACTCGTCTGACAATACGTTGAAATCATCATGTATGTATGTATGTATGTATGTATGCCAAAAATTTTCGAATAGAGGCGACGGTTTTTCACGAGATCGTTATTGTTTTACAGCCTGACGTCTCGAACGACAAATATCGAAAGCATTAATTTCTTCACCTTCAAAGGGGGAACTTTTCTACTGGAGGGGTCGCTTTTTTCGCCGATATTTTCGAAAGACATCCCCTCTTTTCGATTGATTAGTCTTAATTTAGACCTTCGCCACTTCCGCCTTGGCGATAAATGTTGTCACGATTTTTTTTTTGCACGCTCTTTTGCTCCTTCACGTTACAGGTTCGAGTCCGCCTGCTTACTACCACTTTTTTTTTTTTTGCTCTTCAGTCACACCTCCAAACAACCGGGAAACGCCGGGCACCCAAGCTATTTCGGGTATAAAGGTTAAATGAGTGTACTGTTGTCATCGAGATAACAGTGCTATAATCATTAATGGTTTAAATTGGGTATAATTTTATTATTTCAGTGGACAGCTCACCAAGAACTTATGTATATTGGACTATAAGACGACCAGGTCGTAGTCAGCTGGAACGCAAGTACACGGAACAGAGTTTCACAGGCGGAGAGTAAAAAGTTAAAACGTGTTGTTCATGGAAAGTATCTTTTAATCTAGGCACAGAGAAAGAACGGGAGAATTTGTTGATAGTTGTTGTAGCTAGACGAGGGTTTTTGTGAAAAGTATAGCAAGGGGGACCATGGATTGAAGCTCAGACGAGCCCTTGCCATGAAAATAATGATAGAGTAGAGACAGGCTTGCAACCTCTCTCCTGAGCGAAAGACGTTTCATGGGAGAGTAAAGGGTAACACCTACTGTTTTTTTTTTTACACAGTGATCACCACTTATCAAGGCCCGGAAGCCACTCAGGGATAAGGGTTATTGCAAGTACATTACGTTAGTGTGGAGATTTGATGAAGTGTTTACTTAAGGGAGCGGTTCATTATGAATTTGTTAACATTGGACTTGAAGACGTGGCCGGTTTTGAACTTTGGCTAAAAAGGATGGAGAGGACAGAGCAGCCTCTGTCCAGATGAAGCAACAGTACCCCATTTTAGGATTTATCTGGCTCTTGTAGAGGAAGAGGGTTGCGTCTGGAGTAAGATACCTTCTAGAGCAGTAGAATGACGTAAACATTTGTTGGCGACATTGAAAATAGATTTCATGTGGATCTTCCATTTAAGGTCAGGACTGAGAGGTAGACTCAGAAGCTTGTCAAGGCAGGGAGCGTATTTTGGACAAGAGCTATTCACATCAATTTGGGCCAAATAGGGATCAGAGCGTTTATGGTGAAAAGAATAGAACTTAATCTTTAATTAATTTTAAATTAACAATCCACATTTTGCCCCTTCCCCCATCTGCCACCTGCTAAACGTTGAAAGAGAACATATCAGAGAAATGAGGTCGTTGTTGATCTTTGAAGTGCTATCATAGATAGTAATGTTGTCTGTATATATGTCGACGAATGAACTCAGAATGTGATTTGGGAGATTATTTATGAAGATAAGGAACAGTGTTTGGCCCAGGATGAAAGCTTTGAGACACGCCAGCCTTGATACTTTTCAGTCCTCTCTATCTGTGGATCATATTAACACAAGAATGCTCCCTCGGCTATTAAAACGTGTTCATCTTGTAATGAACCTCCCCATGTCACATAGCGCGAACGGCTACATGCAAATACAGAGTTTTGAGAAAAATGACGTCACGCTAAATAAAAAGGATAAAGCATGTTCGAACAGACGATCACGTTAGAGACGTAGATTATGTTCAAGATCACGGTCGAGAAGACGACCATTTTAAAGCCGTAGATTACGTTCGAGAAGACGATCACGTGGGAGACGTCACAGCTGTAATGAGAAGTCACGCGTGGCGAAGGAGTGAGAGAATAAATATCGTTGTACAACAAGAAATAGCGAGTTGAAATTCTTTTCTATTCTTTGTATACTTTGCGACTGAGACTACAACGTGTTAGTTCTCGGACTACGTAACACACATGAGCAATCCAAAATTTCTATAGCGCATAAAAATATAGCGTCGGAAACGTTGTGAGCATATAAGCATAATACAAATGGAATTTGTATTAGTATATTCCAAATACGAAACCTACATAATCTCAGAAATATCAATTAAATAAGTTTTCTTTTGTCGTCTTTTAATGATTGGATTTGGAAGTGCACGACTGACAAATTCTGAATTAATCTTCTCGGATTGCCGTAAGTCTTCGCGCATAATTAAGAAGGCTCGAATGAAAGCAGAATCAGCCGTTAAAAATTAACAAAAAATACAGTTATTTTTTTTTAATTTCAATTTGTCACGTTCAATGAAAATTTGACGTCATACTATTTCTTTTTTACTTTTTGGAAAAGGAAATAAAATTAAGTCAAAGAGAAAGAAGAACTAACGTTAAGAGAAAATCAAGCGTAACATACGTAGCTGACATCACGATTTCCTGCATTTCCCGAAACATGAATATATATGAAAGAGTCTTGTTGTCACTTGACATTGTGGTGAAGTCGTCATGTCAGTACGATCGTCTAAAATATTAAAATAAGGTTCACGGTTGCATTAAATATGTCAAGCATAAAAAAAAACTAAAATAAGCCAACATGTTCGTCTAAAACGCTTCTGGTGATAACAGAGCAGGCTGTCTGAAGATATTGGCTTCCTGAGACGAAATGCAGCTAACATTGATGTTTTTTGTGGTTTTCTACTTCCTTTTGCAAAACGTAATTATGTTCTCCAAAACCAAAAAAAAAAAAAAAAAAAAAAAACTTATCTTTTTCTCCTTCCTTTTCTTTCTTCCCGTTTCCCATTTATCTTTCTATCTCCCCAACTTCCAGACAGGTTTCCTAACTTAAAATGTATAAAACATTAACCCCTTTTCTCTCTCCCATTGCAAAACTCATTCATGTTCTGCATCGAAGAAAAATGATAAAATCCACTATAAAACAACCAAACCAAACCTTACAAACCAGCGATTGAAGATACAAAGAGCTTGAAGAATAAAAACCTTCTACAAAATAATTGGATGCATCATGAATGCTATTTCCAAGATAACTGGATTCGGCATTAAATAAACTGAAAAGGGTTGATATGCCGTAAAACAAAACAACCAAACCAATCTAAAACTCTAAAACAATATACACATCCAATAGGTGCGCTAATAACAAGATAAGTCGTCCATTCAGTATGCACGCCTAAAACGCTAAAACAACGCGCGCATTCTATATTCATGTCTGAAGAGATAAAACAATCGTGGATTCAATATTAGGGTCTGAACGGATAAAATGAAACGTCCATCTAATTTGCGCGTATCTATATATTAGTACGATAGCGAGTGTGTAGTTTTTTTGTGTCACGCTCACACCCGGGTCGTTTAATTGTTATGTACTTCCATGTCTTTTAATAAATAATTTTATTAAGAATTCTTCATAAGTTTTGGTTTCGGTTTTGATTATAGCTGAAAGAATTAAATTTATATATATAATTCATCAGCTTGAATTTAAACTGAATCCCAAACTTATGAATATATATATATATATATATATATATATATATATATATATATATATATATATATATATATATTCATAAGCTTGGGATTCAGTTTAGATTCAAGATGATGAACCCAAGTCATATGTATTGAAAAATAAATTATTTGTATTATAGTAAATTCGAGAGCGAGTTGATGCAGTGATTGCAGGTGATTAAATGACTTACTAACTAGATGGTTTTCTAACGAATGATGAAAAATATTTTTTGTATAGTTTTAAAGGTCAAAAACTTCCAAGACTATATATATATATATATATATATATATATATATATATATATATATATATATATATATATATATATATATATTTGAAATCGCAACTTTATAATATGTAAAACTCGATAGAACATAACTCTATAATAAGATATAAGAAATCTGCAAAAAATAGAATACCATATTTAAGCGTATTTTACGACATGGCTACGCCGGATGTCCTTGCTAGCATAAATAAATTCTTTTGCAGTTTTAACAAAATTTGGGCAAGATCAAAGTGTAGTATCTGTTCCGGCAGATACTGCACTTAAGATAATTTGTACCAGTCAATGGAGGGGAAACCCTCTATACTGGGACAATTATTTTTGGTAACCAGAGTGACCCCTTTTAGGGGAGCTGGTTTTTACCTCACATTAAAAACGGCCTTGTGCCTAATTTGCTCAGTGGGGGAGCAAATAAATACCATCTGTTCTTCAGATGCTGCACTTGCATTTCTTGTTCTCTTTTGGTGGAAGAGCAGTCCTTCACGACTGAGACAATTTTTTTTATTTTTGTACCTTTTCTCCACGTTAAAAAAACGACCCTGGTGTCTAACTCTATCCCGTGGGGAGGCATTGTAAATAGGTACAATAATATCAAAGCGTCTCCATCTATGCTGAATATCCACAGAATGCCAACATCAATATATTACATATAAATCAGTCCCCTGTGGATTTTTCACAGTTACCGCTAGTATATATAATACAAAATAAGCTGATAATTTATTGTGCTCGTTTAAAAGAATATGATAAGACCTTTATTCAATGTGCTTGCTGTAAAAATAAGCTGGCATTTAATATCCACATCTAAAACGCTGAAATAAGACACATTCAATATCAACGCCTGAAAATGTAAAACTAGACGTCCATTCGCAATTACATTCAACACTATAAAGATAAGACGTGCATTCAATAAAAAATACGTCTATCCAATATGCCCATCTAAAACGTTAACATAAGACGCACATTAAATATCATCGTTTAAAAAAAAAAAATGAAACTACGCCCATTCAAATTGACACACCGGTTCCCGTCAGATCACCGAAGTTAAGCAACGCTGAGCCTGGTTATGACTAAAATGGTTGATCAATTTGGGAATTCCAAGCATCGTATGTAGGAGGACGTCGACACCTCCCTACAAGAGTTGCAAATATCTAACGGGGTTATTTCCCCTAACGAGGATATACATGGACTGGAGACTGCTTGTCAATTTCATACTCACAGGAAACTTCCTCCTTTGGAAGAAGCCAGTTAAACCAGAATAGGGTAAGTGCCGACCGACACATTTAGTATGCACATCTATAACGCTACAATAACGCGAACGCTCAATATATCAATCCAAAAATTAAAACAGTCGTCTATTCTGTATGAAAGCCTATAACTAAAAGAAATAAGACGTACATTTTATATGGACGTCTGAACAGATAAAACAAGACAGCCATTTAATATGCCCGTCAAAAACGCTGCAATAAGGCGCGCATTTTATATGCGCATTTGAAACTCCATTAAGTCCGCTGTTCAATAGGCGGGTCTAAAACATGAAAATATGATGTCCATTATATATGCACGTCTGAAAAACTAAAATAAGGCGACCATTAAATCTAAGTGTCTCATAGTAATGCCTGTATGTATCTGCACATCTAATTCTGAATTTTAAATGTTATCTATATCTGCAAAAATTACAACGAGCAATGGATGGATTAATTCTTTTGCGGACTGTTATCCTAATCTTCATAGTTTTGTTGCACACTGTTTCGACCAACTCATCTTTTGGGCTTTCTTCAGGTGATTAACGGTAAAATAATAGGAATGCTGAATTTGTAACTGTATCTTTCATAGCTGTTGTTGTCTCACAACATTTTGGCCAACTAATCCTCTGTTTTGCTTGGGTAGGATCGAAACCGCTATCTTCAGATAATGCCCCTTTGGAATCGTAGCGACTCAATGTTTATATGCAATTATGAGGATACGGTTACAAGACTCATCCTCTTGTGAAACACCAACTATGAGGATGAGGATATCAGTCCGCAAAAATTAAATACACAAAGGATTCCAAAAGATTTAAATCCAATATATAAAAAGGTTATATGTCTGTTTGCCTATCTCTATATTTTCAAACTCTATCTCTTCTGAAACCAAAAGTCGCAGAACGGCGGTAGAGGCCTCAAATAATTGGATTTTTTTTACGGACCGCCCCTTTCATGGGTCGTTAGTCGGTTAAAATAAATTTTAAGGGTCAAAAAGGGATCAAAATTGAAAAAATCGTAATACATTTTGTACATTAATCTTTGTTTATTTTCAGTATGTAATTTTTAATTAGCTTATGTACGTGTGACGTTAGTACAGTGGTAACGTCAGAAGCTTTAAATGCTATAGCTTCGGTTTCGATTCTATCTGATGGCACCCAAATATTTTTGAAACTTTTGAAATCACGATTCTTTAATAATATATACGAAATCTATGCAAATTAAAATATCATGTTTAAGCGTACTTACACCTGGTCAAAACCGGGTGCCCCCCGCTAGTTAAAAATAATGAGCTAGTGAGGATTGCTTGTTAAGCTAGCAGTCTTTGTGACAAATTACCAACTAATTATACTGGATATTGAAAACTGAGCACTTACCCTAGCGTATGCTGGTACCATAGAAAAACGTTCAGCATGATTGGACAAAGACAATCATAAAGAAACCGGTTAAACACGCATTATGGCTCCTATTTACTTGCCTCCCCATGAGGGCAGAGTTAGACACCAAAGTCTATATAGGGGAAGTTTCGACGTGACCGTGCTAAGGAGGGATTGGGCTCCCCACGGGGGGAGAGGGAGGCTGAAGCTCCCGAAACACGGGAGAATGCCGGGCAGAAATGATTGTTTTATTGATAAGAATTATTGTATGCCGGGGCAACGGCATCCAAACTTGTTGAAAGATTATAAATTTTATTGTTTGATGAAAACGGCAAATTGATGTCACTTTGAGCGACATAACGAAACACAATTTCATTTACGATGCTAACAAGTGCAATACCCAACCGACAAGTCACGGGGTTATCCTTTTTCAATCGTAAGAATCAGGCTTTAGAGAGTTTGAAGATTCACACACACGCACACACACACACACACACAGGGATTCACCTGAGGTGACGTAATCAGTGGTGATTGGTCCAGACACTTACACCGATTATACCGTCACCTTACTACATAAACGATCCCCATTCAAAAATATGCAGATGGAGCTTAGATTTGAGAGAAATCAATTGTCCCCCTCTCTCTTCCCGAACCGTCACCACTGCAAAATCGAGAGTAATTAATATAATTCTGACTCAGTAGTGAACTCAGTATGTAATTTTATATTGTGTATATCTATATTTAATTAACCAGTACAATAGATATAACTGAGTCTGTTTTTCTTTTGCGTGCATGAAACTGATTCATTTCCAGTGCGACAGATCGACGAAGCAGCTGCCTATCCACTCGAAGGATGAACACAGCTCACATTGGGGTCCGTGTCCGAGGATTGACGCGTATGTTAAAAGGAGATTGTTTCACTTTTATAGTATTGGACGGTGTAGTATTGCCTCGTCGGATTTGGGGTTGTATTATTGTAATGTACAGAACGCGCAGAAGGGGTGGTAATCAACTGAATTCCTTCTAGTGCACTAACAAAAAAGCTTAAACAGATATATAAATGAAAATAAAAAATTATATAAATGTTTTTAAAAAGACACGTAATCACGTGAGCACTATTTTGTCCTTCTTTTGACACGATAACAAGTAACGTTCTTATTTTTTTATTATTTATCTATTTATCTATTTTCGAAAGAGTGCCACGTGCAAGTGGAGAAGTAAAAAAACAGAGTTATGCAAAATTTATGTCGAGAATTGTCTAAAGTTCCGACTTTTTTTTTGCCTTCACTTTAATAAGAATGTGAATTTATTAGGTGAATATATTCGACCCAATATGATTCAGCTCCAAAAAATAAATAAAAGGTAACGGGAATTAAGGTTAAAATTAAGGTGTTATTGTGGACTCTCATCCCTTTTAAAAAACCTTGTTAAACATTGTGACATATTTAAATTCTATGGAGGTCAGGCGCGAACGAACACCCAATAATTTTATTATACCATATTTCTTAAAACTGAAACATAATTATCAAACTATACTTACGCAAATAGTGATTAAAAGTCTTTGTTAAAGTTTGTGCCATATTTTCATGGAGCACAGGCGCGAACGCCGACCCACAATTTTATTATACCATCCCTATTTAAGTTGAAACATACTTATCAAAGTATTCTCATGTACATTTATATAAGAAACCCTTGTAAACGTTTTTTTTTTCATTTTTTTTCCATACTTTGTGGGCCAGGCACGAACGCAGACCCCACAATTTTTATGAACTACCGTTCTGCCAGATCAAACATACGCATTCCTGATCCTCGATACATCTATCATTATATGTAATCGTTTTTTTTTAATAGTCAACCATATAGGAGCCTTTTCGTGACCCCCCACACACATACAAACAGACGTTCCGCTTTATATCATAGATTTCTGACTCCAAACTATTCGGGTTTAATAAAAAAAAATAGTGTGGTGGTGGGGGGGTGCAATGCTTTGCCCGGTTGTAAAATAGGCTTAAATATGATATTTTAATTTGTCCATATTCCGTATATATTATTATAGAATCGTGATTACAAAATTAAAAAGAAAGTATTTAGTTGCCATCAGCTAGAATCGAAACAAGAAGCGAAACTGTAGCGTTCAAAGCCGGCGACGTTTCCACTATACTAACGTTACACGCATATGAACTGATTAAAAATAAATGTACAAAAACGGTCCATAAAAAATCCAATCATTTGAGGCCCCTAACGCTGCTCCTCGACTTTTAGTTTCTGAAGAGATAATTTGAAAATAGGGAACCAGGCAGAGAGACATAGTGAGTTTAGGTAAATAAATGTCTACGATGTGTTTTTGTGGTAGGTAGTACCTATCATGTCCTTTCAGTCTTTCAGTATGCGTATGCGTGTTAAAAAATGACACGCTCTAAATTTCATATAGTCATGCTTTTTAGAACGTTGCTATTGTTGAAACAAATACAGGATTTCTTTTCTTCTTTGGTGTTTGTTGATTTTTCTGAATTCCTTTCTTTTAAAGTTCCATCACCGTTATTAATGGCGCGCTGAAAGCAATAAGAATGAAATCTGTTCGAATGTGTCGGGCCAAAATTCAGCGTGACAAACTACGGTTTATTCCTTCTTTTGCTAACTGATGTAATCCTTTTTTCCGTCTTTTTTATGTATATATATTTTTTATTACTCTTGTTATAAGCTCCTTTTATCGGTTATGGGCCTTAGATCTTGCTTTTTAGGAGGTAGGTAGCTCAGATTGCGCTCTCCCTTGACTAATCATCGGAAAATTAAAGAAGGGACAGAATGAGAAAGAAGCAAATTAAGTGTTGTCGCTTAAAAAAACAAAAAAACAAATTATTTTCAAAATATCAAGATCATCAACCTCATCACCATCATCATCATTCTTACAATTATTGCTACTAGTAGTAGTTGTAGTAGTAGTAGTAGTAGTAGTATGATAGTAGTATTATAATTTTGGCTTCACTGCACTTTATTCAAAATCGCACCTGACTTTGTGTCTAATCTGCCGAAGAAGAGATAAATTACTATATATATATACTACGTTCTGTCTGAAGAAAAAACGGACCTGCGTGCAATTTTAAAGCAAGGGTTGCGAAATCTCTAACAACCGCTCCCCTGCGTAGGTATTGTTTTATTAGCGTAGACATAATAATAATAATACTTTAGATATCCACAGAGGATTTTTTTTTTTTACAAAGGGGAACGGTTCATCAAGAACTTGTTTTCGTTGGACTTGAAGATGACCATATTATAGCTAGCTGGAAAGCAGGCAAATGTAAGAGAGTTCTTCAGGTGTGCAGTTCTAAGAAAGAAACTTTGTTTATGGAATCTACGTTTAGGTTTAGGCACAGATAAAGAGTGGCGGGAATTATTGATAGTGTTTTAAGCTAGACAAGTTAGTAATGGAAGAATTGGCAATGATCCTTGAAAATGGAAGATACTCTGCCTTCTTTTTGTGTTATCGTAGAAAATATCCGTAGAAACACGTTATTTTTATAAAGTAAAATCCAATCGTTTAAAATGAATATTCCAATGAGCAAAATCTTATTGAAAAAAATCAATATAATAAGAATTTTAAAACGTTAAAATCCGATATTTTCAGAGTAGATTTAAAAAACAATAAAAATTTAAAAAATATATAAATATACATATATAAATGAAGAAATGACATACAAACACACCAAGTCCTATGTTCATCAACGTTTCGTCTTTTTTTATATCGCCGCCAGGTTGCTTAAATTGAAGAAAATTAAAAACTAGTGCAATAATTGGAAATAGTCCACTTATTGTACCAGTATTGTACTTGCATTGCCCTTTTTTAATTTCCCCATCTCTCCATCTCGTCGGAAATATTATTTCCTTTATTCGCATATATATATATATATATATATATATATATATATATATATATATATATATATATACATACAGAAAGTAACACCGTATTCATGCTTCAAAAACCCCTTATCACCTTTAAATATATATATATATATATATATATATATATATATATATATATATATCTGTGGAACTATGATTTTTTCAATTATATTTTACTTTATTTACTTACTAATTCCTATTTTATGAAGCTCAATGTTATTACAAAGTATATAAACAAACAAATTATAAAAGTCTATATTCCAAATTCAAAATGGCGTAATAAAAGATAAATAAAAGGTAATTTAACTTCTCTTCCAATTTCCGGATCTTGTAATCATACCCAAATGGATTTCATTTTGACAGTTGCTATTTCTTCTGATGAGTTAAGGGCAAAATGGATTCATTTGTTGATATAATAATTAAATAAATGATTTTGCGCTACGGAACAGTTACCGTCAATGTTAACAACATTAAAATAAAGTGTATTATGGCCAACATTATTAAATTTGGAATATATACTTTTTTTTTAACCTAAAGGAAAAAAACACCCTGTATATATATATATAACTATAATGTTAACTCCTTCCAACAGACCTGTTTGCAAATATAGCTGCTTCCACTGCATGAACTCTTACTCAGCCCCTCCTCCAGTAACAAAACTATGAAATAGCAATGCTCTGTAATCACTTTGAGGAGTATAATTTTTCATTTGATTTATAACCCTTATAAGCTAACCCGTTAACATTACCCACCAACGCGGGGGCGCATGAATACCTGGATTAGGACTCAGGCGCGGGGAAACCCCTCTCGGTGCTGCTGGACCCGTAGATCTTCCCAGGTCATCCGTCTAGGAGAATGAAAACTCTGAAGCTAAACCTAAGGGGAGGAAGGTCTCTCCGGTCTTGGATGACAACCTTCCAAGAGCTGACTCAAACAAATTACCGCTCTCCAAACCTAAACTGCTTAAGGAGTAGATAGGCATTGTCTATTGCCCGGCTTCCATACTCCTTCTTTGCATATTAGCTAGGCGTAGAGGTCGAATCACAGGGAGTCGCCAGACCTTCAGTGGTCGATCTTGTTTCATGACTAGGGCAATGAACGCCGTTCCCCCTCCCCAACGCATCCCATCCCTAAAACTGGGCACTTGGGAGTGCTTGAATGCCATAATGCCAGTACATGTACATAGGGTTGACCATCGTCTGATGGGTTGAGGGTACCGGATAGACAATTCCTGGCTGCTGTTTCCGACTGGTATTACAGGTGCCCTGACTGTTTGGTAGCGCTTAGAGCGGCTACTCCATCAACAGTTGTATAATATCGGGTTGTTTGTAGTGCCATATCGCGCATGGAAATGGACCCTGCACTCATCCCCGGTGGGCTATTCCGAGGCCACAATCCTAGTAGATGGCAGGACAACTGATGGTCTGCTTGTGTTAACATGTCTGGTATTCTGCATAACCACTTGTTCAGCATCCCTTACCTAAACTGAAACTCTTAAAAAAAAAATGACAATACAATAAAAAAAATACGCTCAAACCAGGCCCAAACTCATACAAAAACAACCTGCCTTCTTCCTTGAGGCTTGCATTTACGAACATCCGTGGGCTTAGAACTAATTTAAAAGATGTCGAAGCATTTCTCCTAACAAAACCCCCGGATATCTTAGCACTAAGTGAGACTAACCTACACTCCTCTATCCCCTCTAACAACTTTAACATGCCTGGATATCTCCCACTCTGCCGTAAAGACTCTGACAGACATATGCACGGGCTTGGAGTACATATTCGCAACACTCTCCCCTTGACTAGGGAAACTAAACTAGAATCGGACGATCAAGCCTTTATGTGCTTTAGACTAAACATGCAACATAACATTAGCTACTTTTATTTTCTCTACCGCTCTTCCCCATCCCAGGACTGTACCCTAATAAACAAAGTCTCTGACACCATAGATACAGCATTTTCCTTTGACACTAGCGCACAAGTGCATGTATTTGGTTACTTCAATGTCCACCACAGCAACTGGCTTGGATTTTCTACTCACACAGACGCAGCTGCTACCACAACACATAACTTCTCTATAGCTCATTCCCTATCACACATGGTTACGTTTCTAACCCGTTTCCCAGACCAGCAAGAACAACACGTATCACTTCTAGATCTGTTTTTGACCACAGCTCCCGATGACTGTGTAACTAATGCCCAAAGCCCCCTTGGGAACGCCGATCATGCAGTGGAAATAGTTGAAATAGCCCTAAACTTTAGAGCCAAAACTAAAGAGCCACTGCTAAAAACAACAAGATATTATAAAAAAAGGCTGACTGGGAAGTATTCAGGGATCTCATCAGGGACGCCCAATGAAAAAATATATTTTCACTTCCTGCTGAACAGTGCCCAAATGAGACAACTGAATGGTTCAAAACAGCAATTGAAGCACATGTTCCCAAACAGAAATTGTATAGCAAGCCCCATTCTCCCCAATCTTTTACTTTTACATGTGCAGTCGCCATAGCGCAAAGGCAGCATGCGTACCGCAGATTTAACCGACATAAGCCCAGTTCAAATAGGCAGGAGTATATAGAAGCCAGAAGTAACTGTAAGAAAGAAATAGCGACAGGTAAGAGAGAATTTACTGAAACCGCAAAAAAAAAAAAAAAAAAAAAAATGAAGCGCAGCGAAGCACAGAAATTAGGAACCCGCGACTTCTGGAAAATCTGCAAAAAGTAGTAAATAATTGGCAATCAACAATTCTCCCACTATCCAACAATCATGAGGTTATTTGCTCTGCAACTTAGAAGGCTAACATGCTTACCAGTCGGTTTGCCTCCAACTCGACACTAGACCCTGCCAACCACCCCCTCTCAGACTTTCCTTTGCGGACAGACGCCACACTAGACGATCTGAAAATCACCCCTTCTCAGGTGCATACTATCATAAGAGATTTTGACACTGCAAAAGCATGAGGATCTGATCTCATCCCGGCTGTGCTATAATAAAAATGCTCCGCCGAAGTTGCTCCAATCCTCTCCCAAATTTACAAAACCTGCCTTAATGAATCTTGCTTTCCTGCCTGCTGGAAAACTGCTTCTGTATTACCAGTTTTCAAGAATTCTGGCGAAAGAAATGACCCAGTAAATTATCGCTCTATTATTTTCCGCCCACTTTTCGCCAAAATATTTGAGACACTAATTAACCAAGCTCTAGTCGATCACCTTACAAATGCTAAACTTCTGAGTGACCAACTATATGGATTAAGTCAATCCCGTTCAACAGCAGACATCCTGACTGTCATCTCAGAACGTATATACCAGTCACTGGACAAAGCGCAGGAGGATAGAGCGATAGCTCTAGATATATCTAAGGCTTTTGACAGGGTATGGAATGAAGGTCTTCTCAGGAAAATCAGATCATATGACATCACTGGAAGAATACATGGCATAATTAAATCCTTCTTAGATAAGAGAAAAATGTAGGTTGTCCTCGACAATCGTACATCTAAACAATATGATATAAATGCGGGAGTGTCTCAGGGGTCTATCATGGGACCTCTATTATTCCTAATATTCATAAATGACCTCCCTGACAAAATTGCCTGTGAGATGAGTATATATGCTGACGACACCACACTCGATAACAGACACGACAGGAAAACAAATGAACACATATCTAAAGAAATGGCAGAAGCACTAGAGGATGACCTCCGATCTGTAGTGGAATGGGGACATAAATGGATGGTCACATTCAATGCTGCCAAGACTAAACCTGTTTCCTTCAATAATTACAAGAAACCTTCTCTACCACCAATATCAATGGCCAATGACTTTATTTGAAAGTACATACTTTAAACTCCTCGGCCTAACGCTCTCAGGAAACATGAGTTGGAACAATTACATCGAGAGTATCGCCAGGACCGCTGCGAAGAAGGTAGGTTCTTTCTACCGCGCTAGAAAGATACTAACGGCCGAAAGTATCCTATACCTCTATAATGCCACTATTCGTATGGAGTATTGTTGTCATATTTGGGCTGATACATCTACCACTAATCTCTCGCTTCTAGACAAGGTTATAAAAAAGAGTCGCCAATCTGATAGATCCTGAACTGTCATCTAAACTTCAGCCCCTGTCCCATCGACGAAATCTCGCATCCCCCCACTCTTTCTACAAGCATTTGAACGGTGAATGCTCTGACGAACTGCAAGCACTTGTACACCCTCGACGTAAATACATTCGACAAACCCGACTAGCAGCTAAATCCCACCCCTTCACAGTAGAGATCCCTAGATGTAAGAGAGACTTCTACTCCAGTAGTTTCTTCCCAAGGATAGCTCGACTTTGGAATTCCCTGCTGGGTCCCTGCTCCCCCAACTGTACTGACATGCAGAAGTTCAAGTGCAACGTGTACCTACATCTTGCTGTCCAACTCCCTACACAGTACCCCTGATGCCTATGTCCCTGATAGTAGCCCCCTACAACAAAGTGGCAATATGCCTTGTTTGGGGTGAAAATGTAATATATATATATATATATATATATATATATATATATATATATATATATATATATATATATATAAAAGAGATTAGCAGTTAATAATGCATGCGCTTTAAATGTTGCTTTTTTATTTAATTGGGAGTTGACGCAGTTGCAGGGTTTCTTTTCTTTCCTTGATTACTTTTGCTTTGTTAAATATTTACTCTTTGATAACATTATACTTTACGGACACCCTGTATGTATGTATGTATATATATATATATATATATATATATATATATATATATATATATATATACACACATTATACTTACGAATATATATATAAACCGACGAAACAGACAGACCAATTTATACCCATATATTTTCATGGAGATCTTTGGTCGCGTTTTAAATAATATGCGTCAGGTCAAGGCGTGTGCTTAAGAGTAAAAATGGCCCTTGAACCTGAAGTGTGACAGACGAAATCCACCGTTGTAAACTTTGGTCGTATCTAATTTGAGACAGGCTTGGAAAACTACGTTTGATCTTTCTGGCTCAAAAATGAATCCCATCTATCGATTTGACCTTTCGCGCTGGATCTCCTTTTCAACCAACGAATGTCGTACCCCCGGACAGAACTGCCGAACCGTCACTGAAAATCCCCCATTTTTCTTTGCCTCCCACCATCTCTGTCTCTTTGTCCTTGTTTTCGCGCTCTTACTTAATCCACCCCCACCCATGCCATCAATTTCTTCAGCCAAATGCCGCGCGGCCGAACCAACAAGTTGTAAGTTAAAGGTGACATCGCAAAGAAGTAAACAAGAGTCTATGTCCCCATTGGCGTGTGCGGAGAGTGGGTGGATGGTACATTTTTTTTATGTGGCGAGGGAGGGAAGAAAGATGGTTAGGGAGTGAAGGCAAGGAAAACAGTTAAGACCAATGCGGATGAGGGAAGAAATAGATGGTGGAGTTAGGCTGTCTTTTTTAGTCAGAATAACAGCCTCTTTAAGCCTTTGCGTCTTTCTTCTGTTTCTGCTGTTTACTTGTTCCATGGGAGATTCGTCACGTGCTCAATGACATTCCGACTTGGATAATCATGATCCTCAAAAGAGGATGAAGATAAGCTGTTATACATACATGTTGACCCACGCGCGAGCACACACACATCCACACACACACACACACACACACACACACACACACACACACACACATACACACACACACACTCACACATACACACACATATAAATGTTGAGTATAAAGATCGATAATGGTAAATTATGAATCAGTTTCAAAAGGAAACACAAACAAAATCAAAATCAAATTTTTGGTTTTCTCAATATTTATATAGCTCTAGGATAAATACACCTATTGAGCGTATTATATATCTACAGTAGTGTGAGCAATGTTCTTTTAATGTAGTAATACATTAAAATAAACTTTGCTCTTTTAGAGTCTAATTCTTTCTATATAATATATATATATATTTCTTTTACATGAGCATTAATATGTTGCTACACATTCATGCGCATGTTTTAGGTCAGCCAGTTACAAGTAATTAGATATCTCTTTAGGCTATGTTGCTTATACAAAGGTTCAAGTCAGATATGAAAATTTTACAAGTGTATGCGGGCAAAAATGAAGAAGATTAAAAAAGTATAAAATATGTATATGAGAATAGAGAAAAAAGGGTTGTAGGAGAATCCCTGAAGATTGTTGTTGTGTATTATTGAGTCACTTTGCTTTTTTCGCCTTTTTTTTCTTCTTTTTTGTGTTACGCGGTTTATATTCCTCACCTATCGCCATTGAAAAAATGAACGTTCCTTTTAACGGGGGTTTGCCTGCAAAGTATTTGAGGTTCATCTGGCTATTGTTCTAACAACGTCTCAGCTGATGCAAACTACCTCCTTCTTTAGATACGTATGCCTGAATTCAGGATTTTTTCCTATCGAACTCAGTAATCTGTACACATTTTAAAACGTGGCCAACGGAACAAGGGGCAACTTATGTACGTTGATTAAATAACGGCTTAAATTCGCAGTTCTGTACGACAAAAAGATCTTTGAGTTGGACAAGATCCAATTTAAGAAGGTCGATCGAAACGTTGTAATAAAACCATCCAAGATGAGATCAATAGTTCGAATAATCCACATAACAAAAATTATCAATGCGTCATTCTGCTGTATCAATCACTTTCAAATGACCGGGTCACACAGTGCTACTCACAAAAACGTCGAAATAGGCAAGGAGGTGGAGGTTGGACTATTTTTAATATTTACTTCTTTTGTAACAGAGCGTAGAAGGACGTATGCAATTACATGCAACATAACGTCACCGGGGGGGGGGGAATATAAAAATGGAGAATACGATCATGTTAGAGACGTGCGTTATGTCACGGCCACAAGGAGAAGTCAAGCGTGACAGGGGAATGAGGACGTACATTTCGTTGTTCCAACGGGAAAGGCGAGTTGAAGCCCTTTACTACTCGCTGTCTACTTTGCGACTGAGTCAACAACGTGTTGGGTACCGTTACACTAGTAAGCAATATGTGTTCGACGAATATATCTCATTAGTCTGGGAGTCCGACGTTGCTCGGGTGTTTGGAGGTGTTTGTTGATAAAAAAAAAGTTGTAGTAGGCAGGCAGGCTCGAACCCGTGACGCGAAGCTGGCAAATAAATTTGAGGTGTTTAAGGGTAATGGTTGAACACACAAAATAAATAAATAAAAATGTAATGCTGTACTATTTAAAAATATAATTTAAAATGTAATTATTTAGTTTATCTTCATTTCAATTTATATTTTATTTAACTTAAATTTACTTATTATTATCTTAAATCTGAAACCTTTTAATTTTCAAACCAGAAAACAAAGGGGAATAACTGTGATAATTTAATTCTTCGCGCACGTTATTAAATATTTTCTATAATAGGTTTGTTTTCATTTCGAAATATTTTTTTAAGTTGAATTATTATTTTTATTTTTAATTCGGAGGTAATGTTTTTCGCTTATTCTTAATTTTTAAGTAACCTTTTGGTACTCATGCAGAGAGTCCACCCGACTTTCCCCGGAACATGACACCAACAGCCGGAGCAAACCGAGCGTCGCTGAGGAAATTAAGCCGAACGTCGCCGATGAAAGCATAACTAGAAAAGAAAACCTACCTTAAATTTTAAATTTTATTAACTGTAAAGAAAAATTTTATAGTAATAATTTTTTTTTTGTTTTGTTTTTGCTATATATATGGTACTCATGCAGAGAGTGATCCGTGCTGAAATATTAACGTTATTATTTAAAAAGCCATTCTTAGCATGGGGAGGGGAGTCTGTTTTGTACCTATTTTGTACTTTAACCTTACAATTGAATTAAAAAAAAGCATATCATAAAACTTTAATTAAACGTGGACATATGATTTTAAAAAAATAACGCGGATCACTCTCTGAATTACCACCATATATTTTTTAAATAAATAATGTTAAAGATTTTTTGGTCAATGTGAAGTTTCTTTCCAACTCCTCAAAAAACTTTAAAATGACGACTTTCATAGGTTTCCGGTGTATTTTTTTTTTACAAGGTTGCCACCACTTATAAGGCCCGAAAGCCACTCGGGAATAAGGTTTATTGCGTGTACAGCACGTTAATGTTGAGATTTGATAAAGTGTCTACTGAAGGGGACAGTTAATCAGGAATTTGTTTATGTTGGACTTGAAAACATCCAAGTTGTAGTCAGGTGGGAAACAGACCGACGGAACAGAGTTCCACAGGCGTGAACTTCTAAGAAAGAAACCTTGTTCACGGAATCTACGTTTTGGTTGCGCACAGATAAAGAGTGGGGAAAATTTTTGACAGTGGTTTCAGCTAGACGAGTGTTTTTCGTGAAAGATCAGCGAGGGGATACCAGGGATTGGAGCTCAGACGAGAACTACCATAGAAGTAGCGATAAAACAAAGGCTCGCAACATCTCTCCTGTGGTGCTGAAAACGAATATCACATTTAAATTTGGGGCATGATATGAAGAAATTACTTTTCCAAAAAATGGGGGGTCACTAACCTATATAAATTTGACGTAAAATGAGCTCACACTTTCTGGACACCTAATAATTTCTTCATATCATAAAACAATTTAACTGTGATTTTCAATTTTAGCACCCCCGAAAACCGGCGCTGTTTTTTTTTATTTTTAACTAAGAGATTCGTTCATTTTTTTTAATAAATTAGGACGCTAATAATGCCGTCAGTAATCTTACATGAGCGGTTTTTTAGGTGGGTATTCAATTATAGAACTTGTATAGTTTTTAACAGGTGCTTCTGTAGTTGAATTAATCGTTTTCCGTAAGTAACGTGCCGACATTAACCATTAAAACATTAAAGCAGAATCGTTTAATATTTCACATAAATTCTGTTTACATTGGGGGGGGGATCCACAGCCCCCTAATGTAAACAGAATTTTTGTGAAATATTTAACTGCTGAAGCACCTGTTAACAACTATACAAGTTGTATAATGAAAAAAAAAGTATGTTTTTGTAAACTTACTGACAGAATAATTAGCGTCCTAAATTATGAGATGAAAAAATGAACGAATCTTTGTAAAAAACAAAAACAAAAAAAAAACAGCGCCGGTTTTCGGAGATGCTGAAAATGAATATCAGTTAAATTTGTTTTGATATGAAGAAATTACTACGTGGCCAGAAGGTGGGTGCTCATTTTGCGTTAAATTTATATATGAAAGTGATCTCCCACTTTTTGAAAAAAATTTCTTCATATCATGAAAACTACTAATCTGCCCCAAATTTAAATGTTTTATTCGTTTTCAGCACCACCGAAAACCGTTAAAAATGTTTTTTGAGGAGTTGGAAAACAATCTTGACATTAACCGATTTTTTTTTTGTTCGAGAAAAGGTTCAAAGTTAAGTCAAATAAACACTTTTTTTTGTAAAATTATCTTTGTTTTCTGGGGTGCTATTTTTTTATTTTTATTTTTATTTTTTCTCAAGGAAAAACATGAAAACTAGAAAAATGTAAACAAACTGGGTGGGATAATTTTTTATTATTTTTTCATATTAAAACAGATAGTTGTTGTTTTATTAATGGTGTGTGTGTGGGCGCAAATCGTATTCCGCATTCGCGCTGGAGGTCTTTCTGTGTTGCTCGCTCAATCGCCCACAATTGCAATTGTAGGCATAGACTTGTCAAAAAAAAAGGTACCAGTCCGGTTTGGCATGTGGTAGCCTGACACCTCCAGGCATAGCCATCGCTGACCTTTCCTTGTCCACATGATGCACAAGTTTTCGTCCATGCCAGTTTTTTTTCTTGACAAAAGTCAAGCACTCCAGTTGGTGCTTCCAGCTGCTCACTTAAGGCTTTAAAATTCATGTTTTTTTTTTCTGATGTTAAATACGAAATGGTGTGCTTTTTTTACTAATTTATTTTCTTTTCTTCCTTTTCCAAATTGTCGTCTGCTGCTTTGAATTTTCAACTCGCTCGAACGCGCGTCGCGTTGAAAACAATCACGCTACATTGCAATTGGTTCAACTTTATGTTTCGTCAGACGGCTTAATTTTCTCGGCGACGATCGGCTTACTCCGGCTGTTGACGTCATGTTCCGGAGAAAGCTAAGCGTGCGCTGAGTTATGTCTGTATCACTCTCTGCATGAGTACACACCTTTTTTATTTGTTATTGTTGAGTTATCCGGCTTTTTTTTCACTGTATGTAGTAGTTTTACACCGATATAATTCATCGTTCTGTTTATAATTGTTTATTTTTGATAAAAAAATTACAGCCATTGGACTATAAGTGGTTTGTTTGCCATACTTATAGGTAAATCTGCACTGAACAGATAGCATAATACTTAAAGCTAAGTTCAAATTTTGATATATCTTTTAATTTAAACGCGAAAAAAAAACAATTGGAACGCTGAAAACGTACGCAGTAAAACAA
Organism: Euprymna scolopes; assembly: GCF_053919585.1. Taxonomy (NCBI): domain Eukaryota; kingdom Metazoa; phylum Mollusca; class Cephalopoda; order Sepiida; family Sepiolidae; genus Euprymna; species Euprymna scolopes. The sequence goes on along the minus strand of NC_136512.1, from coordinate 27,731,253 downwards.
TACGTTGTAAAATGCTCTTATGGTTGTCAACGGGTTAATGTACATTTTTTTGTAAGAAATTTGCTTAAAATAACTTAAACGTAATACGGAAATGAACGATGTAAAAAAAATGCAGAAAGTGTTAACAATTTTCTATTTGGATAATTTAAACTCGAAAAAAAAAACAATTGGGACGCTGAAAACATACACAGTAAAAAAATACGTAGACAACGGGTCAAAGTTGATTTATTTGTAAGAAAATTGTGACAGTATAGTTGTAATACAGAATAATTGCAAAACATCCCCACTCTTCCCATGTTAAATAATAATTTCTAAATAATAGCGGGTATATTTTGGTGCGCAGGTGAAATTCTGCAAAAGTAGTGATTTATGTTTATTTGTTTACGCTGTTATGGGTTTATGTTTATGTACGCATACGCAACCGGAAGTCATAAACCGGATGTTGAGTTACAATACCCGTTACAAGGTCATTTGAATTTTATAATTATATAGATTTAATATAAAATATAATTTTTTTTTACCATATATGATATCACATACATCGCTATGGTATAATCATTACCATAAATCGGTATTCTTTTAGTTTACCGACCTCTCGGCATTTGAATTCTCGACTTTCATAAATTTTGCGGGACGCTGAGAACGAATATTGCATTTACTTCTTGCGCAAACAAGTAGTTATTCATATTTGAAGACATTTAGTATCCAACGTAATCGTTACAGTTTGGCAAGCAAGATGGCCGCCCGTGCATTTACTAAACAACACCAAAAAGAGCCAAACGAGTAAAAAAAAAAATGACCCTAGGCCTCCTTTCACTTTCTCATGATTAGACAAATAATTATTTTTATGATAAAAAAAGACATTTATTTTTGTTTTTTGACACAAACCTATTTTTTTCTTCTCACACCAAATTTGGTAATACAACCCGTCGCAAATTTACCGTCTGCATGGTATGACCTTCTGGACCCTGGGACTTTTTGAAGAAATGTTAGTTTCAATAAAGTAGGCGATCACTTTTCTATGATAATTTAACCAAACATGAGCATCCACACGTTGACCCCCCCCAAAAAAAAAATTGTTCATATTGGGGCGGGGGGGGGATGTCGGCGGCGACGGGGGGATGTTGGGGCGTTGTTGTAATTGTACTATCTAGAAATGTTTCCTGTAAAAGTGTGTTTTGCAATGAACATAAATAAAAGACAAGGTCAGACGTTTAAAACCATTGGCGTAGACCTGACATCAGACTGCTTCAGTCACGGTATGTTCTGCGTCTTCATCAGCCGGACAGGAAGTCCAGAAAAACTCTACATTCTGGCTCCAAATCAAAGAAGCAGAAATGTCGTTTACCACGAGGCTCTTCAACGAAAAGTTCTACAAAAGGATATGATGAAAAACTGATATGATCTGATTGTGGTATGTTTTCAGTATTCAATGTGTTAGATAAGATTTAAGCATCAAGTTGAAATTTACTTCCCTCTTACAACATCCACTTACTGGAAAGCTGCCCACAAATCGCGTACCTAAGTGTGCAGAAAAGTGCCGTGCGGTGCGCGGGTATTTTGCTAGTATATATATATATATATATATATATATATATATATATATATATATATATATATATTTCTGCTGAAGTTTATGCATCAGTTTTCTTAGGGGTAAAAAAAGAAAGCGATCTCAGTGAAAGGCAACCTTGCTTATTTAAAGGGCTTGGTCAGTCTCGTCTGCATTTCTCGTATAGGCACCTAAGCCGATAAGCAACGAACCAACTTTTTCTACAAGAGAATGTAGAGGCTGATAATGTGTTGACACATTATCGCACAGAAAAACTGTGATACAACGAAACCATTTCTCTGTGGATGATATATATACAGGGTGACGCCCCCCCCAAAAAAAACGGGCCCAACTCTAATTAGCCCCCGTTTCTTAGTGTTTTGTCCGAATGAAATGAAACTTTGATCATAACTAGTTTATTATATTCAAAACATCACATATAAACACTAGGGTCTTTGACCTTTTTGTTTCTCCGTTGACTGTAAAATACTCATATATATATATATATATATATATATATATATATATATATATATATATATATATATATATATAATGTGTGTGTGTGTGTGTATGTGATTAAAACGTTAGTATGAAACACAGATATATGTAGATATAAAGGATAATTATTATTTAATTATAATTATCAAACCTCTTTAAGAATACTTAATAATGGGAACTGTCCTCAGAATAATAAGTAAAAGGAGTCAAGAGGCGTTTATGCAATATTCACGATTTCCACTTGTCCGGACACTTTTGATTGTTTTATGTATTTAACTGAATTCGGCGTTTAGTAGTTATTAATTCCATTCATTCCCGTGGCATTTGTTTTGTGGCACTGAGGTAAAATGTCTTAGGAAATATTTATAAAAAATGGCTTTGCGGCTGAATTCTTAGCTCTTGATTGCAGGAATTGTTACTTCCTATATTGATGATTTATTAAGCATTAAACAATAGTGTCTATAGTTATGAAAAATAATTACTACTTAATTATATATATATATATAGATAAAGAGAGAGATAGTTATGAAAAATAATTACTACTTAATTATATATATATATATATATATATATATATATATATATAGATAAAGAGAGAGAGATAGTTATGAAAAATAATTACTACTTAATTATATATATATATATATATATATATATATATATATAGATAGATAGATAAAGAGAGAGATAGATCGGCAGAGAAAGAAAGAGAGGAAGACGGAGAGAGAGAGAGAGAGAGAGAGGGAAATAAAAAAGAACAAACCGAGTTGTGTTCCTCAAAGTTTCGTTTTTATTTCGAGACTTCCTCTGGACTAATAAAGATGAACCGATGATCAACGCATAATTCGGTTTCTTCCTTTTTATTTCTCTATTTTGTCGGAAGACTATTTCCATTATTCTCATCATATATATATATATATATATATATATATATATATATATATATATATATATATATATATATATATGCGAAATAGTATATATATACATGCTAAAATAGTAAATATATATATATATTGCTTTATTATATATATATTGATATATATGCATATATTTATATATTTTTTATATATATCTTGCTTAATTATATAATTATATATATATATATATATTAATATATACATTTATATATATGTTGCTTAATCTATATATCTATAAAAGTGAACGTGTCTGTCTGTCTGTCTGTCTGTCTGTCTGTGTGTCTGTGTGTCTGTCTGTCTGTGTACATTTCCCTACGCAATAACTCTGTCAATTTGTAGTCTATAGACTCGAAATTTGATATACATGGTACTGAGATTTGGGAAAATCGATGTGACGGGTGTCAGCCAGAAATTTGGCTGTTAAGGGGTCAAATTTCAACGATTTGACCTTTAAGAACTCTACCAAACTCCTCCGACAATTTTGGGTCTAGACACTTGAAATTTTAGATATAGGTTCCTTGAACATGGATCTAACTTAATAAAGTAATAGGAGCCCGAAACAATAAATTTTAAGGGGTCATAATAGGGGTCAAAGTTTTAAAAAATTAACCATTTTTTTTTCTTTTTTTGCTTTTTTTGTACAGCATACACCTCCAAACACCCGAGCAACGCCGGACACCCCTGCTAGTTCTATATATATATTGTAATGCTTAGATGCATGTACTTCCTCTTAAAATTAAGTGCTTTTTCTTCTGATGAGTTAAGGGCGAAATAAAATCATTGATTCATATTATATAATAATTAAACGCAATATTTTGCGCTACGAAACAGGCGCTCTCAAGAATTGTCCATGTCAAACATGCTTGAAGGAATAAACCGTAAGATGGTCACCTTCTTGAAATAAAGAATATAGAGTTTTATTATTTATTTGTTATATGCTTTGGAATTACACCGAACATCGTGAATTAAGGGATGGGTATGAATAAAAGGTGAGATACGATTGAAGAAACATAATTTCACACTCACACACACACATACAGATATATATATATATATATATATATATATATATATATATATATATATATATATAATATTGTTTTCTTTATGAAAGCGATTATTTTCGCATTCGTTTGTTTTTTGTGAGGATTCTGATTCCGAATTTAGCTGGCCAATGAAACGAGTGAAGTTTCACGGACAAGAAATCAATAGCGAAACAGTGCAGAAGAAATCCGATGGGTATCAACGCTTCTTTTTTTTTTTTTTTCCTTCTTTAATATTTTTTCGATTATCGAATCATCCTCGTCTAGGTCGGCGCTGATTCTTCCTCTGGCAACGCATCAATGCTCCAGTGAACTCCTTTAGCCCGCGGTGATAGCGTGGTGGTTTCATCTCGTCAACATTGATTCGTGCGCCTCACACGACGACGTACTTCTGGCTACCCGTCGTGAATTCGGTAAATTTGTGGCGCTGCGCCCTGCGCTCATTCACTTTCTACTGTTGCGTAGGAGAATCTACGTTTTATTAGATCATCTTTTTTAAAAACGCCGTAAATGTACATGATAATGAAAAAAAGAAGAATATTTAAGAGTTGGGGCTACTTTCGATCATAAATTTTCAATTATAACTAGCAAGGGGCCCCGGCCTTATCCGGTCGTAAAATACGTTTTAATATGATACTTTAATTCACGCATATTTCGTATTTATCATTCTGGGCTCAATTATTTCATATTAAATTGTACCCAAAAATATAGTCATGATTTTGAAATTAAAAAAAAAAAAATGATTTTGCTGCAATCAGTTAGAATCGAAATCGACACCAAAACATAGCACAACATACTTTCAAGATCGAAACAGTGTCAAAAAGTTAAGGAAAGACGGAAGTTTATCACGGTTGGTCTGTGAAGTTTATTAAATACAAGCTGGTTTCCATGACAACAATGATTTTGATAGGCAAGATGCCAACGTAGATTCCATGAAGAAAGCTTCTTTCTTAGAACTGCACGCTTGTGGAACTCTCTTCTATTTACCTGCTTTCCAGCTGACTAAAATATGGCCGTCTTCAAGTTGAATGTAAACAAGTTCTTGATAAGCCATTACCCTTGGGTAATCCAATTTACCAAATTTCTCTGCATAATCATTAAACATATGCACATTAACATCTCTAGGTGTTTTTATTAGTTGTTTTTTTGGCATCTAGTATTCGTTCCCATAGTTGAGCCTCTTTCGTTATTTCAGGTCCATCATAAACAAGTTGCGCAAGTATTCCCTAAATATTTTCGATTAAATTTAGATCTGGACTTTTTGCAGGCCATTCCAAATTAGTCATAATCACTTTCGCCATCCATTTTTCATGGGCTTTGTACACATGGATGCTGCAATTGTCTTGCTGTAGAACGAAATCATTCCCCATCTTTCTTCTTATCCTTGGTAGATCTTTCTCGTCCAGCAATTGTTCTGTCATCCTTTCAGCCACTCCAACCATATATTTCCATTAGCAAAGATCATATCCCAAACCATAACTCCTCTAGTCTGTCGTTTGTTCAGTACAACAGGCTCAGCGCTTCTCGACCAAGTACAGCATCCATCGGGCCGATCAAACTTGAAACGCTTCTCATCAGTAAATATAATCTTCTTAAAGTCAACATGCTTTGTTAACCACCTTTTAGCACTCTCCAGTCTTACTCCTTTGTGTTTTCTTGTTAGTGTAATTTTTTTCTTGGCCCTAGCATACTTCAAACTAATCCTAGACAGCGTTATTTGTACTGTTAGGACATTTGCATCCAATTCAAATTTCTCTTTCACTTTTCTTCCTGGGACTTTTTCTTCAGATGCATAAAGCCGTGTCACAGTCCTCTTCATTCTCCTTTCAGTCGTCTTGCCAATTGATCTTTTCGATCCTCTCTTCTTTTTCCGCTCGGAGTTTGTCTTCAGTATGTATTCGACCGTTGATTTCGACATGTTTAAATCCATGGGAATCCCTGTGATGCTGCGGCCACCTTCCCGCTTCTTCCGTGCCAAACAAACGACTTCTTTTGAATGCATTTTACCTAATTAAAATTAATTGATTTGCCAGTAGAATAGAACAGATAATTGATTATAATGATGACAGCTAAATGTATAAGCAGAAAATTGCATGCAGCAACATATACATTTTCATTCCCCAACTACGCACTTACAATCTCAAGAGTTTTGGCCACTAGTAACCACCTGGAAGTAGTTTTTTGAAAGTGTCCGAAAAAATATTGTCGGGCCCCTGTATAATAACTGGTATGATTGCTTGCATTGAAAACTTTGAATTTTTTCAACACTGATATTAGTTTTCTCAGATGTTGTGTGTGGGGTTATTGGAATCTTCTAGTTTTTGTGCAACACATGGCAGATTAATTGAACTCTTCTAGATATTCGAAGTCCTGAAATTCGATTAGCATGCTATTCGAGAAGACACACACACACACACACACACAAATATATATATATATATATATATATATATATATATATATATATATATATATATATATATATATAGGGTGACCCTAAAAATGTATACAGACTTTAAATAATTTGAAACAAGATGTTTTTTTCTTTGCAGATAAAATTCATCGATCTTAATGATGGCAGTTAGGCTAAGCTTTGAAGAAATTTGATTCTAAAATCCTACTGGAAGCATAAAAACGCTGTTGAAGTGCAATGACAGTTTAGGAGTATGTGTATATATATACACACACACACACACATATATATATATATATAAAGAGAGAGAGAGGGGTAGGGAGAGTGAAAGATAGAGAGAGCGCGAGATGTTATTTGTTTGTTTTTGCGATACTTTTGGTAATGAATGTGCATTTTTACCTAAATGCCAGTTGGGAATACTTATCCCTTTGACCAATTTGGTAACCTCCAAAATGGGGAGCGGCATATGTGTTATTTGTAAAATATAATTATAACTTATATATATATATATATATATATATATATATATATATATATATGTATATACAGACACGTCAGAAAAGAATATACACCTATAGAAACATTTTATGTTAAGAACCATATTCATAGGACCAAATATTAAAAAAACCAAAAGTTCACAAATTAAATAACTAATACGTGGTTGACTTTCCTTGAGCTGTTTTTATTCTTCTAGGCATCGCAGGAATCAGTTGACTAATATAATCTTGAGGAATATTTTGCCATGTCGGTCGAAACATTGCTAAAAGTTCAGTTTTGGAAGATGGCTTCGTTTTCTTTTTGCAAAGGTTCCATTTTATTGTGCGCTAAAGGTTTTCAGTTAGGTTCAGATATGAGGTCTAACTTGGCCATGGAAGTTTGTTAATCCCATGTTGGGTCAACCAATGTTGTGTAGCAGAGTACTCGATAAAAAGAGAGTTAACCTCGTTCATTTTACCGCTTAAGAATATGTGTAGGAGTCCTTCATATAATAATGGACAATATTTAGCTGACTTTTTTTTACATGGAGGTCACTACTTATGAAGACCCGGAAGCCCCTCGGAGATAAAGGTTATTGCGTGTACAGTAATATGGGATAGTATCATAGTAATCGTTAGTATTGGAGATTTGATAAAGTGCCCTACTTAAGGGAGCGGTTCACTAGAAATTTGTTTATGTTGAAATTGAAGACACCCAAGTTGTAGTCAGATGGGAAACAGGCAAACGAAAGAGAGTTCCAGAGGCGTGGACTTCTAAGAAAGAAGCTTTGTTCATGGAATCTACGTTTTGATATAAGCAAGGATAAAGAGTGGGGAAAATTAATGACAGTGGTTTCAGATAGACGGGTGTTTCTCGTGAAAGATTGACGAGTGGGGACCATAGATTGGAGCTCAAACGAGCACCTGACATGGAAATAACGATAAAATAAAGACAGGCTCGCAACGTCTCTTCTGTGGGAGAGAAGTTGCAGGGAACAGAAAAGGGCATCCTTCACTAAGACACGAGGTCTATTTCGTACTCTGTCAAGGCAGAATAGGCTATTTTAGCAGCTCCTGCCTAGATGTGGCAGCAGTACTCCATCCTTGGACGTACTTGGCTTTTATACAGATAGAGAATTGCATCAGGGGTGAGATATCTTCTGGAGCGGCAAAAGGATCCCCCCCCATTTTCCCAGCGACTTTGGCAACAGACATGTGTGTGTTCCATTTCAGATCAGGAGTAAAGGTCAAACCCAGAAGCTTGTCAAAACATGGAGCCTCTCCTAGACGAGGGCCATCCATTTCAATTGATGCCAGCTGGGGATCAGAGCGTTAATTATGTAAAGATAAAAGCTTGCTTTTAGATGCATTAAAAGTGACCAGCCACTTCTTCCCCACTGTACCACGCGCTCAAGATTAGAGGAGATAGAATCAGAGAGAACTTTGTCATTTATGCCTTTGATGTGCATGACTTTCGTTTGGTTAGTAGCATGCTTCGAATTTTTAGATGCAATTTTTATGAGACACTCTAAGTTATTTCAGCACTATTCTTATATGTAAATATATTGATCTTAGGAAAATATTCACTTTAGTGTCTATTCTTTTCTGTCATGTCCGTATATATATATATATATATATATATATATATATATATATATATATATATATATATAATTATTTTCTACTATAATAATTTAATACCTACATACACTAGTGTTTCATCCTTTCGGGAATCTTCAGAGCAGGGTGTCATGATTAATACTAGTCAAACGATTCGAACCCCATATCCCGAGACATCTCTGGCTCTATTAGCGGAGACATAATCCATCTGGCTACCATTAACCGCTTGAAATAACTTTGAATTTAAACATCTTAATTTTAAATATATATATATATATATATATATAAAATTTATTTATAAAAACATTAATGGCTACATATGTGCATACATGTTTATGTAATCACCCGCGTTGGGGGATTACAGAAACATGTATGCATATATGTAGCCATTAATGTTTGTATAAATAAATTTAATATACCTGCTCTGTTCACTCATTGATCACTCTTTGGTAGACACATATTGTTTCATTAGATGTACTTCTATGATACTAAACTCTACTGGCTATATATATATATATATATATATATATATATATATATATATATATATTTCTTCTGTCAGTTAAGAGCATTTGAAAATGAAGATGGAAACGAATTTTAACATTTTAAAATGTGCTTTTATTGAAGACCTAATAACAGATCATAGGTTTTGGCAGAGGACATTTTTTTTAACCAAGTGCTGTCAAATAGCACAGTTATATCCAAAGGGAAAGGTTGTTTTCTGCAAAACTTCAAATTCAAGCAATATAACACTAGATAAGAAGCATCACAATGTGATATATGACAAAGACCTATAGGCGGGCAGATACAAAAAAAAGCAATGAAGCAAAACATTGCAATCTGGAAGAAGTCCGAAAGAACTGCACTCATTATTGATGTCACAGTCCCAAGCGACTATGGCATTAACAGAATTGAACGGGAAAAGATAGTAAAATATCAGTCCTTACTAATGCTTTAAAAACGACATGGTCTCTGAAAGAAATAAGCGTTATGCCGGTTATGTTCATAAATACTTGGAAGAAATCCCTGGAAGACCAACGTATGAAAAAAAAATACAGATATCAGCCATAAAGGAGACAACAATGTATCATCAAACGAGCCGTAGGATATGAATTTAAATCTTGATGGTATCAAGTGTTAGGTCCAGGAGGCAGCTCCTATTCTCTTAAAACAAGATGAGATAAAATAAAAACAACAAAAAGCTGTATTTGATCCAAATCAAACTGGTAAAACAAACAGATAATACTGAACTTAAGAAAAGGAATAGACATGATTAACAATGCTTCTATTAATCTTCTAGGCCTGTTTCTGAACAGTTTTTTCTTCGATAGCAACTTCAAATATATCGCTGATGTATAAGGATACACACACGAATATATATATATATATATATTCGTGTGCGTATCCTTATATATATATATATATATATATATATATATATATATATATATAAGGTGTCTCAATAAAAGGTATGCACTCTTTAAATTATCTCAACTTGCTGCATGAATACGCTATACCACGTTCACAAGAGATGTTTAGGAATATAGAATTACACTTCCAGCAATATGGAGCACTTCCCCACTATCTTCATGAAGTAGGAGCATATCTTGATAGTCACCTGCGAAACAGATAGGGATGATGTAAAACACAGGTTTCACGTTAGAAAACGAGCTACAATGAATGAGTTGAAAGCAACTATTAAAAGATGCGTCAACATACCAATTAAACTTATTAGGAACGTTTTCGATTCGATCAGTGAGCGTTGTAAGCTGTTCATGGACCACAATAGCCAATAATTTGAACACTTTCAAAAATTAACTCGTTTCTATATATTTTTCTATTTTGATGCGTGAAACTTTTCTTTCTTATAATTAATGTTGGTTTTATGGTCATTTAAAGAGTGTGTATACAATTTATTTGGACACCCTATATATATATATATATATATATATACATATATATACATATATATATATATATACATATATATATATTTAGTGGAGATGGTAATTAATAAAAACTGAAGAAAGTGCTCAATACTGTTGTAGAGCAACTATGCTTTTTATTTTTTATTATCGTATCTTTCTGTTAAGTTACATTATTGTTTCGGCTACACACTATATATATATATGTGTGTGTGTGTGTGTGTGTGCGCGTGTGTGTGTAATTTTATAAAGTTCAAATTATTGATCAAAGCAAATCTAATCTTAGAACGTGTATTATGTACTGTTGTAATAGTTGCGAGGGGCGTGCAATAAGTAATGCCCCTGACCCACTTCCCATAGTAGTAGAGCAACGAAACTTGGCACAGTTATTAGTCCTTCTCTACATAGCAACCATCCAGAGTAATGTATTTCTCTCATCGTTTGATGCAGCTCTGAAGACCATTTTTGTAGAACACCCCAGGTTGGTCCTCCAACCACAACGTGACTTCAGAAAACAAGGCTGCATCACATGGGAAACACTTTCCTTTCAAAAACAACTTCATGGCTGGGAAGAGGTGAAAGTCAGAGGGTGCAAGGTCAGGAGAGTAGGGGCATGGGGGAGGATTTCATAACCACACGCCCGTGCTTCTGATCTGGGTACATGAGAGTTGTGGACTGGAGCGTTGTATTGCAGGAGGAAAGTGATCTTGCCCCGCCTCTTGATTTTGATAGCTTCCCTTAATTTCCTCAAAAGTGAAGCATAATAGGCTCCTGTAATTGTGGCCCCTTTGACAGGAAATCTGTCATCACTACTCCCTCTTGGTCCCAGAAGACTGTGAGCATGACCTTGCCAGCGGAGGGCTGCACACTTGCCTTTCTTGTGAGGTGGTGATTCCAAGTGCTTCCATTGCATTGACTGGGCTTTGGTCTCTGGATCATAGTGATGTACCCAGGTTTCATCCTGTGTAATTAGTCTTTTGAAAAACTTTGACTCATCTTCTTGACACATCTTCAAAATCATCTTCAAGCACTCGACGCGTTCTCGCTTCTGGAATGGTGTGAGCAACCTGGGAATCCATCTGACAGAAACCTTATGCATATACAAATGGTCATGAATGATAGTTTCCACAGACCCTGTACTAATCTTGGCATCTTGGGCTATTTGGCGAATAGTAATGCGCCGATCTTCCAAAATGGCAGCCTGAACTTGACGGACAGATGCCTCATCAATGGCAAAAGAGAGGCGACCAGGTTTGGGAGCTGTTTCCACAGACTTCAGGCCATTTTTGGATTCACGATGCCAGCGTTTTACAATGTCATATGATGGGGCATTATCACCATCAGTTTCTTTCATTTCATCAAAAGTCTCCTGTGGTGTGCGTCCTTTCAAATACAAAAACCGGATCACTGCTCGACATTCAACAGGCTCCATTTCACACCTGACTCAGTTCAAATACCTGTAAAACAGAAACCACAATTAGTTCAGAGCTGTAATTTGTCACATGACCGGTAGATATATAAACCATTGCACATTTCAGCTAGATCAGACAACTGGAAGTGTGTCAGGGGCATTATTTATTGCACGCCGCTCGTATGCTGGTAAATCTGCGTACCATTTAAGCCATTTTGCGATGATGCATAACCGTATCTAAAATTTTGTTAGCTCAAATCTGCAACCTCTGTATCGCAGACGTAGTATTACTACTTTTTCTTATGGCATGTATTCTTCAAAACTTTGTGAACTATTCTTCAGTTTCTTTTTATTCAAGCTGTTTTACTAGTTAGTCTTGTGATATCTATCAATTCTCTGTTTACGTACTTCTTTGCAATAAAGTTTCCTATTCCAGTTGAACTATCTTGCTCCTGATTGTTTCCAAACTACCTTTTTACCTAATCTTTTTTACCATTTGCGATTATCATCTTCCGTAATTGTAAGTTCCTCATACCAAGTGTTTTCGTGTCATAAATATGCTGTGATTTCCATACAGAAAGATAATTATTTATTTATTTATTTATTTATTGAAGACTATTATCCTCATCTTTCTTAGACATTCTTTCACGACATTTCGGCCAACTATTTCGCTGGCCTTCGGGGCCCGTGGCGCAGTTGATAGAGACGTTGAATCTGTACGGTTCCAGGAGAGAATTGTCTGAAGATAGCGGTTTAAAACCTACGCAAAGCCGGCCAGAGGCTTACTTGGCCAATGGTGAGACGACAACAACTACGGATGGCAGTAATTGCTGAGAATACAGTTAGGAGATTCGGAGTTGTCACCTGACGAAGGCCAGAGGAATAGTTTGTCGAAACGTCGTGAACCAACATCTAAGAAAAATGAGGATAATAGTCCGCAATCAATCAATAAATTAATAAATAATAATCATATTAATAATGAATTCCAATTAACTAATATAGAAAAACAATACTTTTACAGAAGAGCTCAATATATAGTTCCCACACTGACATCACAGTGTGCACTTATTATTATTGGTTCTATAGACACACGGCGGTCCTTATCCATAACGTTCCAGGATATGACCTTAAACTATATCCAGTTGTAAGGCCCCAGCTTGTGGGCTTTGGGGAGTGCGGAGCTACCCTTTAATTGGTATTGCTCCCAGGTCCACTCTGGCCCGGAGTGGTAGTATCTATAAGGGCCCAACTATGTGTTAAATAGAGACCGACTTTAAAACAACTAATATATTCTATTTAAACAATTCTTCACAGTCTTGGATTCGGCATTATATAACCTGAAAATGGTTGATATGCCGTAAAACAAAACAAAAAAAAACAACCAACCAACCAAGCTTATCCATAACATTCTTTATTTAGCCAATCAACTCTGATGTTCTGAATTCGTTACTCCTCCTACACAGCTAATCATCCCACATAGACTCCCTCCATCCCTCGAATCTTTTATGGCACTCCAAAAACTGATGCTCGATTCATGCAAGATGGTGCAAAATCAGTCTGAAGCATTCCATACGTTTCTCTAACATTTTCACCAAATTTAAAAAAAGAATCTTATTGTATATCTTTCTTCTAAAGTATCCTCACGTCCAAATTGAATCTTTGAAATTATATGCTGTGACAATCAGGCTTTAGTAAGATTTATTCCAATTCCTACCTTAGCTGTTTAATTGATCCTGAAATCATAAAACTTGGTCAGTTATCTCATAAGATGTATCGCATTAGCCTACTAAATTTTCAAGAATCTACAGCAATTTATAATGCCTAAAAAGAAACAAATCTAGAAACTTATTTATGGCACCACGTATGTTATGTTTTAGGAATACATTTTATATAAACATAATAAATTTATCTTTTAATGCTCTCCTGTATGCTTATAAAAAGAAAATTTCGACTTCATCGAAATATCTATAAAACAACAACGTTATAGATAAGGACCGCGTCATAAAATAGCAGATATTTTAACACTTATTTCATTGTGAACATTTTCATTTTGAATGAACTGTGTTGTCGACTTGGCTGCAAACGGTCATCGAAACATCAATATTTTCAGTAGACTACCCTCAGTTTTTATAAAAAGCATCTACATTTTATATTACTGTTTTTTGGTACCCCAACAAAAGGAGGGTGGGCAAGTACATTCACCTTTGTCTGTTCGTCCGTTCGTCCGTTCGCACATTTCTCAATAACTACACCTTGGAATTTTTTGAAATTTTGCCCAAACATTAAACATGATATGAATAAAAAAAAGTTACAGAACGGATTTTCGGGAAAAAAACTCTAGGGGTGCCTTTCGGGTTAAAACGGTTAAAGTTGACAGTTAAAAAAAAATTGATGCCTTGGATTTTTATTAAACTTTCTAAAAAGTTGTAACTACCTAAATTCTCACCTCTTTTAGGGTCATTTTGGGACTATTTAACCATATGTGTCCAAAATTTTCTGTGCATGTCTAAGCAGTTTTGTAGTGTGCTGAACACAAATGTAACTTTTGTGCTAAACGGGGGGGGCGTGAAAATGATGGACTTAGTCATTTCTTTTTTGTATGGTGCAGAACTCAAATTTATATATATTAAGGCCTAAAACTGAACCGTTTGTTCATTTTCCCCAGGATTTGATGTCCCCTGGGGACTTTTGGGCTAAATAGGGGAGGCAAATGCTAAGCTTAGTCATTTTTTATGCCTCGTTAACTGCGCACTCACAGGGGACCATGTACACTTCCCTTGTTTTTTATCTTATCATTTTGAAGATGCCAAATATTAACACGCTAGCTCATACTTTCCAAATAAAGAGATCCTTTTAAGATTTAAACCGCACATTTCATTGCAATTGTTGGAATTCTCTTTCATTTGTTTCACAGGGTATATTTTCACGGCAGTTTTCGATCCTTTTTTTTAAGGAACGAGTTTCCTTAGTCTGTCTGCGGGTTCCAAATTATAGCTAAAATTTTGTAAACCTTTTTGATTTCACAGGGTGTTGCGAATTAAGTATTAGAGTATCCGTTAAATGTACCGTTAGAGATTAATGGGAGATTAATAGCAATAAGACATTATAATACCACATTTACTCTAGAATTTTTTTCAGGAACTACTGAGCCGATCTGGTTTTCATTAACGTTTCTGATGAGAAAGTACACCAGACAAAGTATTAAGAGATGTGACAATTGAAAGCAAAATATTGTGTTTAATATGAATTTATATTTAATGCTATAATTAACTTAACTTTGACTATGTTTAAATAATTTAGTATTAGCACTCATTCTAACCCAATGAACTTAAATTTTTGCCCGATTTTAATAGATAAGCTCAAGTTTATATATATATATATACATACATATATATATATATATATATATGTATATACGTGTGTGTGTGTGTAGAGGGGTGTCTCTGACACCATCTAATCAGTAGATAGAATAGTAGATAGAAGTAAAAGTCAATATTGGCTTCAAAAAGTGATGGGGAAGGAAGAAATGAAAGTTAAGTGAAAGTAGATCAATCTTATAAAATAGAGAATGTAATTGATTGCCGTTGATATTTGGGCGGGTTTTATAGAACAATGAATTGACGCAATTGATTTGGAAGAACAGATTCTTACTGATTAGGATGTTGATTAATGGCCGAACTGAAATGGAATTTGATTAAAATATTATAGAAGCGAATAAACAAGAAAGCAGCTAGAATAAAGAGAAATAGGAAAAGGGAAAAACAATCATAAGAATAGAAAATATGAACAATTCATGAATGGATATATATATATATATATATATATATATATATATATATATATATATAATATAGCTGTATGTCTCCGGCGGCTCCTAGACTTATGTACGTCGTGATAGCATATATATATATATATATATATATATATATATATATATATATATGTGTGTGTGTGTGTGTGTGTGTGTGTGTGTGTGTGTGTGTGTGTGTGTGTGTGTGCTATGATATCATTATTAAAAAACATACAGACAAACAGACAGGAATACGGTTGGGAGAGATGCTATTCTAGCGGCTCTAATGAGTTGAACTATAAAGAAACAGTACTGTATGTCGATGACTTCAAATATATTTAAACTTCCCCCCTCTTTGGGTAGAGCACTACTTAGTTGGCTGAAAATTGCGAGGCTCGCTGTTTGTTTATAAATAAGGTGTCTGAGCACTATAAAAGTGGTGGACGAATGTTTGTTTAAAATAGACATTTGTGGAGGTTATTTGAGAGCGCCGCTCCCGTGGGTCGATGAGTAGAATTGCCGATTGTCAACGCGATAGTCCATAAGTTCAATCCTCGGCTTGTGAGAGCTGCTAGTCTGACAGCACTCATGAATTATTATACAACGAAACAGTACTGTATGTCGACGACTACAAATATATATATATATATATATATATATATATATATATATATACACATATATACATGTTTGTTTGTGTGTGTGTAAGTGACATAGGTGCTCTATCTATCTGTCTCAGAAACGGTCTCCACGTACTACGTACTTGAAATTTGATATATAAACGATTTGAATCTGTTCAACATAATCTCAAATTATAGTATAACGGTACTTGGTATGCCTAAGTCGACTGAAAGGCCTCGTTTACGCATGCACATCATCTACAATTAAGTTTACGCATATATATGTATATATATATATATATCATATATATATACATATATATATATTTATAATTATATATCTACCATGTTGAATATATATATATATATATATATATATATATATATATATATATAATTACTTACTTATATATCTACCGTGTTGGAATGATATAAGGGATATCTCTAGAGAAGATCCTAATTTACCTCATGTGTGCTTCCGGGTTTCACTTGCTTACACCACTTAATTTATATTTGCCCTCTATCGGCCCCATAACAGCGGAGTTACTATCTTTAAGAGTATGTCTGAGAAAATAGACCACATCCTGTCTGCACATCCCTCGGCTAACATCCACATTTGTGGTGACTTCAACGTCCATAACCTGGAATGGCTAACCCACCGAAATAAAACAGATGATGAGGGGAGGTTCTGTCATGATTTTCCCATTGCTTTTTACCTCACTCAGATAGTTCGCGAGCTCACCCGTGTGCCCGATACTACAGGTCAATATACAAGCCTCCTAGACCTTTTTATCTCAACTTCACCTGAGCTATGTTCATGTTCCGTTCTTTCTCCTCTAGGATCCTCCGACCACTCCGTTGTATCAGTTAAGATAAAAATGAATGTAATAAGTCCCCAGATGTACCCCTCAACCGTACTGTATACTGATACTCTATGGGTGACTGGGATAGCTTCCGTACATTCATATCTGATCTACCTCTGCATTCCATGTTTAAAAAGGATGTGTTCTCTATAGTATCAGACTTCACCGAATGGTTAATTGTAGGCTTAGACCGATTCATACCATCTAAAAAAAAATCCAACAAAAACCCAACAACCAGCCAGGGTTGTCCCCAGAATGTGCTGCTGCCATCGCGCACAGAAATCACTTTTCTCATAGCTACCAACGTAATAGATGCAATGAGACTAAAGCTGCTTTCAGGAACGCCAGCAACCATT
The DNA here is from genome assembly GCF_053919585.1 of Euprymna scolopes. NCBI lineage: Eukaryota > Metazoa > Mollusca > Cephalopoda > Sepiida > Sepiolidae > Euprymna > Euprymna scolopes. Next base: position 27,713,763 of record NC_136512.1, on the reverse strand, counting down.
GTAAAAGAGTAATAAAAATGCAAGAGAGCTATATGCCCAGTCTGTTAAATCCAAAGTCGCTGATCAGCGGCTTGGTTCCCACCAATTTTGGCAAATAACAAATAGGATCCTGAACAGAAGTGTGTGTTCTATCCCAACTATTATCAATGGACCTGAGGTCATCTCGTCAGCATCAGACAAGGCCAAACTATTTGCCAAGAAATTTGCAGCTAATTCTACCCTATACGACGAAGGCCATCAACTCCCCATATTTCCTCCTATAATACAGAACACGCTAGGTAACATACAAATATCTCTGCATGAGGTCGCCAAGCTAATCAAGAACCTTGATTCCAGTAAAGCAACTGACCCTGACGACATCCCAATTATAGTGTTAAAAAAGCTTCAACCAGTACTTGCTCCCATACTTCCGAAACTCTTTTAGCGTTGCCTTAAGAAGTGCTTTCCAACACCCTGGTAAACCTCATCATTATGCTCTGTATTTAAGAATTCAGGTGATAAGTCATCTCCCTCTCAGACTAATAAGTCTCCTGTGTGTCATGAATAAGTTTCTGGAATCCGTATTAAATAAAGAAATAGTCAATCACCTCAGCAGAAATAACCTTCTTAGTCACACGCAATATGGGTTTCCATTCTGCAAGATCTACTGCAGATGTGCTAACGGTTATATCTCATAGGATTAAGAATCCCTTGACAAAGGCTTCCTTTCTAGGGCAATTGCTCTTGACATATCAAAGGCCTTCGACAAGGTATGGCATAAAGGCCTACTTCACAAGATTTCCAGCAACGGTATAACTGGAAATGATTTTTCTATCATTAAATCATTTCTTTTTGATAGGCTCATAAGAGTAGTGGTCGATGGACAAAAATCAGAGGTCTGCAGTATTAATGCTGGAGTTCCTCAAGGGTCCATCCTGGGCCCAACTCTCTTCCTGATCAACATCAATGATCTCCCTAAACACATATCTATCATTCGTAGACATCTATGCTGATAACACAACCATCTACGGCAACACATCAAAGGCTGTTAATGACAAAGTTCTCTTTGATTCTCTCTCCTCTGATCTCGAGCGCGTGGTTCAGTGGGGGAAGACGTGGCTGGTTACCTTTAATGCACCCACAACCAAACTCCTATCCTTACATCATCAACTCTCTGATCCCCATCTGGCATCAACTGAAATGGATGGCTCTCGTCTAGGAGAAGCCCCATGTTTTGACCAGCTTCTGGGCTTCACCTTCACTCCTCATCTGAAATGGAACACGTACATCAAGTCTGTTGCCAAGGTCGCGGGAAAGATGGTGGGATCCTTCTACCTCTCCAGAAGATATCTCACTACTGATGCAATTCTCTATCTGGATAAAAGCCAAGTACGTCCAAGGATGGAGTACTGCTGCCATATCTGGGCAGGAACTGCTAAAAACAGCCTATCCTGCCTTGACAGAGTACAAAATAGACTTTGTGGCTTAGTGGGGGATGCCCTTTTCTCTTCCCTGCAACCTCTCTCCCAGAGAAGAGACGTTGCCGGCCTATCTTGGTTTTATCGGTATTTCCATGGCGGGTGCTCGGCTGAACTCCAATCACTGGTCCCCCGTTGCCAATCTTTTACGAAAAACACCCGTCTAGCTGAATACACTGTGAAAATTATTTCCTCACTCTTATCTCCGCCTAAATCAAAACGTAGATTCCATGATCAATGCTTCTTTCGTAGAACTGCACGCCTGTGGAACTCTGTTCCGTCTGCCTTCTTCCAACCTGACTACAACCTGGATGTCTTCAAGTCCGACATAAACAAATTCCTGATCATCCGCCCCCTTAAGTAGACACTTTATTACATCTCCACACTAACGTACTGTATTTGCAATAACCCTTATCCCTGAGTGGCTTCCGGACCTTGATAACTGGTGACCACCTTGTAAAAAAAAGCAAAAGAAACTCGTCTAAATAATAAAAAAAATAAATGGAAGAGAGATGGAACTGGACCAATTAGAGAAAGGTATATTCTTACTAGAGCTTGGATTACAGCATATTGTTTTCATTTTTTTGAACCTGGGGTAACTATCCATTGATGTCTCATATGTTTTAATATAGAGTGATTTGCTTCGTGGTTAATTAACTGTGTCTTACTGTGTCGAATATTTACTCTAGAGTCCAAACACTAAAGAAAAACATTCTATTGTCCTAGCCCTAATTATTACACAACATTATAGAAATGTGTTTTGATAGAGCCAACGCATAAACTATTTTGAACTAGAGGAATTTATTAGCATCCACACGAGAGCAATATGTGACACAAGATCGTTTTTAATATGGGGAAAACCAGACCGTCCAAAATGGGCACGTTAGCAGTAGTAAAAAAATGAAATTGCCTAATTATAGAAGGGTTTCCTCTTTATTGAATAAGGACAAATTAACAAGTTTAACAACTAAACAGATACTATACTTGCATCTTAATTCGAAGCCCAGATAAATTAATTTTGACTTTGACATTGTGAAATTGGACGTGTCGAAATGTTAAGAAAATAATTATATATTTTTTATATTCTTTTATGTTCGCCGCCGCCGCCGCTGCCAACAACAACAACAACAACAACAACAACAACAACAACAATGAGCATAATAATAATAATAATAATAATAATAATAATGATAATAATAATAATAATAACAATAATAGTAATAATAATAATCGATGTGTCAAGGAGGATGGAAAGACCAAGGAGAGAAATCACTGACCGGAGCTTCACTGGATGGTGCTGTTGATTAAGTTTTTGAAGTTGGCTATTGTGTATCGTTTAAGCCATTTGCTCTGAAAATTAAAAGGCAAGAATTTAAGCAAGTTTTTTTTTCGAGAGTTAAAATCTGGGATGCCTTGTAAAAAGATTGGATAAAACAGACGCTTTGTTATCTTCTTCTATATATATATATATAAAGTGCCAAATGTGTGTGTGTTTGTATGTCTACCAAAAACTTTCGGCACGAGATCGTTATCCTTTTAAAGATCGACATCTCGGACGACAAATACCGACAACTTGGCCCCCAAAATTAATTACTTCACTCCTAAACTCGGCCTCTTTTGTACAAAGAGCGGTCGGTTTTTGCGTCGTCATTTTTGTAAGTCATCCGCACCGCTCAACGCTGTCCACTTCTGGTCGGACGATGGAGATATCAACAAAGACGTCGCTTTTTGTTTTCCTCCTCGCGTTTCGAGTTCGAGCCTGCCTGCCTACTACCACTTCTTTTTCTCTCTCGCCACCCCAACTGTTTACTGTTGTTTTGCCTTCCCACGCTCGCTACTAACAATTTACTAGTGTAACCCTATCTCCCGGGTTGGTTACTCAACCCAGGCAACGCCGGGGAACCTCACGACTTTGCTACTTTTATTTTACTACTCTCTTTATAACCCACCCCCCGGATTTCCTTACTACACATTCATAAACCTGGGCAATGCCAGGTACTTCCGCTAGTCTTTAATAAAGATAACAGGGAGCGTCTGTTTTATCATAACTTTTTAAATATATTGTAAAAATTGAAAATGTCAAAAAAAATCTTTAATAATATTCATTAATATATACATACATACACAGATATATATATATATATATATATATATATATATATATATATATGTGTGTGTGTGTGTGAGAATGTGTGTGTGTGTGTGTGTGTGTGTGTGTGTTGAGTACACTGTACACATTTCTTCAAATATTTAAGTATATCCTTTCATGGGACAACACTGAAAAAGTGATTTTTGACACAGTACAAATTAGTCTGTCTGAAGCATATATAACATAATTAATCTATTTCCCCCTCCAAATAACTCAAAATAGAGCCATATAAAGCTAAATCCCAACCAACAAAAGTGAGTACACCCCTTATGAAAAGTTGGCAATATTACCATACAACATGTCAATTCTCAATATTTTGTGTGGCCACCATCATTATCCAAAACTGCTTTTACTCTCCTGGGCATGAAGTTTACCAAAGCTTCCCGTGTAGCCACTCGGATGCTCTTTCACTCTTCAGTTACGACATCGCCGATATGGCGAATATTTGAGACTTTGCGCACCTCCTCCTTCAGCTTGAGGATGTCCCGAAGATATTGTATTGGGTTCAAGTCTGGAGACATGCTTGGCTAGTCAATAACCTTTACCATCAGCCTCTTCAGTAAAGCAGTGGTTGTCTTGGATGTGTCTTTTTGGGCCATTGTCATGCTGGGACACTGCTCTGCGACTCAGTTTCTGGAGGGAGATGATCATGGTCTGCTGTAATATTTGACAGTACATGTTGGAGTTCATATTTCCCTCAATGAAATGTAACTCTCCAATACCTGCAACACGCATGCAGCCCCAAACCATGACATTCCCACCACTATGCTTGACTGAAGCCCTGATACACTTATCTTTGTACTTCTCACCTGGTAGCCGTCACACATGCTTAAGGCCATCAGAATCAAACAAATTAAATTTCGTCTCATCAGACCAAAGGACACGGGCTTTGTGGACATGCCTTTAGCAAACTGTTTGCGAGCTTTCTTGTGTATTGCCTTCAGAAGAAGCATCCGCCCCTCCCTAGGTGACAGCCATGCACAACAATGTGAAGAGTACAAAGATAAGTGTGTCATGCCTACAGCCAGGCATAATGGTTGAAATGTCATGGTCTGGATTTGCATGAGTGATGCAGGTATTGGAGAGTTACACTTCATTGTGAGAAACATTAACAGCACCATGTACTGTCGGTATAAGTGTGTGTGAAGAGCTTAATATTTATTTATTTAAGTGTACAAAAGGTCAGAAAAGCATTGGTACCGTCGGTTTCCAGCCCAACATAAGGGGGACCAGTTAATGATAAATCGTAAATAATGTTAGGCTCTCGTCAGCCATGTTGTTTCTGACCCTCTGTACATTTAAATATATATATATATATATATGTATATATATATATATATATATGAGCAAACAGTTAATAAAATATGTTAAAAAACACTTTGAAATGAGTTAAAAACATATTTAATCTGAAAAGGGAACACTAGATAAATGGATAGTCCTTGATCTGCGGAGTTTCGAATAAATACTCTCCTTCTGATCAGAGAGTAGGAATTAGCAAAATGCGGGATCGGATTTTGCATGCAGAAGTATTTGATGAAACAACAAGTAAGTCCAAGATCTTACTTGAAAACAAAATAAGTTAAGCAGAGGGAATATGGTAAAGAAAAAGGTGATTACACATGAATGGATAGATAAAAAATGGAAGATAAAAAATCCAGTGACGGTAAAATCCAAATGTAAAACTTCAAGAAAGTTAAAAGAATTTCCATTTGTACAAGTAAAATCCAAAGAAATCCCGTAATTGGAAGAAGATGGTCCATAATAATCCAAAGGCAGAAATCCATGGAATAATTCACAAACATGTGTACAAGGAAAACATTATTAATAAAAGAAAAATAAGATGTGCTTTTCACTCTACTTCCGAGACATAACTATAAATAAAAAAGATGTAGGAAGAAAAAGGAGAGAGAGAAAAAAATGATAAAGTTAAATATAAAATAAAGGGAAACGAAAGTCAAAACGACCCAGACAGGAAATGTTAAAGGCGCGAAAATATATATGGGGCAAAATAATATAGGTCAACTGAAATGTACAGGTTATCACTTAAAAAATGTCAGCAAGAGTTATTAAACGACACTAAAAGGAAAATAAAAAATAGAATATATATATATATGTGTGTGTGTTTATGTGTGTGTGTGTTTCTATGTGTGTTTTTCTTTATTATGTAATGTCTTTAGGGATCTTTTTCCAATAGTTTAAGAATAGTGATCCTGCAGAGTAACGTCCATTATAAGGCAGTATTTGTATGAAAATAATTCCGACTTAGACAAAATATTTTTCTCAAAAAGAATTACATTATATTCACCTTAACAACATAAGAATAAAAATATCGATGGTTTTACTTTGTAACACAGCGCGCACGCTCATAATGCAATAGCAGCTATTCACAATGAGCGAGCAGTGTGCGAGGTGACGTCACGGCGATGAACAAGGAAAAAAAGATGATGAAACGAGAAAAAACGTTGATCCTTGCAGTTAGAGACGGAAAATAAATAGACGTGTTACACACGTGGTCCTAGAGTGAGAGAAAAAAAGCGCGTCCTTAATCTGGTAGGAAAAAGACAGAGTACCACATGTTCTATACAGCGTAGTTTTGTTAAGCGCACAGAAGTAGAAGGAACCTTTTGAACAAGAGACACGGCTTAATTTTTTTTTATTAATACATGTAAATAAAATATATTGTTTTCCTAGAAAAAAGAGTGAGTCGAATTAATTTATTGACGTTGTTTCCTTGCGACTGTCTGCATACAACGTGTGAATCATAAAGGTGGACATGTACAAACTGCGGTTTATATCATAGATTTAGCTGTACTTATAAATTTCTTGCGAATATGAAGTAAGAAGGTCACTTTAATATGAGCTTCGAAGGTTTTTTTGACATTTATTGGCTGCCATTATAGAAAGTCCCTATACTCCGCAGCACCGAATAAATAAATGCACCGTAGGATACCATAGGTTGATATTGCTCTCAAAAATGTTTTTCTTGATGTATGCGTGAAGCAGGTGAGTGATTAGATTTGTGTATTCGCATATGTATTTTATGTATTAAAAAAACAACAACAACAAACGAGTTCAAATTGATTTTGCTCCAATAAGCAACTTCTGCGATGGATTCTTTTAAATGTGAAAAAAAAAAAACCTGAAAGGCGTAAGAATATCGATCCATTTAACAACATTACAAATTTCGATTAACAACAAAAGATTAAATTTTTAAGATATGTTGTTCATTTTTATTTCTATTTCTACGTTGAATTATTTGATACCACTTGTTTTGTTTTTGTTTTCTTTTTGTAATTGTTTTTATTGTTGTGAATTGCCTGCGCATGCGCTGTGAGTGATTTCCGTGTGAGGAATTGATTTTTGTTTGCTTGTTTTTGTCTCAGGCAAAGATGGCGGATGACGAGGCGAGAATTTAAGCGACACTTTGTAGATATCGGTCTGTTTTATATATAAAGCGAATCGCTTCTCTTGATAATTGGTTTTTTTTTTTTTTAATTTTTTTTTTTTTTTTTTTTTTTTTTTTTTTTTAAGCGATAAATGATTGTCGGTACATCGCAGACTTTGAAAAAAAAAATAACAATCTTAATGTCGGCACGAAGAAGTCGAGCAAAAAATGAAGAGTAAATGAGAGATACAATTGAAAGACGGTTGACTTATGATCATGATCATGTTGATCATGATGATCATGATGATGATGATCATCATCATCATCTTGTATTACATTATGACACGTGTTGAATATATTTTCAAACATGGACGAATAAATTGATCTATATCTGCACTTATTTGTTTCTATCCCTTGCTTATAATTTCATATCGTATTTTCCACAGATTTTCTCTTCTAACATATTATGCTACTTCAACTCTTCTATATCTACTAGCTAGAGGGGCGTAAAATACGCTTAAATATGATATTTAAATTGGTTCAGATTTCGCATATATTATTATAGAGTCGTCATTTCAAAAGTTTTAAAAAAAAAAGTATCCAGCTGCTATCAACTAGAATGGAAATGGAAACGGTAGCATTAAAATCCAGTGTCGTTACAACTGCACGAACGTGGCAAGCATTTAACCCAATTAAAAATTAAAAATAACCAAGATGAACGTACAAACTGTTCAATGATTTTTATTATTTTGATTCTTTCTTTTTTGAGCTCGTTAAAAACAATTTTAACCGGCTAAAGACCCATAAAAAACGGCCCGTGGAAAATATAATCATTTATGGCCACTAGCGCCGCTCTGCGACTTTTAGTTTCGGGGGAGATAGAGTCTGAGGATATGGAGTCGGTTAAACGGACAGACAGACAGACAGACAGACCGAAAGACAGTCTTACCGACAGATAGACATATAGCCGTTTATATATAAGATTAAAGCTAACACTCTTATCTATTAAATCATCAACAGCATCATAATCATTATCGTCTTAACATCCGTTTTACATGTTGTAAGGTGTTTATAAACTCGTAAAGAGGTATTAGAAGAGATTCAATTTAAGTTTATATATATGGCTGTACGTTGAATCCCCGACTTGGAAAGGGTGCTAGTCTAGCCGCACTGATGAGACATCGAAACGGTACTATATGTGAATGACTATATACTGTACCTTTGTCCTGTAAGTACTCGATAATCGGCTGATTTGGATAGGCGTGGTTACAACTAAAAAGCTTATTGGCTTACTAGCAAATTCAATACCATATTTTATATAAAAAGTATGTGATAACCATAACTCCTCGCATAAGTCCGACGAATTCTAAGAAGGATGATACGCGGAATATTCTGTGTAGCTTAATCGATGCACACATACACACACAGACAC
>NC_136512.1:27595340-27700340 GCF_053919585.1 Euprymna scolopes | reverse complement strand
AACGATAATGATAATGAGGGAGAGAGAACACACACACACACACACACACACACACACACACACACATATATATATATATATATATATATATATATATATATATATATATATATATATATATATATTACAGTTCTTTTACCACATCTTAGAGGAGAGGGGAAGATACTTCACTTATGATGATAGAGATAGGGGCAATATACTTGGAAGAGGTTACACAATGTCCATTATGAGATGATAAACACAATTACCTTCCGTTTGTGATGAAGGATGTGACACAAGACAACAGTTACAAATAATGATGACTTCTTTATTCATCTGATCGACCGGTCGATGACGTCAGGAATTCAAATTGGAATCTACATAGTCTAAATGTTCTCCCTTCGCTCCTGAGGGATTAACTTACCAATTCTCAGGCTCTCTTGCTGACTGACTTCTGACTGATTAAAATCCGAACCAATAATATCGAGAAATATCCTTTGTCTCTGACGTGAGATATATGTTTTTCAAACGTGAACAATTTCAAGTAGCTTAACATATGTTTGTGCAACACATTTTTGACACCAAAAGAATCCTCAATGCTAAACTAACCTATTTTTAAAAAATATGATTTTATTTGTATTGTTCATTCCTAAACTGATATATTATATATTAAGATTTCGCAAGAATGGGCAATCAACTCTTCCTTCCGATATAACCAATATTTAACAATTCTAATAGAATTTAACAACAGACTAAATTTCTAACATTCTATTTCTTAACTTTTCCTGAAAGGTTGGATTCTAGTCTCATCCTAATCTCATTTTAACTTATCTAATATTCTTCTTATTTATATAGAAACGGGGCAGTTTTTTCCTGTAATATCCCTATACTTCTCATTTTTCAAAGATGAACGCATTTTTAAATTCTAGTTCATTTTGTCTATATCTGCACAACCACTTGGCTAAGAAAGATCAGACACCATAAAGAACTTTAGTCAGCCGCTCTCCAACTGACTCCATAATTATTTTATTCAGATCAGAATCTCTCTCTGATCTCCTTGGCATTTCCTTTTGGGTGTAGGGTAGTACATCCTATGATCAATATCAGCTGCTTCATCCAGTCAACCTTATGCCGTAAACAGAGGTCCCATTTTACCACTTCCGAAATCGAGGACCCTTCGTTCAAATGTGTCCTGATCTTTTCTTTCCCCTGGTTGTTCTACTAATTAGAGCTTTGTCTCATTTTCTGACTATTTTATTTCCTTTTTGGACATACATCAAAGCTCATTTACGTAAATCTTTGTGGTTGACTTCTAATTATTAAGATATACCTTTCATCACACTGATTCACTCGGATTTCCTTTCTTGGACATTTGGAACTCGACAAAGACTTAGAAAACATCACCCTGAACTGAATAACCCTTATCCCTTGCGCCAAAATTCCTATTTGCGTACTGAATTCTTACTATGGCTCAGATTTCTGTGATTTTTCCTTTTTTCTATCAGAGTGTCGAAGATCCAAAAATATGGATGTCCCGCATTCATACATCTCTAAAAAACTATAAGGTTATATCTTTTCTTCCCACGTATTTACGGTATATTTTACTTTTTTCCCTTCTTAATGCTATATGTGATTTGCCCGTTGTACTGACTCTCATATTCCTTTGGTACCCTAAGGAATTCTCGTATCCTTCAACGCCTGCCTTTTTAAATAATTGTGGCGAGGCTTATAATTCTGCTCGGTGCCGTTACGTGCAGCATGCTTTATAAGCACACAATATCGCAGGTTTCCATATATATTTTCCTAAGAGGGGCATATCTAATGCTATCTTCTGGCAAGTAACATTTCTTGCGAAAAATTTTATGGGCATAAAAAAAGAAGAAAATTTCTCTCTGTTGACTTATCACATCTGAAAAACTCTCAAAATACCCATTTACGTAATTTTCTATTGTCCCCTCTCTAAAATTCTAATTATTCTTAGGCAAATCATTTGTCTCAATCAACGTCTCATTTTTATTTTTCCTATGACTTGTTTCTTTCATTTTAATTTATTTACTTAATTATGATTTAAATTCATGGCGAACAACTACAATAACATTATACATACATTTAAAATAATTTACAATTTTTGTTCAACCATATATTGTAAGCGGATGGAGAGAGAGAGAGAGTGAGAGGGCGAGTGTGAATTACAGTGTAGACATGTTGACAGAAATTAAGATCATCTGATTGGATTGCGTGTGAGTCACGTGATCAGGTTAGTTGAATCGAGAAGATTTTGTTGCGACTTGGACGAAAGCGGATGGCTTCGCCGTTGTCTCTTCCCCTTCGCTGGAGGTGGGGAACGAACGCTGACGTGGTAGAAATAAAACCAAGAAGAAAAAAAACAGCACAGGTCAAATTCACTTTCCACCTTCTGCAAGACATCTGGGAAAGTGAAATAAACTATAGAACCCATTTCTTGTCTTAATGTGAAATAAATCTTCGTCCCCAAAAACAGGTATCAAGTCTCCCTCCCTGACGAGAATTTCCGGATGGACCAACAAAATGGCAGTAGGTATGTTCAAATGACATATCACACACATATTCACACTTAACCGCATATGAACATATGTAATTGAAAGACCACTAGATGATCACACACAACGACATTAACTCTGATAAGATAATCAAACACACAATCTTTTATAAATAGACACGTTTTAATATATCATCTCCATTCCACTTTCAACCAATATAAAACAAACGCTCATTTTATGATACGGCAACGTAACAATATAACATTTTCAAAAAATACATTATTACATTTAACTATTATTTACACAAAACGTTACAGTTATAAACAATTTTTTTTCAATTTTTTTCCGTAGCAACAACAATTACAACAATGTCTGTTAAAAAATTGTCCCTTTCTAAAAAACAAAAAAACACATGGAAAGCTGAAAAGCTCAACTGTGACACATAATGCCTTTTGAAACCAAAAGTGTATTTACATGTGCTGTTTTAAAGTGCATGCGACTTTGACTCTTTTGATTGACAGTTATAATTCAACATTTCAGCATTGACACAAATTTCATAACAATAATAGATGACACCAAATTCTATGTGTATATCAAACCCATTCTTTCCTCCTTTCTTTTTTTCACATTATTTTTGTGTGTGTGTGTGTATCGAAACAAAACAACTCATTTATCAAAGAATTTTACACAAAAGTATTTTTGAACTTGTTTTTCTTCGTGTGCGAGTGTTTTTCTGTCTTTTTCTTTCATTCATATATAAGACTGTCTTTTTTCTGCAGCATATCATCTCTTTTGTAAGTACATTTTTTCGTGTGTAAGTATATGATTATTTTCCTTCTATTTTTTCCTTTAACATTGTGTGTTATATATGGTCTAGCTTTTTCCGTACCTTTCTAAATAGATATCTGTGTGTGTGTTTTTATTATTGTTATTCTTTTCTTTGCAGCATATCGACATATTTTCGTGGTAGAGTGTGTGCTGTACTTTTTTCATTGTGTGTATTTGTGTATTTCGTCCATCTAAGGACCTTTGTAGTTTCTGTCTTATAGGCGAGAATCAATTTTTTTTCCACACCTTTGTTTGGGTGCACTGGAAACGAGCACCAAATCGACGTATTTGTTTTGTTGTACATTCACCAGGACTCATATTGGGGACGTATAACAGATTCATGTAATACAGACATAACAATAGTGATGATGAGGGAGAGAGAGTACATTTATATATATTACAGTTCTTTTACCACACCTTAGAGGAGATGAGGAGATACTTCACTTATGATGATAGGGGTGGGGGCACATAACTTGGAAGAGGTTACCAAATGTCCATTATGACATGATAAACACAATTACCTTTCGTTCGTAATGAAGGTTGACAAAAGACAACAGTTACAAATAATGATGACTTCTTTATTCATCTAATTGATCGGTCGATTGACGTCAGGAATTCAAATTGGGAATCTACATAGTCTAAATGTTCTCCCTTCGCTCCCGAGTGATTAACTGACCAACTCTCAGGCTCTCTTGCTGACTGATTTCTGATTAATTAAAATCTGAACCCATAATATCGAGAAATGTCCTTTGTCTATGACGTCAGATGTGTGTTTTTCAAATGTGACCAATTTCAAGTGGCTTAACGTATGTTTGTGCAACACATTTTTGACAACAAAAGAATCCTCAATTCTAAACTAACCTATTTTTAAACAATTCAATTTAATTTGCATAGCTCATTTTTTTACTGACATATTTAATATTAAGATTTTGTAAGAATGGACAATCAACTCTTTCTTCGTATATAACCAATATTTAACAATTCTAATAGAATTTAACAATAGACTAAATTTCTAACATTCTCTTTCTTGACTTTGCCTACAGGGTTCGATACTAGGACTATCCTAATCTCATTTTAACTTATCTAATATTCTTTTTATTTACATGGAAAGGGGACAGCCTTTTCCTGTAACACTATGTATGGCTTACTAGCCCCGTTTTCTAGGTATGTAGCTGTAGGAATTTCGTAGTCATAGTGGATGGTGTATGACTTATTTCCAACTGTTCTTTCTGGTAAACATGTTCCCAAGATTTGCTACTACATTGCATATTCAAGTTTTTTTTACAGATTTTCCAGTGGAGATATTTACAGAATCCATTGTGTCGCATTGTATAATAGCCGTCCCCCAACAGGACTTTACAACTGGATGTCAGCTGGCTCACACTCTCAACGTCTGGGTGGCAGAACCTGCACTTGTTATTGCTGAGACCACTCATATGTATGCGTGTTTAGAGAATAAAGAAAAGCCTGCAGACGCTATTGTTCCATGCTTACCCTATCGTGTTATTCACTTTACACAACAAACCTTCCCATAGAGTAAACCATCATAGAAAGGCACCTATTTCGTATTTTCAATCTCTCCATCTCTCACTCTCCCACGCTCTCTTTCTATATACAAACGTCTACATGGATGTTTGTCTGTCCGTCGGGCTGTCTGTCTCTATATTTTCAAACTCTGTCTTCACGAAAACTAAAACATTTTGTACGTTCATCTTTGTTTATTCTTAATTTTTAAAAATCGTTTTACATACGTGTCACGTAAGTTCAGTGGTAACGTCACCAACTTTGAATGCTATTTTTTTCGATTCTAGCTGATGGCACCTAGATATTTTTTTACTTTCGAAATCACGACTCTATAATAATATATACGATATCTGGACAAATTAAAATATCATATTTAAGCATATTTTACGCCCGGGAAAGCCCGGAACCCCCAGCTCCCCCCTCTCTCTCTCTCTCAATATATATATATATATATATATATATATATATATATATATATATATATATATATATATATATATATATATATATACGGCATAATCACGCTGATACACCGATTCCCGCTTGATCACCGAAGTTAAGCAACGTTGAGCCTGGTCAGTACTAAATGGATGACCATTTGGGACTTCCAGGATCTGTATGTGCTCTCCGCTTATCTCAGCATTGTTTCCAGTCGTCCTGGTCTTTTCCTCACCACTGGACCCAAATAGTGTCGATTCAGGAAAGGTGTGGTTAGAGATTGCGCGACCGTTGCCTCACAATTACACGCGCAACTGCCCCTACAGGGTTATCCTTTGTCTTTCGAGACTGAACGGAGGCATCGATATATATATATATATATATATATATATATATATATATATATATATATATATATATATTACGAGTGTAAGTTAGTGCTTGTGCATACATAAGTTCTTTGCTTCCGTTTTCTCGCCGCCTTTCGTTCATATCACAAAGTAATAATTAAATTTGCCGCGTGAATTATTAAACATTTTTTAGCAATTATGCGAAATCGGTATCGTCAATTTCACTCAGATTCGTCGATGGCAAATTCTAAAAGACAACATTAAAAATGGCGAATGATTTATTTATTTGAATCTCTTATGACAACCAAGAAAAATGCAATACGAAATACAAATGAAATACCTGCACGATCTTATTTGTATTTGCGAATAATTAAATATTGATGTGTTTTTTTTGTGTGTGCGCATGTCACCATAAATAAACACCACACCAAATAAATGAGGAGGGTCAAGGAGAGTGGTAAGACCGAGAAGTTTAATGGATTATGAGTTACAATATTTCTTACATGTTCTTTTCTTAAACTAAGTTCTTGGTCCGCTGGTTGAGTTTCAGAAAAATTTCGTCCTGTGAGTTTATTTTATTTCTTACAGTAGGGTGTTTGCCTTTAACAATTTCTGGTCATTTAGTAAAACTGACCACTATGATCAAGTAATAAGATCTATTTATGGGACCAACATAATCGATATGCAATAGCCTTCATATTTTTTGGCCATGGTTGACTCTTTACCGTCTGATCTTTTACTGATAAACGTTGTACACAGTTTTAACTATTTCGTTACCTTTTAACAGACTCAATACGTTGTAGACTCCGTCGTAAGAAACGAGGAAAGGGGGGAAATCGGCTATTTTCTTTTACAAAAGACTTTAGACCTACAACGCATTTCATCTTCATTTTTATACAATTCATCTCTCCTTTTCCTTTCTCCTCTGACTCAACTCACGTGTTTCGAATCATCTAGGTCTGGGACACGGCTCAAATTCCAGATCTCCAAACACTCGTGTCCCGAACACGTACTTTTCTGCTAGCTCGTGTCTTGAACACGCACATTTCTGCTAGCTCGTGCCTCGAACACGTCTCGAATCATCAACGTCTCAAACATGTCTTGAATCACACTTCTCCGAACAATCGTCTCTCGAACACGTTTCTTTTCTGCTCGCTCGTGTCTCCAACAAGTCTAGAACTCCATTTCCTAGAACACTCGTGTCCCAAGTACTCTCTTTTCTGTTTTGTTGTGTCTCGAACACGTTTCAAATTATCTACCTATTGGACACTGGTGACAGCTTCGAAGATGAAGACGGTTGCGACCGACCGACCGACCGACTGCGGTCGATAACAAACATTTAAAAGCCTTAATTGAAACCGATCCTCGCAAAACCGCACAAGAAGTTGCTGTTGAACCACTCATCACTCGTTCGCAAGTTAAAACAAATAGGGAAGTTGGATAAATTGGTGCCGCATGAATTGAACGATAATTTAAAAAAGCGTCGTTTTAAGGTGTCTTCTCTCCGCGAACCAAAAACGACCCATTTCTCGAGCGGAATGTTACGTGTGATGAGAAATGGATACTCTACGATACTCGGCGACGTTCGGCATAGTGGTTTGATGCCGGAGAAGCTCCACAACACGTCCCGAAGCCGAAATTGCACCAAATGATGGTTATGGTGACTGTTTGTTGGTCTGCAGCTAGTCTCATCCCTCACATCTTCTCGAACCCGGGCGAAACGATTACAGTGAAGTACTGCCAACAAGTTGACGAAATGCACCAAAAGTTCCAACGTACGTGCCCGTGATTGGTCAATATTAAGGGGCCAAGTCTCCTTCATGATAACGCTCGCCCGCATGTTGCTCAACTGCTGAACGAATTTGGCTACGACACACTGCCTCATCCGCCATGTTCACTGGAGCTTTCGCCCACCGATTATCACTTTTTCATGCCTCTCGACTACTTCCTGCGTGAAAAATGCTTCAAATGCCGAGATGATGCCGAATCGACCTTCAATGACTTCATCGTTTCCAGAACTGCAGTTTTCTATTGTAATGGGATAAATAAACTTGTTTATCGTTTGCAAAAATGTGTCGATACTAATGGTTCGTATTTCGATTGATAAAGTTCATTATGAAAGGAGTTATGATCTTTTGAAGTTGAACGTCAAAAAATGACATTATTTTTGCACCAACCCAATATTAGCAGGGACTGGGAAGCTCATATTATTTTACCTTGATCACAACGTAAAAACCTGATCCGATAACACGTGCTATTCTGATGGCATCAGTAATGAAAATCTAACTTTCATAAAGTACGAACCGTCAAATTTCACATGTAAAAATGTTTCCTGCATTCTGTACAAATTCGTGTACAAATTACAGCCATTTAATTTAACCTGTAACAAACCCAACACTTAATAGTTTAGTTAAGTAAAATATAAAATAAAACCTCAAGTTTATAAAAAAAAATTATACACTTTTCTCTTGAGTTATTACACGTCTTTTAGCCTCTGCTTCGATAAAAAAATATCAATATTTACACTTAAAAAAGAGACAAACTATTTATTTATTTATGTCAGTCTCTTAGGGAATTTATAAAAATACGCGAAAATAGATAAATTCACTCTCCCGTTTGAACATTAATAATGAAACAGAAAAAACAAAACAATAAGCAAAAGTAAAAAAAAAATGTATTTCATTACTTTTTTCAATTTGTTTTTACGTATAAAATAAAGTATCAGTGCGACCTGTGAAAATTCCACAGATATATATATATATATATATATATATATATATATATATGTATTGTATGTTGATGTCAGGTCCTTTAAAAAGTAAAGCCTACTATTTTTTAACCTAAAAAGGCTAAAGAGATACGAAGATGGGAGGAGTACCATTAAAACGAATCAGCTTTTTTCAGTGCGACCTGTGAAAATTCCACAGATATATATATATATATATATATATATATATATATATATATATATATATATATATATATATATATATATATATATATTGTATGTTGATGTCAGGGCATTTAAAAAGTAAAGCCTACTATTTTTTAACTTAAAAAGGCTAAAGAGATACGAAGATGGGAGGAGTACCATTAAAACGAACCAGCTTTTTTCAGTGCGACCTGTGAAAATTCCATATATATATATATATATATATATATATATATATATATATATATATATATATATATATATATATATTTTTGAAAATCTTTCAAGGGGTACAGAATTTAATGATGGCTACATGTAGACCAATATATATAATGATTATTTAAAAAAATAAAAAATGAAAATAAAGGCCAGCTAACCCGGTTTCGATCCTCGCTCAACAGAGCCAAATCGAGGACAATACGATTTAGAAAAAAATAAATAAAGTCATGAATATGGCAAGGGAAAGGAGAAAAAAAATCAAAAATAAACAGGGGAAACAAAATTACATAGAGACCAAATTAAGTCCGAGAAGATTTTCTGTTTGCTTGCAAAGAGAATATATATATATATATATATATATATATATATATATATATATATATATATATATATTTATATATATATATATATATATATATATATATATATATATATATATATATATATATATATTGTATGTTGATTTCAGGGCCTTTAAAAAGTAAAGCCTACTATTTTTTAACCTAAAAAAGCTAAAGAGATACGAAGATGGGAGGAGTACCATTAAAACGAAACAGCTTTTATGCTTCAGAATTTATTATTCTACATAGTCACCACTCTTCTTAATTCACGTTTGCCAGCGGTGGGCGTCATTCACGGTTAATTCCAAAATTAAACCTATTTTTAACACAAAAAAGTTAAAAAATTAGAAAAACGGAAGTGATACCATCAAAATGAGCAACGTTTTTTGTTTTGCACTAGAATCTATTTTTCTACATTGTCAACACCATTCTCAATACATTTTTGGCAGACATTTAATGACACATCTCTGCTTGTGACGCGCATTTATATCAGGATTGTTTCTCGGAGTCTCACGCCGTCAATATGCGCAAAAGGCAATAGAAACTTGCAGGTCATGAATGCGTTAGTTCAGTCATCATAACGATGTAATTTGTAACCACGTCTGATCTATTTGTGCAGAATAACAGCAATAGGGGGCATTAGTTCTAAAACGGGTTTTCTATGAACGTCTGTCGCCAGATCAGACATCAGTGTACTTTTTTATCTCTTACGTAATAACTGCAAAATGTTTGACTAAGTACTCTGGTTAATCTGTTTTTATAATCAATCTGGTAATGAGAGTCTCTTCTACAATTAAAGGACGAGTATCCATGGGGAGGTCGTTTCGACAAGTACCAAGATCTTCCGATATCCTTCTACCGTCTTTTGAACAGATAAATTTCCGAACGACTATTAATTGTATTAACTTTCAGGAATAACGTTTGAAACAACAAAAGATACGTTATTTGAAGGAAAAAAGTCATAGCATTTTGGACGTAATTGAAAAATGTGTGCAGGGTGATAACGTACGGATTAACATGAATTCTCTTATAGCATTACTCTATAGATAATAAATAATAAATAAAAATAACAAGACAACGCATAAAGACTAAATGTTAGAAGACAAAAATAAAATAAAGAAAGAATCAAATAAAGAAATATAGAATTTCCCAATAAAATGTATACAAGAATAAAGAATGGTAGTAGGATAGACCACATCGTCGCTCTTATCATGACGTAACGGCTTATCTTTATAGTGACCAGCCAAACAGATGGGTAGGATGAAGAGTGAGTATCGAGTACCATCCACGATCAGCAGATTTAACCCCCATGGATTTTTTCGAGGGGTGAGGTGGAATTTACCCCCCCCCAAAAAAAACCCAAAAAAACAGGAACCATGACTAAGTTGAAAGCGGCCATTGTAGGAGGATGTACCCGCATCTCAACTGAACTGAAAAGAAACGTTTTAGATTCGATTAGAGAACGTTGTCAGCTGTTCTTGAACCCTAATAGCCAATAACTTGAACACTTTCAAGCATTAGCTTTTGTTCACAGTATTGTGATGTATGAAACTTTTCTTGATCATAATAAATGTTGATTTTATAGACATTTAAAGAGTGTATACATTTTATTGGGACATCCTGTATAATGGAACATTAATTAGCAATCTTTCGGACAAAGATGAAAGTCAGATATCTGTTCTATTTTTATTGAATAGGCAATTATTACTTTTTGTCTATTATTAAAGCGTTTGTTTTCTCCAACAGAAAAATAAATGACCTTGAATCTAATTTTGTTTACCGGAATCTGTGAAATTTTTGACTCATTGTTCTTTGATTGATGTCATAAATACAATTCAAACGCAGAATAGCCTTTTCAAAACTCTATAATCAACTGAGCTTCAATAATTCTTAAACAACCCGTTTGATTCATTGGTCTTGTGCACTTCAAAGACACGCTGTTTTAAGACCTCAATGAAAAACAGCCACCCGTTTTAGTAGATTTCATCAATAACTGTAAGTTTTTGAAACTGCTGAAATTATTCAAACTACGAGGTGCTTTCGGTAAGTTTCCAGACATTTTATACAAGCATTTAAAATTGTTGGAGACTCTTGAAAATTCAGTATATTATTACTATACATCTTGTGAGGTGATTAACCAATTTTTTATTATTTCAGGTTCAAATGAACAGCTATTAAAGGAATTGGAATACACTCTACTAAAACCTTATTGTCACAGCTGGTTTATTTCAAAAATGCAATCTAAATGAAAGGACATTTTAGAAGAAGGATGTGCAAATATATTATGTTATAAAGTTAAAGCAAAATGCCAGAGTAATGTATAGAATGCCCAGACTGCTTTCGGGTAATCTTGCATGAATCGAGCATCAGTCTTTAAGTTGCAGAAGAGATTAAAAGAAAGCAGAAACTCTTTGAGGGAATGTGAGAGGTTTTGGGAGGAGTAAGGCAGCCAGAACACCAGAGTTGACTGGCCGAATAACGAATTTCATTGATAAGGACCGTCGCGTATCTATAGAGGTAATAAGTTCACGATTTGATGTCTATAGGGGCACTGTGCACACTATAATTCTCAAGAATCTGAAGATGTGGAAGATTTGCACAGAGTTTTTCCCAAGGGTGCTAAAAGAAGACCAGAAAGAAAGGCGCTTTAATGACAAAAATTTGCATCAAGACAGTTCCTCCATCTCCCTATAATTCAGACCGTTCGCCCTGTGATTTTTTGGTTATTTACTAAACCCTAAAATCTTTAGAAGCTGTCGTTATCAGAATATTAAGGAGATGAAAGAGGCTGCGACGCGCTCATACAAAAGGACTTCTATCGGACCTTCTTGAAGTTGTTTGAACCGTATAACAATGAATTGCATCAGGATGAGATTACTTAAAAGAGGACGAGAGTTTCATGTGTGCACTATAAATAAAAGTTCGCATGCGAAAAAGGTCTGGAAACTTATTTCAGGCCCCGTCGTATATTTGTATCCGTCTTGTTTTCTTTCTAGTTAGAAAGAAGCCTCTTGTGTCATTATTTTTAGAAATGCTGGTACTCTGCCTGTCCCTAACTATGTATCTGCAATGTTACGTTAAAGACGGGAGCTACACGTTGTAGCAGTCTACGTCGCAAAGGAGTCGAAGAATAACTCGAACTCACTTTTTCGTGTAACAACAAAATTTATTCCCGCATTCTCCCGCCGCACGTAACTTCTCGTTACGACCGTAACGTTACCCACGTCTCTAACATAATCACGCTCTCTGCTCCCTTCTCCCTTATTTTTATAATCTTTTTCCTAACAGTGACGTTATTTCGCATTTCATATTTATTTGCATACGCGTATCCTGCATATAAAATCAGCAGTAGGGTCTTTGAAATGACGTGGGCGCGTCCGAAATATTTCTGTTTAGGTTACAATTAAAGCATGCTGTCTGACTTTAGTTTTTTAAAATTTTCATTTAAAGCCATTAAATATGAAAATAAGTTTGTAAAAGGAACAATATGTTCTCTACAGTGCAATGTTTACAACAATGTTTTGTTGAATAATTCACTGCAGGGGTGGGTGAGTACATTTAAAGTCCCCCCCCCCGATGCACCGCGTTGAATCCTGAACTAAACAGGCGATCAATCGAGTTGATTATATAAATTGACGTTTCCTCCGATTTCGATGACAATAAAAATATATGGAAGTGTGAAACAGTCATTAATCATCAATCCATCCCAGACAACGTCGGGTTCCCTACTAGTTTATCAATATTCCTATCAATATGGGGTGTTTTGGAAACAACGGCCTTGCTGAGAATACTATTCAGAAAATGAACATATATGCCGATGATACAACTCTATTCTTGTGTTAGTTGTCGTCAATATTTTCAGATAAATTAACATATGGGGCTAAACAAGAATTTTTTTTTTTTACATAGGTATCGCCACTTATCTAGGCCAAGATGCCACGCGAGGATAAGTGTTAAAGAGTGTACAGTAGAAATTGGACACTATAGTACTCGTTACTAATGGAAAGTCGGTAAATTTGTTAACTTATATGGGACGGCTCATCAAAAACTTGTTTACGTTAGACTTGAAGACAACCATATTGTAGTCAACTGCAAAGCAGGAAAACGGAAGACAATTCCATAGGCGCGCAGTTCTAAGAAAGCTTTTCTCATGGAACCCATGTTTAGGTTTAAGCACAGATAAAGAGTGGGGGAAATTAGCGAGACTAGTGTTTCTTGTGAAAGTCTGGCGAGGGGGGATCATAGATTGGAGCTAAGCCGAGCACTTGCCATGAAAATTACGGTAAAGCAGAGACAAACACGCAACATTTCTTCCGTGGGAAAGAGGTTGCAAGGAAGAGAAAAGGACATTCCCTACGAGGCTACGAAGTTGCTCTGAGTTCAGCAGAAGCGTTGAGTATGAATTTTCCTTGTTAGTCCAAAAATTTATAAACATTGCTCGTATTGTTACGTTATAATCTAGATTTTTAGTTCTTGAGGAATTATTATTAGAGAATAAGTTGTTTCACAAAACACACACTTGACGTAAGTTTATAAAAAGGAATGATAATTTATTTTCTGTTCAATTTTTTCTCAATGTGATCTGGAGAGAAAGAGAGAGAGAGAGAGAGCGAAAGAGAGAAAGATGAAGCATAGTGGAGTGTTGTGAGTGACAAAAAATGACAACTGGTCGTCTCGGTGCCTTCCTCTCTAACTGCCTTTTCCCCTTTGCTGGCATTTGTTTATATTTACAAAAAGTTTAGATACGAAATTCCATTTTTCTATGTCGCATTCCACTGGCCCTTATTAAATTCGTCCCAGGCCAAATCTCAATATCATTGTTCCTTTTCCTCATACGAACTTCATGGAGGGCGCTGCTTTTGAGGAGAAATCCACTTTGAAACTTCGTGGTATTATCCTCAAGTCATTCTTGGATTTCATATATGAGATCAATTGAAGTTTTTGATTTCCGTAATGTCCGTTCTCTCCATCGCTCTAAATACTTTCTCACATATGGGGCTATTTTTATATCTCGACAATTCAATATCAGAACCTTCCCTCGTTGTCATTGCCGAGAAGACTCATTTACTTAAATGTGTTTACCAAGTCTTGATGTTCGCCAACCGTTATAATCCTCAGCCGAGCACGGTAGGGCGATCCTCTTTTTTAGCCATATATGCATAGGAATATATTTACACATTAATATTTACATAAGCAAATAAAAGCGAGTGTTCATATATACTCTACACACACACACACACACATACACATATTTATATATCTAATTGTATATTATAGAATATCACGCATATACCTTTCGTTTGGATATACACGTAAACAATACTCAATTATTAATTATAACTGAGGTATTATAAACATAAATGATAGAAAGTGAGCTACGCAATAATGCCCGTCACATTTTTTCTAAATCAACAGGAAGTCTTATGTTTCAATTTTAGGGTTCAGTATTTTCTTCTATGAATTAAAGCCTAAACGGTTCTTTGTGTAGCAGACCTTGCAAGTGTATATATTAATACTATATATATATATATATATATATATATATATATATATATATATATATATATATATAGTATTAATATATTCACTTGCAAGGTCAGCTACACAAAGAACCGTTTAGGCTTTAATTCATATATATATATATATATATATATATATATATATATATATATACATATATACATATGTATATATATCTATATCTATAATGACATATATATATGTAATTATATATATATATATATATATGCATATATATGTATATATATGTATGGATATATATGTATATATATATACATATATGTATATGTATATGTATATGTATAAATATATATATGAGAGAAAATGCCAGCTGTCAGGATAGATGAAGGTCTACTCGATTTAATAGAGTAATTTCCAAGAAAAGATAAAAAAAGATAAAGATTGAAGTTATATAAGAAATTTATTACGTTATCATGTCAATAAGGTTGAGGATGATTACAATAAATGAAAAGGAAATGAGAGAAGAACTAATATATATATATATATATATATATATATATATATATATATATATATACAAGTAGCCCGTTGGAGCCAGATGGCTTCATATTGTGAAAGAAAAGTGAGTAAGTAGAATGTATTTACACAACCAATATTCACGAAACTAAAGTTAGAAATTACTTATTTTTCCGTCGGTTCCTCAATATTAACGAAAAAAAAATCTGAGATACATGGGTAAAAGTATTATTTTATTTAATGACCGGTGGTCTAAACTGAGCACCGTGGTCAAATCAGAGAAAATCGAAGTAATTTTTTTTTAAATAAAAAAAAATCTTGTATTTTTCAATCGTTGACTGCTGCTGCTACTCCCACCGATTTAATGCCTCTAACAACCACTTTGACTAACTGCTGCTTATGCTCTTCCCACAAATTTAACTCATATCACCACTACTATTTTTCTCTGCTGCTACCCCCATCGATTTAACTCCTATCATTACTACTACATTGCATTTATTTTGCATTTCCATACACCAAACATGGATATACATACGACTAAAACATCCACTGGGTCATAAGCTTAATTTTAGTACCTTAATAGCTTGGGTGGGTTGCCTGTAGGCTGACTTAAACCGCGTCACACACAGACAGACAGTACAGGAATTTATAATAGGATATATATATATATATATATATATATATATATATGCATACACACGTATACATAAGTATATATGTCTATGCGTGTATGTACCCGTCTTATACATATACACAGTTATTTACATACAGATATTCAAATACAAATATTTGTACACTCACCTAAACACACACACATAAACATATATATATATTTATGCATATATATATATGTACATATATACATATATATGTACATATATACATATATATGCCAATGTGTGCGTGATAATCTTCGTGTATTTGTGTAATCTATGTCTGCTGTTTCCCGCCAAAAATATAATTGAGTCTGTTTGCAATAAATTTCCCGCGAAATTTCCATTAATCACGTTTCATCCGTTCCATCTCCTTTCTAAGTTTCACCCAACTCCAACCCCTGTCTATCAAACAAACGACTCCCCTTCTGGCCTCGACCCCTTACTCTTCTGTGCACATCCCTCCACCCGCTAGGACTACCCCATCTCCCCCTTTCGTGCCTGTCATCGTGGCCGCCGCTTTCCTGTTTTGATTGTTTTCATTTATTTGTTAATATTTCATGTGGACTCTTAAAAGCCCGGCCGTGCCGGGCACCACGAAGCTGCAGAAAAAACAGAAATGAGTATATGCACGAATCGATAGGGCGGGCACTCTTCTATCTCTGCGTCCGTCTCTGTCTGACATCCTTTTGTTGCAAACGCAGACTTATTGGTATATAGCACACAATGAAATAAGTTTGGGTGAGCGTCACAATGTCATACATGTTAATCATATTTATTTGGGATGAATACCTAAATAATTACAATATTTAATCATTATAATTTCGCATAACCGTCTTAACA
This sequence comes from Euprymna scolopes, assembly GCF_053919585.1. Lineage (NCBI taxonomy): Eukaryota > Metazoa > Mollusca > Cephalopoda > Sepiida > Sepiolidae > Euprymna > Euprymna scolopes. The sequence goes on along the minus strand of NC_136512.1, from coordinate 27,683,717 downwards.
TCAACCTATTAGCGTAATGATTAGAAGCGCTGACTGTTGCACAAGTGGTTAACTTTCAATTTTGGTTCGAGGTTTTTGCTAGTCTAGCCGCACTGAAGGATGTGATACAGCAAAACTGTCTATCTATACATATAATCAAATAGTATCACTTGTACCCCTTCAACGTACATATCCCCGACAAACCCGCTTAGCAATAAGATCTCACCCCATTCACTGTTGTTGCCGGAATGCCGGAAAGATTGCTAGTCTAATAGTTTAATCTCTCGAACAACTAGACTTTAAAATTGCCTTCCTGCTCCCTGCTTCCCTGGCTGTACTGATATGCAGAAGTGTGAATGAAACATAAACAAATATCTTGTTAATCTTTCCTAGACATGGCTCCAAATAGCAGCCCCTTACGCCCAAGTGGCGATATACTTTTTAAGGGGTGAACATAAGTTCATAAGATCATTTCATAAGATCGCTAGCTATGGTATAGCTGGAAAAGTCTTCTCAATTATTAAATCATTTCTTTCTGATAGGTTTATAAGAGTAGTAGTTGAGGGGCAAAAATCAGAAGCTCACAATATTAATGCCGGTGTCCCTCAGGGGTCCATTCTGGGCCAAACTCTTTTCCTGATCTACATTAATGATCTTCCAAATCACATCCTTACATCATTTGTAGACATTTATGCTGACGACACTACCATTTATGGTAGCACATCTAAGACAGTAAACGACCAAGTTCTCTCCAATTCTCTCTCCTCTGATCTTGATCACGTAGTACAATGGGGAAAGGAGTGGCTGGTTACTTTTAATGCATCTAAAACCAAGCTTCTCTCTTTACATCATCAACATTCTGATCCACATCTGTCATCAATTGAAATGAATGGCTCTCGTCCTCAGGAGGCCTCAAGTTTTGACAAGCTTCTGGGCTTGACCATTACTCCTGATCTTAAATGGAACATGTACATCAAATCTGTTGCCAAGGCCGCTGGAAAAAAGTGGGATTTTCTATCGATCCGGTAAATATCTCACTGCTGATGCTATTCTCTATCTATATAAGAGCCAGGTACGTCCAAGGATGGAATACTGTTGCCACATCTGGGCAGGAGCTGCTAGAAAGGACTTGTCCTGCCTTGATAGAGTTCAAAATAGACTTCGTAGCCTCGTAGGAGATGTCCTTTTCTCCTCCTTGCAACCTGTATCTCACAGAAGAGATGTTGCGAGTTTGTCTCTGATGTATCGTTATTTTCATGGAAAGTGTTCGACTGAACTTCAATCTATGGTCCCCCCTCACCAAACTTTCACAAGAAACACTCGTCTAGCTGTAAACACTATCAATAATCCCCCACTCTTTTTCTGTGCCTAAACCTAAACGTAGATTCCATGAACAAAGCTTCTTTCTTAGAACTGCACGCCTGTGGAATTGTCTTCCGTTTTCCTGCTTTCCGGCTGACTACAATATTGTTGTGTTCAAGTCTAACGTAAATAAGTTCTTGATGAGCCGTTCCATATAAGTTATCAAATTTACCAAATTTTCATTACTAATGATTACTATATTGTCCAATTTCTACCGTTCACTCTTTAACCCTTATCCTTGAGTGGCCTCTTGGCCTGGATAATGTGGTGATGCCTATGTTAAAAAAAAGTAAAAAACAAATAAAATAAAAAAAATAATCATTTATTTTTACTTACAGTGTTTCATGCTTACGCACGCATCAGTTTAGAGTAACAATGCCTGCCGTTCATGAGATTCGAACACAGGCACGAAGCCATCTTCTTCTCCATTTGCATAGCATCTACCTTAGGGTCAACAAACATATATAAAGAATAATTTTTCTTTTATACTTACAGGCACTAGTGTTTCAGGCAATCATCAGGGTATGATGGCAATTCCTACCTATCGAGAGATTCGAACACAGCCACGAAGATACGGAGCAACATTTTACTCCATTTGTTAAGACACAAATCAACTACTAAGCGAATGTAGAGAATTAAATTGTTTTAAAACATGTTTTGATATTTGAAAAAAAAAGGTGTTATATATCATCAGAAAGCACGTATTCTGTTCTACAAGAAAATGGTCATCGTTTTTTTGCTCATATAAGTTTTTCTCGTTATTCAGAACCGTCAAATGGATTGTCAAGTAGATACAAAAATCACCTTTCGATATATTCTTTGCACTTTTAATCGAGGTCAGAAAGCGAGTGAAGTCACCATGGATATTTGTGCCGTATATGGAGAAAACGCTATCGCTAAGAGACCTTTTCGAGATCGGTTTACCAGATTAAAACACGGTAATTTTGACCTCAGTGACACTCCTCGATCCGGAAGACTAATCAAGATAGACGAAGATAAACTCGGGGTTCTTTGAGGGAAGATGGCCTCAGGCATGTAGAGAATTGGGCGAACAGATACGGTGTGATTCTGCGACAATTTCACGCCACATTCAGTCGATGGGATAAACACAAATACTTGGAGCTTGGGTCCCACAGGAACTTACTTTTGCTTTTAAATTCTTTGATTTTCTTAAAAAAAAACGGCGTGCACTCATGAAGAAAAACTCATTCTATATATATATATATATATATATATATATATATATATATATATAATTTTTAATCATAATAGAAAATATAATTATCCACTGACAAGTGTCAGTGGATAATTATATTTTAAAAATAATATATATGTCGCTCCTAATGTGGGTGTACCAAATTGGATAGAGGGAAAATTATTCCGAACTTGCATTTAGGTAAAAATGCACTTTCGTAAATAATTGAATTGATTCAAAACGTATCTCAAAAACAAAAATGAACAACAACAACATATATATATATATATACACACACACACATACACACACACAATTATATATATATATATATATATATATATATAACTACTTCATTTACTCACATAAAATTAATATACAAAAGTATAAATTTATGTGTAACTTTAAGTATTTACTTCAAAAGTGCTCAATACGTCGGTAGAGCTAGTTAGTTATTTATAAAATATATATGGCGATTAAGCTTAATCGCCATATATATCTTATAAATTACTATATATATATATATATATATATATATATATATATATATATATATATATATATCCTGTCAGGAGGCATGGAAAAGAAATCAGATAATATGCTTGATCGCGAACATGGGAGCTGAAAATACGAATATTTATTTCAAAACTATATATACATAGTTAAAAGGCGGACCAGTGGTTTCATTGTATTCAATCAACCAATTGCGGTTGACTGAATTCAATACAAATCATCAGCGACTTTGACAAAGCCAAACAACGCGAATGTAAAAAAACACTAAGTAAAAGAGAAAAACACCGTTTAACGGGCGGTGTCATTGCTCGGAGTTTCTGATGTAAAGATAGACCTTACTAACCGACGTTAATAGATTCTGTTTAGGGAAAGAACGGAGAGATGGCAGGAAGGTAAGTGTAAGGCGCGCGCTTTGTGTATGTATTTTTTGCGGGGAATGGTTTGGAAAACCCCTCTGACGTGTGAAGGTCCAGTTAAACGAACACGTAAACCCATATAAATACATCAATTAAAGGTAAATAAATAAATATACTATAAAACATTACAAAATCTTTAATTAAATTAATTAAAAATGTATAATATATAATATTAACAATAATGATAAAATAATTAAAAATAATTAAAATATATGTATATAATAAAAATAATAGAAACATAATTTAAAACAACCTTTATTAATAACAAGGCCGATAGTCATTAGTCACGTGCTCTCGTGTAATGAATGAATGCGTGAATGGAGGATTGACATGAAATTCTTAAAGATAAGCAAAAATAACAGAAAAATGGTCCTAAATGACTTAAATAAATAAAAAGTAAATGACTTAGAATGACTTTAATGAACTTAAGAATGAATTTAATGACCTTAAGAATGATTTGAATGTTTAAAAAAATAAATGGAATCCTTCAAAAACAACTTGAATGATCTGGAGAATGAATTGACTGGCTTTGAGACTGACTGGTTGTAAAATGGGTGATCATTTTACATTAAATTAATATAGAAAAGTGATCCCTCACTTTATATCACAATAAGTACAGCATGTAGTAAGACCAGATACTACACTTTGATCTTTGCCAAAAGGCCAAGAATAGGATATTTATTTGCTCCCCCACCGAGCAAATTAGGCACAATGCCGCTTTTTAATGTGAAGAGTGAAGGTGAAATGGGGACCAGCTCCCCGGGGAGTAGGGGAGCTAGATAGTGACAATTGGTATGAAGGGTTGCCCCTACCTTGACCAAGGTCTTATATGTGGGGTTGGTATTTTTTTGCTCCCCCACCGAGTAAATTAGGCACACGGCCGATTTTTAATGTGAGGAGTGAAGGGGAAATGGGGGCCAACGCCCCGGAGAGTAGGAGAGCTGGATAGTGACAATTAGTATGAAGGGTTGTTATATCTTCATATATATGAAGGTGCTATATGTGGGGTTACCCCCACATATGGTATTTGTTTGCAGTATCTGCCGGAACAGATGGTATTTATTTGCTCCCCCACTGAGCAAATTAGGCACAAGGGACCAACTCCCCGGGGAGTAGGGGAGTTGGATAATGACAATTGGTATGAAGGGTTGCCCCTACATTGACCAAGGTCTTATATGTGAGGTTACCCACACATATGGTCTTTGCTTGCAGTATCTGCCGGAACAGATGGTATTTATTTGCTCCCCCACTGAGCAAATTAGGCACAAGGCCGTTTTTAATGTGAGGTAAAAACCAGCTCCCCTAAAAGGGGTCACTCTGGTTACCAAAAATAATAATTGTCCCAGTATAGAGGGTTTCCCCTCCATTGACTGGTACAAATTATCTTAAGTGCAGTATCTGCCGGAACAGATGGTATTTATTTGCTCCCCCACCGAGCAAATTAGGCACAAGGCCGATGTTTAAAGTGAGGAGTGAAGGGGAAATAGGGACCAACTCCCCGGGGAGTAGGGGAGCTGGATAGTGACAATTGGTATGAAGGGTTGCCCCTTCATTGACCAAGGTCTTATATGTGGGGTCGCCCCCACATATGGTCTTTGCTTGCAGTATCTGCCGGAACAGATGGTATTTATTTGCTCCCCCACCGAGCAAATTAGGCACAAGGCCGATTTTTAATGTGAGGAGTGAAGGGGAAATGGGGACCAACTCCCCGGGGAGTAGGGGAGCTGGACAGTGACAATTGGTATGAAGGGTCGCCCCCACATTGACCAAGGTCTTATACGTGGGGTCGCCCCCACATATGGTCCTTGCTTGCAGTATCTGCCGGAACAGATGGTGTTTATTTGCTCCCCCACCGAGCAAATTAGGCACAAGGCCGATTTTTAACGTGAGGAGTGAAGGGAGGGGGAAGGGAAAAAGGGGACCAGCTCCCGAGAGGTGGGAAATGGGAGCTGGTTAATGGTCAGGCATGTGGGGTTGCCCCCACATCTGGTCTTTGCTAGTCATAGCTAGTCATAGCTAGTCATAGCTTGCAGTATCTGCCGGAACAGATGGTATTTATTTGCTCCCCCACTGAGCAAATTAGGCACAAGGCCGTTTTTAATGTGAGGTAAAAACCAGCTCCCCTAAAAGGGGTCACTCTGGTTACCAAAAATAATAATTGTCCCAGTATAGAGGGTTTCCCCTCCATTGACTGGTACAAATTATCTTAAGTGTAGTATCTGTCGGAACAGATACTACACTTTGATCCTGGCCAAAAGCCAAAAAAAAAGAAAAAAGCTTAAAAAGCTAAGAACAGCATCTATTAACAACAGACCTTTAATCTTAACCAAAACGGTCAAGCACAAAAGTGTTACGGACAGACCGACAGATCCGACCGACGAAGTGACTTATATATTCGTTTGCACGGACTAAAAATATTCAATAGTAAATGCCACTTAAGGATTATTAAAGAAGTACCCACAGATACATGTTTTGGAGTCTAGTCCTCATCAGTATAGCTAGACTTTTATTGCCAAGGATCGATGAGTAGTTTGGTGTTTTACCACGGGACTTTTATGCACGATTTTTATCGCTTATAAATCTAAGATTGTTTGAACTTTTATTTATTTTTTTATTAGCGATTAATTTCTTAATTTTGTTCCCTGAGAGTTTTCTCTTTTCACAAGAAAGGAGTTATTTGCTTTTTGTTTACATTTTTCTTCGCCCAAATCTTAGGACGTTTTTTTAAAACTATTTTATTATTTAAATATAATTTATTAATTAATTATTATTACGTGCATAAAAATAAGTCATATATATATATATATATATATATATATATATATATATATATATATATATATATATATATATATATATAGCTAGACTTTTATTGACAAGGATCAAACGTGTAACGGCTCGATAAGTAGTACGGTGTTTACCGGTCCTTAGACAATTTTATGCACGATTTTTATCGCTTATAAATTTAAGATTGTTTGAATTTTTATTTATTTTTTATTAGCGATTAATTTCTTAATTGCTAATAATTTCTTAATCGCTCAATTTCTTAATCGCTAATAAAAAAATAAATACTTGCAAGAAGATGGGATTATAATCCAAATTCCGACCAAAGCAGAGTAGAAAATGCTTAGTCAACATATTAATGTACTTGGTCGAATTAATTCGACCTTGCAAGCGAGCTATAGGCCCTAGACCATTAATACTAATAATGCCCCCACCAAAACTGAACCTCCACCACTTTGCAGCGTCGAAACTGAGCACCTAGGATTAAATTCTTCGTTTTTCCTCCGACGGACGTACTGCTTACAATCACTGCCTAGCCTATTGAACTTGCTTTCGTCGCTAAAAAAAACAACTTTTGACTAATATGAAGAGTCATGATCTTCATTGCATCTGACGAAGTCCAGACAGCGATTTCTGTTTTTTACAGATATCATTGGCTTGCTGCTTGCAACATATCCTCGTAAATTAAATTCCTTTAATCTGTTCTTGACAATAGAAAGAGAGAACTGATTTGGGGAGCACTGATTTGGAGAGTCGCTTCAAATTTGTTTCTTACGCTGCGGATCTTAATAGCATTGTCTTTCCTGTAAGAAGTAACTCTAGTACGACCAGATGTAGGGGCATCATGAACACGGCCGGTCTTTTGGTGCTTTCGCACAGTCTTTCGTACCGTTTTCTCATCACATTTCTATCTGCGGCCGATTTCTCGATTGGATAAACGAGAAAGGTGGAGATTAATGAGCTCCTGACGATCACTAAGAGAAAGTCGTGGCATATGGACATACTGTTACGTCGTATAACCTGAAACAACAACAGTTACGATTAGAAATGATGTGTTGCTTTTTGGTGGATATTTTAAACTGTTTTAAGGGTGATAATTTACGCTGCTTTTAAGCAAATCTGTTGCTGCAGACTTTTTTTTTTTTTGCCTCCTCAATTTGAAGTTATTTTTCTAACTTGACGTAAACACTAAAATATTTAAATTAAAATCAAATATGAACAGGTAAAATTATAGAGGAATTACAGGAGAATCAAATGAGGCATTGGTTGTTTAAACAGTTACATTAAATTTAACTTAAATTTGCAGTTTTTGAAAAAATTACAATGCGGACATTCTTTTTATTTTATTTTATATATTATATTATGTGTGTGTGTGTGTGTCTATATATATATATATTTGATTATATATATATATATATATATATACATACACAGACACACACAGACACAGACACACACACACACCTTTTTTATTTTTCCATTACACTCTATTGTATTTTCTTTCTTATTTTTCGATATGCGTAATGTATTGCTACTAATTATTTTAAAATCCATTTAAATTTTCGGATGTAAATAATGTCAAATCATATTTCAATTCCTTTTGACGGATTGATTGTTTCTATTTCTTCTGATGAGTTAAGGACATAATAGATTCACTGATTGATATAATAATTCAGTGATTGATTTTTGCGCTACGAAACAGATACTGTCAAGAATTGTATTAGTCTACCGAACTAAAGGAATAAATTATAAGATGGTCAGCATCATTAATTTTGGAATATACCTTTTTGGCATTTATTCTCTATATTCCTATGTAATTACATTGAGCTTCTTAAATAAGGATTGATATATATTATGAGAAAATATATTTCAACAATATATACATAAATACATATATATATATAAATATATATTATATATAAATACATATATATAAAGACTTATATATATATAAATTCTTATATATATAAATACACCCCCACACTCACACACACACGCACACCCACACACACACACACACACACACACACACACACACACACACACACACACACACACATATATATATATATATATATATATATATATTATACTAGTTTGGAGTTTATGAAGGTTTGTTTCCTTAATGCTTTTTCCAATACCGCTTTATTAAATGCATACCGTCTCAATAACAAATGAAATTAAATCCCCGAAAAATTTTGAATTGATTTAATTTCTTCTGAATATTTTAATCAATATATCATGCTACTCAATATGCTTTAATATTGATCCAAATCCCATACATATGTTCTAGAATACATCAAATGTAATGCAATTCTAAAATACTTACATTTAAAAACGAAATATGCACTCTAACATCCTACCAGATCCTACAATTAAACTGACATTTAGGAACAATCACAATCTGTATAAAAGCTAAATACATTCTAAGATAGAGTATTGTTTCCACATTTTCGGAGGCGTTGCTTAGAGCACCATTTCCTGCCGTGACATAGCAGAAAACCGGTTTGAAAATGTACTAGGCGATGTCCGTTTCTGCGACCCTAGAGTTACATTATCGTTCAGTTGAGATGAGCATAAAATGTTTTTGTTCCTACTGAAGTGGTCTATTATAAAATTCTTTCTCTGTTTCCCCCTCTCTCTGTCTGTCTGTCTGTCTCTCTCTCTATCTATCAATGTATATATATATATATATATATATATATATATATATGTGTGTGTGTGTGTGTGTGTGTGTGTGTGTGTTACTAGGCTGCCCGGCATTGTCCGATCGTATAATACGCTTAAATATTATATTTTGATTAAAGCATGTTTTTTATTTATTATTATTATTATTATTATTATTATTATTATTATTATTATTATTATTATTATTATTATATTGGACCCAAAATATAGTATTAATTTAAAAAGTTTAAAAAAAAATGACGCGTGTGCCTTCAGTGAGAATCGAAAACAAAACGTTTAGCTTATGATTTACTTTGATGTAAATACCTGAGCTATGAAGACATGTTTTCTGCAAAGCTAAACGTTAAAACATGAAACAATACCTATTACGTAAGGCATACATATTCGTATTGCGGTCGTTCGACCTTCACCTGGCAAATTCCATTTTTTTATTTTCATACTTTAGCCATCTATAAACAAAATATAAAGTTTCGCATGGTTTCAAATACCTTATATATTACGTTTCATGCATGTAGACCAAAAATTAACAGAGGAGTTTGGAAGGCAAATTTTTTAAACAAATATACACACGCATATATAATATATATATAAATATATTTGTGTTTACAATATTCTTTTTACGCAAATATTACCCAAGTTTAAATCATGTAGAATATCTGCATGAATATAATTACACGTGATATTTAATTAACGATGATCATTTTATAAGAACACCGAAAAAAACTAACAGGGAATTAATTAAAATGAATGTTTAAAAGAATATGCAAATTTACTAGACCATTTACACATGAATGCAATTCCTATATATATATATATATATATATATATATATATATATATATATATATATATATATATATATATATAACAAAGTTGTATTATCTTTTAAAATAAATAGAAAAAACGGAAGTTTTTTTAATATGGATACCAGTACACACACACAAATAAATTTAAAAACCATATATATATATATATATATATATATATATATATGTATGTATATGTATATAGGTGAGAAAGTGAGATATAAAACTTTTCAGATAAATATATTTTAGTCTATTCATGAATATTGAAAAGCTAATCCAACATATATGCTAAAAATAAACAAAATTTATATGGCCATATTGGATAATTTATTGAGTAGAAAAGTAATAAAATATCTACATCTTTCGCTCTTTTACTCTCTCTCTTTCTCCTTTTTCGTTCTCTCTCTCTCTCTCTCTATATATATATATATGTATATCCATATATATATATATGTGTATATATATATCTTCTTATATATATATATATCTATAATATAAAGCTGAATGTGTGTGTGTGTGTGTGTGTGTGTGTGTGTGTGTGTGTGTGTGTGTGTGTGGCTGGTCGCGAATAGGCTCCTATATGGTTGACTATTTAAAAAAAACTGATTACATATAATGATAGAAGATGTATCGAGACACAGGAATGGGTATGTTTGATCTGGCAGAACGGTGGTTAATTAAAATGGTGGCGTCTGGGTTCGCGCCTGGTCCACAAAGTATGGAAATAAAACATTTAAAATTAAAAAAAAAAATGTTTACAAGTGTTTTTGATATAGATGTACATAATAATACTTTGATAAGCATGTTTTAACTAAAATAGGGACGGTATAATAAAATTGTTGGGTCTGCGTTCGCGCTTGGCCTCTATAGAATAGAAACAGGCACAAACTTTAATAAAGACTTTTCATATCTATCTGCGTAAGTATACTTTGATAATTATGTTTCAGTTTGAAGGAATATGGTATAATAAATTTATGGGGTGTTCGTTCGCACCTGACTTCCATAGAATGGAAATATGTCACAAAGTGTAACAAGTTTTTTTTTTTAATATAGATCAACAGAATATTGTGATAAGTGTTTCAGTGTGAACAGGTATGGCATAATAAATTATGGGGTGTATCTATTTTATTTTTACTTTCATCATATTTTGCTTTGAAACAAAACAAGCAAACCAAATATTTGCGAAAACATTTTAGAGTTCTTATTTATTGCCTCCCCACAAGGGCAAATTAGACACACTGTCAGCTTTTAACGTGGGGAAAAATCCAGCTTCCTAACAAAAGATGACTCTGTATAGGAACAAAAATTAAAATAGTGTCAGTCTAGAAGGATTTCTCCTCCACTGATTCAAGTCAGAACAGGTGAAGTGCAGTATTAGAACAGTTACTACACTTTGTTCCTATTTATATAGTGTGTTAATTCGTCAATTTTGTAATTTAAAGTTTGAACAATAAAACTAAAAATTAACAACAAAAAAATTTTTTCGGCATGAAGCCCTATAAGAAATTTGGGGTATTGTTGTATAGGGGGTACATATTGGGAGACATATATCGGGTACATGTAATACAGGGTTCATAATACACGATTAACGATGATGAGGATGACTGGATAATTCTTAGTAACAACTATTAGAGGAGCGGATACATTATTTTTGATGGAGCTGGCACATAATACTTGGAAGTGTTCTACAAGAGTTCCTTATAAGATGATAAAAACACATTTACCTTTTCTGTTATAAAGAATGACGACACGAGATCGGTAATGGCAGAAATTCAAACTTTGATTCACATAGTCAATTTTTCTCCTTTCGCTTCTAAGGGCTCCCCTCTCCAACTGACTATCACTGTGTGTGATCTCCTCTGAATATCTGATCCTCATTCACCATCTGACTTTTACTTCGAACACTCGGATTCCTATATTGAGAAATCTCCCTTGTTTATGACGTCAGAAGTGTGTTTACCAACGTGAATACTTTCACGTGGATTCACAACTGTTTGTCCAAACGCACTTTTGGCAAACAAAAGAATTCTAAATTCTAATTCTAACCTATTTTTAAACAATATATTTTAACTCGCATTGTGCATTCATTTAAGTGAGATATTTAATATCCGGATTTCTAAAAGATTGGACAATCGACTGTTTTTCCTACATAAACAATATTTAACTATTTCGAATAGAATTAACAATTGACTTAATTTCTAACATTCCATTTTCGATTATTATTTTAAAACTTGCCTACAGGGTTCGATTCTAGCCTTATCCTAATATCATTTTCACTTATCTAGTATGTCTTCTTACTTACATGAGACGAGACAGCTCGTCTATGTAACAGTATGGCCGAGAAGCATATTCTAACTTATCCAAATTTCGTATTTGCTATCATTATTATTGGCTCACAAGAAGCTTTCACGCATGGAATAAAAGATCTCTCCTATAGAACAACCTTTGGTGTTCCCTGGAAGCAGAGTGACAAGTCTCCCCAGATTTCTTGTACTCTCAACCTCTTTCGATAATTAATTAACTTTCAACTTCCAGGATAATGTCAGAACTGTTTATTAGTTAGCAGTTTTATCTGTTGCGCCACGGATCCTTGCGGAAATTTCGTACATATTTCAGGGTTCGTTAAAAAATTTCGAGTTCAACTAGATGACTCTGAAAAAATGTTACATCGGCCGAAATATAAGGAAAATAACATGCAATTTTTTTTTCTCATGAAATTTATATGTTAATTAACGTATCGCAGAATAGATCTTATAATTCTATTATTAAATCTACTCGTATATATCATTAATACGATAGCGGGTGTGTTCTTTTGTGTGTCACGCTTACACCCGGGTCGTTTAATAGTTATGTTCTTCTATTTCTTGTCATATATAATTGTACAAAGAATTCTTCATAAGTTTCGGTTTCTGTTTCGATTATGGCTGAAGGAACTCAAGTTATATATATATACAGGGTGTCCACAAAGTCTGGCTACTTAATGTAGCCAGACTTTATTGACACCCTGTAGATTATGCAGCCAGACTTTGTGGGCACCATCTAGATTATGTATCCAGACTTTGTGGACACCCTTTAGATAATATATTCAGACTTTGTGGGCACCCTTTAGATTATGTAGCCAGACTTTATGGGCACTCTTTATATAATGTAGCCAGACTTTATGGGCACCCTGTAGATTATGCAGCCAGACTTTGTGAAGAATAACCCTGTATATATATATTCATAAGTGTTTATTTCGGTTTCGATTCAAACTAATGCATCCAAGTTATATGCATATATTTTTTATTTTTGAAATCGCAACTTTATAACATATATAAATCGATAGAATATTAACTCTATAATAATATGTACGAAATCGGCAAGAATTTAAATATCATATTTAAGCGTACTTTACGACCGGGATTTACCGGTTGTTCGTGCTAACTTAGATAAATACTTTTGAAGTTTTAACAAAAGAGTTACAATAATATCAGAGCGTCTCCATTTACACTGAACATCTACGCCAATGCCAACATTAATATATTACATACGAATGAGTCCTTTGTGGAATTTCCACAGGTCCCGCTAGTATATATTATTAATATTTCTTTTTTTTTTTCATATTAGTATAAATAGTAAGGGTATTATATCTACATTTTGTTGTGTGGGGGAAGTAGTAATTTCCACCGCAGATCCATGTATTTTACAGGGTTTTCTAAAAGGTTCTGATAACTTTGGGGATTAATCTTGACTGGCACCATATTCAACAATACCACATTTACTCCGTGGCGTTAAACTACTTAATAATTTCCCCGCCCTTTATTTTCTTGTAAACATCATGCACATGTGTGCGTGTGTGTATACACAAGATTTTTATTTTTTTTGAATAAATGTTAAAATATGCAAAATGTTCCTAGCCAGAAGGTCAATAATACATTCTGGAGTTTTTCAATCACTCATGGAACTCTGTTTGGTGTAATAATAGACCAATCTTTTCTTCGTCATCTCTGTCATCAGACTATCTTTCTTCCTCTTTAGTATCGCTCTTTCCTATCTATCATCTTACACCCGGTGTCTTTTTCTTTAATTAATTATTTACATCTCTCACTACTCTCGCTAGGCCGCTTATCATTCGTCTTTTACATGTAACTTTACTTAATTTAAAGTTGCCGCTTTTGCTTCTTATCTACCTGTCATGCAATCTACGCTTCATATTGCAATCGACACGATATAAGAGCATAGAAAACACTTCTCATAATACATTTCGAAAAAAAATACATTCATACAAAGCCTGAAACCATAACCCTATGTAACCTGGTCGAGTTGTGGGAGCGATTTGCTCGCCATTGGGGGGGGGGTTGAGACCCACTGGGACCTAAATCAGACCGGATAAATATGCTAAAACTGTTAAATTAATCCCGGATATCAGCAGATATCAAAAAGACTTGAATTAGAAGATATAGATATATATTTTGTTTTATTGTCAAAATCAGATATACATTTTGTTTTGTTAAAAGGCCAGATATATATTTTGTTTTTTAAAAATTCAATAACAAGAAATGTTAGAATAATGACGATGACATTCGTCTGGCTTGAAGAACACCAGGCCAAGTTTTCTGAATGACAATGATTAACCTCTAAGATCATGGGAACGGATATCGGTTTTGGTCTCAGATTCACAAAACTCTAGACTATGGCTGAACTGCACACCCGCAATTCGGATCTGGAGTTTCCCCAGATACGTATCGTAACTTAATTGGCTTAGTGGATTTTCCACCGCGACCCGGATTATATAAGGCCAATTTCTCTCCAAATTAACCAGCTTTGCGCGGAATCTCGAGATATTAATATCGCTCCCAAAGGCGTGACCACCACACCTCTCCATTTCGCCTGAGTGCCATCTACGAAGAAGAAACACTTGAGACTGTTAAAAACGTGCTAAGAACTGAAGTGTATATATATATATATATATATATATATATATATATATATATATATATGTAAAAAGTTTGTAATTTTTGTTAAATTACTTTTTAGTAGAATAGAACCCAATTGTTTGTTTTTCTTTACGGTGAATGCCGCTTAAGCCTCCGCTTTTAGAGAATTCTACAACGAGGCGTTCAGGATCTAATGTGGTCGTCTCTCAGAGTCGAAGTTTCGAAGAAGACCAGAGGTCAGTTGTTGACCTAACCACGAGAGGCGTGTCACACCTAATCTTATACCATAACCTCCAAAACCATAACCGTAGCCCCTTACACTATGTCTTTATATCGAACTCGGGAATATATACATATACACGTGTATATGTAATGATCAGTTCAGGTGACAGTCTTCTGAAGGGTAAGGGTTCAAACCTCACTGCTGATGATACTAAGAATAACAATTACTAAAGAAGTCTACGTGGTCATAAAAAACGAAGCACTAAAGTGATTCCCGAATCTCTCTCTTCAATTATATGAATGCAACTTTGTCTATATGTGTGTGAGAGTTCGTTCTTTATAAACTCCGAAATGGCTGAAGAGATTTTCTTTAAATTTTACAGAATTTTAGTGCATGAGTAAGGGAGTGATCTTTATACAGTTTTGTCTCAGAATATCCCCGATAATTACCGATAATCCGTAATCGAAACCGTGATTTTAATTTATCCATCAACGGTAAAGCTGTTTTTCCATGTCGTCGCTTAGAAATCAATGATAGAACAAGAGGCCGTGAAAATTCTTCTGTGGGTAAGTTGATAGCATGTTTTCTTTTAATTTTTGCATGACGCAGTTTGTAGGTTCAAACTTTGCACGAAACTTTCTTAATGTTTTTTCATTTACTGCAAGGAATATGATAAGACTTGAAAATTTACCTCATTTTTTTTTGTTTGTTTTACATGACGTGGTCTGTAGGTTCAAACCCCACTCGTAAATTTCTTAAAGTTTTTTTTTTATCATTAAGTGAAAAGAAGTTTTTATAAAATAATAATTGTATAAAAAAGAAACAGTAAGTTCTCTAGAGTGCTATGCGGAATATCATTCAATCCCGGGCAACGTCGGGTGGCCCTACTAGTTCTATATAGTGCAATGTAGAATAACAAATATTTTAGACTAAGTTACTGCATGGAGGCATGTGAAGCTTCTTCCGAGGCGATTTCACGGATTTCGATGACAATAAAAAATATAGGAGTGTGAAATATTCGTCGATCATCATTCAATCCCGGGCAACGCCGGGTTGCCCTACTAGTTCTGTACAAAGATGATTGAATGCGACAAGACAAATCGTAAGAAGGTCTGAAATTACATCACACAAAATGTGAACAGTAGTCCGAATGATTTAAATAACCTAAAATATAATTTCTCGTCTAAAATTGTCTGAAACTTAAGAAAATAATGATGCACATATTTCTTATACTAATGGAATATGTATATTTAGATATGTATGGCTAGGTTTCCTTCACTTTATCAATTTGTCTAACTATTACCAAAAATACTGAAACCTTCATGCATTTTTGTTGTTGCAGAAATTTTTTACATATTCCAGGGTTCGTGATAAAAATTTTTAGTTCATCTAGATGACCCTGAAAAAATGTCCGAATGTTACACCGGCCGAAGAGGAATAACACGTGTGCTGAAAATAGTAGCTTGTTGAATCCTCGTAGAAAAAACAAAACCATGCATGTATTTTAATAGATATTCCTGAGTCCGGGTTCAACAACGCTCACCTGAAGAAAGTCAAGGTGACATCGGTCGAAATGCTATAAGAATGATAACATGAATAG
Organism: Euprymna scolopes; assembly: GCF_053919585.1. Classification (NCBI taxonomy): domain Eukaryota; kingdom Metazoa; phylum Mollusca; class Cephalopoda; order Sepiida; family Sepiolidae; genus Euprymna; species Euprymna scolopes. Next base: position 27,667,235 of record NC_136512.1, on the reverse strand, counting down.
TGTTCCTTGTTGCGGAAAATTTGACGGTGAATTTCCATACATATTCAAGAGTTTGATATAAAGAGTCCGGAGTTCAATAACACGCACCTGGAGAATATCTGGTGCACGTAGTCGCAAACATATAAGAAAAAAAAAAAAGTCCAAATTAAAACGGGAATCCAAAACATCTAAACAAGCAGGCCGCTTAGCGTTGCCCGGTCGGAAAATGCTTTAAAATAAGCTATTCTAATTTATCAAACTTTCGTATTCATTATTGGCACGCAAGAAATTTTCACCCAGGTCATCAAAGATCTCATTGAATACAGCCTGTGGTGTTCCCTGGAAGCTGAGTGACAACAAGTCTCCCCGGATTTTCCAGAAGTCTCAACCTCTTTCAATAACATTTGCAAAAAAATTTGCATTTTCGCAATAGCTGGTTGCCATTGATTTCTCGTTGGCAGCGGCCATTGTTTTTACTGGAATTTGAGTGGCAATAAGCCTCCCCAAGGCCCCAGTCCTCTTCGCATTTATACAGTGGAAGTCTGGTCAGTGCTCACTGCTTGGTCTACCCTTTCTCCTTGACTAGTTGGCTATTTGGTTTCACTCTATTTGGGGGGGTTTAATGGAGCGATAAGAGTGGGGTTAGAAGAATTATAGGTATACAGCTTCAATGTTCTTAGTTCCAAGTAGCGCTTCATGTTTTGTCTGAGCAGCAGTTTGGTTTACGCTTTTGATTTGTGGGCATTAGTCTCCACATTCAAGGGGTTTCCTCAATGTTTCAGCTGTTTTCATTATTGTTGTTCGTTGTATTTTTCCAGTCATTCCTCTGATTCCAATTTCTCCTCTTCTTTTGTCACAGTTTGTCGAGATTGTTCTTAGTGCTTCTACTATTATAGGTATTATTTTGAGTTTCTTCATCTGCCATACCACTTCGGATCTCTGGCTAGCTTTGTGTATTTGCTCCGTTTCTCTTTTCCTTTAGTCAACTGGAACAGCAAAGTCTACGATTTGACAGGAATTATATTTCTTATTAATTATTACGACATCTGGTCTTCTTGCTTGAATGGGTTTATCAGTTAGTATGTCAATGTCTCATAGGACTTTGTGATTCTCGTTTTCATGTACTGTTGTCGGCTTATGTTTGTACCACTGATTTGTGCTTTTGAGATGTAGTGTTTTGCATAATCCCAGTGTACTGCCCTTCCCACTTGGTCGTGTCTGTTGTTATATTCCTTTTGGGCCAGGTTGCTGCATTCACTTACTATATGGTTTATCGTTTCGTCTCTTTATGTTCTTTGGCGGCGAGACGGGTTCAGAAAATACGCTTTAATTTGATATTTTAACTCCTACTGATTTTGCATTTATTATTATACAATCAATACTCTTTTGATTATCATGTGCCCGATATATCGTAATGGTTTTAAAAAATTTTAGTATATATATATATATATATATATATATATATATATATATATATATATATATATAGTAAGTTATAAAATATATATGGTGATTAAGCTACACTGAATATTCCGCGTTTCATCCACTCTAGGACTCTTCAGGCTTATGCGCATAAGCCTGAAGAGTCATAGAGTGGATGAAACGCGGAATATTAATCGCCATATACATTTTATAACTTACTAACTAGCTCTACCTACGTATTGAGCATTTTTGAAGTAAATACTTTAAGTTTACGCATAAATTTATACTTTCGTATATTAATTTTATGTGAGTAAATTAAGTAGTTATATATATATATATATATATATATATATATATATATATATATATATATATATATATATATATTACTATAATTATTTTAATACCTACAGACACTAGTGTTTCATCTTTTCGGGAGTCCTCACTACATGGAATCACGATACCGTCGGTCGGAAGATTCGAACCCGGCCATGAGGCCATTGGGTTATCAGATAAAATTAACAAAATCCAGAATAGACATGAATTTCCGTGTAAACACGTGACAACTTTAACACATATCATGGTGCACGCTTGTTATTACAAAACATTACAACATTCGCCACTTAAACGTCGTTTGCATAATAAATAGATATTTTGTGTTCTATCTTAACCATGTTGTCGTCTCTCACATTGATAGCAGCCGAATACTACGCAATAGTTTACAAGTATGTCAAATGAAATAAAATAATTCAAAAGATAACATAGAAAACACATTATGTATATGTCAGTTTTCCTCTTTTTCCTTTATCTTCTCTTCTGCTCGTGTTGTCGTTTTTCTGCTGTCGAATGGGATCATACACGGGTCCACAAGTATAAAAAAATAAAATAAAACACAAAAAACAAACTTCAACATATTTTAAAAAGTTACACTGCGGTTGTGTGCGTGACACCATCGACACTCTACAAGTCTTAAGGTGCACTTTTAGTAGTCGTCTGCCGAAGCCTCTTTTCCGTGGTTGAGCAATTCATTTCCCCAGGAACGTCGTTAACAACATCTAGAATGGACATAAATTGTCGGGTAAACACGCAAACACTTGAGCAAGTATCATGATATACACTTGTAAAAGGCAAATTTTATCCTGCTCGACCTCAGCATTCTCTTACCCCAACGTTGTTTCCAAGGTCTTTTTTCTTTCGTCTTCTCTTTTACCCGTGTCATCGTCTCTCACATTGTCAGCAGCCGAAGGGTACACAGTAGTTTACATATATACAAAAAAAATTAAAACAACCCAAAATATAACATAGAAAACATTCTGTAGATCTCAGTTGGGCTATGTGCGCTTGTCTGACACGGGAAAATATGTCCAGGACACTTTGACAACGGAAGACGTCATTTCATCTCGACCTCCTAACCACTCACGATCCGCTTTCAAGTGCCACGACCCGCCTTCAACTGTCCAACTCGCAACTGTCCTTAACTCCAAATTGTCGTCAATCGTCGCAAGCTCAAAACTGTCCGTACATCGTCTCCAACTGTTATAAGCTGCGCAAGCTTAACGAACTCTATAACCGGTTATTTGTTCCAGTCACTTGCCAAACCTGATCAACAAACCTATATCAGCTTTCTTTTGTGTACATTGATGAACGACTTACTTTCTATTGTTCTGCTGAGTAACTGTTTTCCTCTATTTTGTTATATTTTTCTTCTTTCATCTCTACTTCTAACACGTGAGAGGGACGTCGATAATATCAGACACTTGTACATAAAAATGTGTTTTTTTTTCTTGAAATTATTAGCTATTTCAGAGTTTCTATCTCAACATCCTAGAAGTCAATTTCCATCTAGACACGATGTGTTTTACTATGCTTCAAACGGAGAACTAGACAACGTGCATCGAGTCCGACTAGTCTAATTCAGCGCAAGGAATGGAAAAAGGGGAAATTTCTCGTATAAAGTACTCATATGCGATAATCTTTGTTATTCTATAAAGGAGACACCTTTATCTTTCTTTACCTCTATCTTCTTATCTCTATATCTATCGATCTAGCATTCGTTATCTCAGTCTATCTCGCTCTACCTCTCTCTTTAGAAGAGTTGGAGTGGTCGAATGTTACTAATATTACTTCGACCAAGATAGCACCGCGAAGTTGCGTATTTACAACAAACGAACATTTGCCGTCGCACAGAACAAAAAAATCTAGATGCTCTCCTGTAAACAATAGACGACACTCGGTTTACAACTCTTACTCTTTCCTCCCTATACGATGGCTTCTCAGACTCATCTATAAATATAAAAGCGAAAATGTATGTGTGTATGTATGTGTGTTCGCTTTTTCTGTATGTCTACAAAAGGCTTTTTTCAGAGAAGCGGTCGCTCGCCTAACAACTTTTTAAAACTTTTTATATCACATATAAATCGTAATATCTCGCAGTTTACAACGAAGCTCGCCTGTCTATTTAATTTGCTCGATTTCGGGAAGATGAATATTCAACATTTGTCGCTCGCCGCATGTGGGTTGGTCTTTTTTCTATAACATCTTGGGAAGTGTTCCCTCCCCGCAGTCAAACTTGACCTCATTAAGTCATTAAAACGGCCACCTGCCAAATCTAAGTAATTAAATAAATTCAAACGTGTTTCCGTTAGCATCTCGAGGTGGGGCAATGGTTTACGTCGCACTTTTTTTTCACACTTTAATTTACAACTTTGCCTCAAGGGTTCGGGTCCGATCCTCATACTTACTTTTTTTAACCCCCCACCCCCGGAGTTTCCACACACACCTCCAAACACCTGGGCAACGCCGGGTACCCCTCGCTAGTCTTATAATAAAGCATCATAAAAAAGCATTGTTATTAGAAATCCAAATAAAGTCAAAGTGAAAATGTTTGAAATAGTGATTGATTCATGCACATAAAACTAAAACTAAAACGGTTTGGCGGTGGTCGTAACGAATTCTAGGATTCCATAAGCAACTTTGTCACAGCGAGCGATAGCAGTTAAGGTAAATCACAGTAAAAATGTAATACTACTCAATGGAATTATCCATAAATTTTCTAACAGTTTATCAACAATTTATGATTAATACGACTAAAAATTCAATTTATGCCTGACTTGTCCAGCAAGTTCCGTTCGGGGATGCCAAATAGCTTTTACGTTATTGTAGAATAATACGCTAACGAAGACACGACGTGCTAATTGTCAATAATTCTGTTTCTTCCTCTAAAATACTAATAATTACTTTCTGAAGAAGTTGACAGTTGTAAAGCTCATTCGTGTCAAACACTCAGAACATAGAAATTGTCAGCTGAGAATTCCAACGACATTGATTTTATCTTTTTCAACCACAACAAGGTATCCTGCTACTTGGAAAGGACGGGCTACTATTTGGGATTGACTCTAACAAGGGACTCTAGGAAGTTGAGCAGCAAAATATCTGTTCATTATTACATTATAGTTACAACAGGTAATTACGGATAGGGAAGCAAGATATTAAGAGGGATTCCAATGTTTAGCAATGCTAGGGAAGAAACTATTAGAATAAAACGTTTTCCGGCCTTAATGATTCCCAAAATAAAATGTCGGGATTTTACTTCGTGTTGGGTTCGTCAGAGTATTTACCTGCAGGACGCACAAGTGCTTTGAGTTCATCAGAACACATTCCATTAAAGTACTTGTTAAACAGGAACGGGGAATGCGACTTTGCCGCGATGTGACAGAGGTTGGAGTTTAGCCGATAGTGCGGGACTTATAAAATTAGAACCTGTTTTTTGACAGAGTCTAAGAGAGTTCACCCGTCTCAACATCTGTCATCCCATATCGTCTGATTGCAATCTATGGAGCGCAGTTGATAATTTCACCAACTGTGCCCTCTTCAACAAAAATGTATCAGATTATTTTGTTCAGATACAGAAGAAGATCTTGTGTTCTAAGTTAATATCTCGCCTCGATACCCTGGTGAAAAGAGTATGGAATAACCATGCGGGCTGTATCCGGAAAATATCAACTAAGAGATTTACATTGAATATTATGCGTTGCCATACTTTTGACACAACGGTACTGAGTACAGATTATAAAAGTAGACGATAATATTTATAGCCAGGGGATGAGGAGAATGAACCAATCGGGTACCAGCTAAACGTTTCGGTTTCGATTCTCAGTGGTGGCACACACGTAATTTATTTTAACTTTTAAAATCTTACTAGGGCTATAACAAGAAAATATTTTTTTCATTATTTTGACTCTCAAGTAGTCCTCAGTTTATATCTTATATGTTTTTAGATAGAGTAATGTGGTTCTCAATTGATTTACTGTGTTTGATAAATACACGAGAGTCACAACAATGAAAATAATATTCTCTTGTCATAGCCCTATTTATTAATACACTCCTGATAAAAAATTCAAGACCACTTAAAATCTTTAAAAAGAAACCTTTTTTAAGGATAGATTTTTAACCTTTCCGACTTAAGGTTACTAATACTACAATCTAAAAGGTTATGGAAACAAAAAGATACATTCCAAAAATTTTATTCAAAACTTTGCATTTTTATTAAATGAGGCTTTTTACACATGATCAAAATTATAAGATCAAGGGTATAAATTGTTAGATTACTGATAATTCCATTGTTTTTAGTTCGGTTAGAGATTAGCAATCACTGTGTGAAGGTGTTACTATGCCTAAAGCAAGAAAACTTACAGAAGTTGAGCGCTCCGAATTCTAGGATTCCATAAGCAAGGTTTGTCACAGCGAGCGATAGCAGCTAAGGTAAATCGCAGTAAAACTGTAATTTGCAACTTTCTAAAGAACACTGAGAATTATGGAAAAGTAAAATCCTTTGGTAGCCCCCCCCCCCCAAAAAAAATTCTTTGCATTGAGTTGGAGAATCAGACGGATTCTTATGAATGACAGAGCACTTTCTACTAGTCAAATTAAGGCGGTTACAACTGCTGATTGCAGTCCAATAACCATCCGACGACACTTTCAACAAAAAGCGTAAACAAATTCCTCGATTGCTTCCACGTCACAAAGTGAACCGCTTAAGATCTGATAGTGAATACCGAACGTGAAACGTCGAGAGGAGGAAGAAAGTCTATTTTCTGATGAGAAAAAAATTCAATTTAAATGGTCCTGATGGCGTCCAGAGATATTGCCATGGCAAAAACATGCCCCTTGAATGTTTTTTCACACGTCATTGTAATTGTATGGGGTACCTTTTCTTACAGAAGGGACGATGGAGCTCCAGGTGATGCAGGGTCGTCAGACAGCAGCTAATGAGGCTATCATAGCGTAATGTACTTGCAATAACCCTTATCCTTGAGTGGCTTCCGGGCCTTGATAAGTGGTGATCACTGTGTAAAAAAAAAAAAAAGCATGCTATAAAAAGCATCCTTGATGATGGAGGGTCATCGTTTGTGTGGGGATTGATCGTTTTTTTTCCCACTGGATAATGATGTAATCCACACTGTAAGACGCACCTTGAGCTTTCTACAAGAAAACGGTGTCCATAACTTGTGATATTCTGCATGCTCACCGGATTTGGACCCAATTGAAAATGTTTGGGGATGGATGACAAAAGAGGTTTATCCAAATGGCAAACAATATTCAACAAAAATGAACTTCGTGAAGCCATCTTCAGAAACTAGAAACTCTTATTTCTAGCATGCCCCAAAGAATTTTGGAAGTCATCAAAATCAGTAAAGGTACAACTCATTATTAAGTTTTATTGTTGAATGTTTTCATACAATTATCATACACTTTTTGTACAATTTAATAGAATTGTTGTCTCTGGTCTTATAATTTGGACCATGTGTAAAAAGCCTAATTTAATAAAAATGTAAATTTTAAAAATAAACCTTTGGAATATAGCTTTTTGTTTCCATAACATTTTCGATGGTAGTATGGTAACCTTAACCGGAAGAGTTTAAAATCTACCCTTAAAGAAGTCTTTTTTTAAAAGCTTTTTAAGTGGTCTTAAATTTTTGATCAGCAGTGTATATATTGGGTCCATTTAACATAATAATAAACAAAAAATATGCTTTAATGAAAATATAATATTTATTTTTACATAGAGTGATGCGCTTCTCGATTGATTAACTGTGTCTTACTGTGTCGGATATACACTCGAGTGTCAAAACAATGAAAAGACAATTCTCTTGTCATAGCTCTAATAATTACTATATATCGGCTCCATTATTACATAATAATAAATACGAAATCTGCTTTAATAAAAATATAATATTTAAACATATTTTACGACTAGGCAATATCGAGCAGCCTGCTAGTATGAAATGTACTGACTCTCTTTGAATTGGTTAGTTATTCTTTTACGTCTTGATATGAGAAAAGGTCTTTGGCTGGATGATTACTTCAATTTCTTTTGCAATACTGTTTCAGGATCATTTTTCTACTAAACTCAAAAAAATAAGAATGCGTCAATTATTGATCAATATATGATGTTTATACACCATACTCACATTAGCGCACTGGTACCCGTTAGATCATCAAAGTAATGTGTAACGCTCTGGAAATATCAGGTTGTGCATGTTCTTCCGGTTATCTCGGCATTGTTACAGTTTTCCTGGATTTCTCGCAGCTAACTTTACACGAGGTATCCATTGTCTTATAAGAGACATAATATAAGGTTTAATTTTAAAACTGTCGAACTCGTCTCAAAGACACATACACATACATTCTATTTCTTCCCCATATCTCTCTCACTATATATATATATATATATATATATATATATATATATATATATATATATATATATATATTCATAATCATATCTCTTAGTGGACAGTGAAAGCAATTAAAACAAAAATCAATAAACCGGAGAACCGCATTTAAACTATCGATTAAGGCATTAATCAATGTCTCCATTTATAAATATCGATATATTATCTTTTGATATACTTCCGTAGCGTAAATCAGACCAATAATCGCAGGATATATATATATATATATATATATATATATATATATATATATATATATATATATATATATATATATATATGTACTAGAAAAAATACTCGTCGTTGACTGGGTTCAAAAAATGCCTACAGAAAATGAACTCTGATTTATTAAAATATGATAGGTTATGAAAAGAAAGGGTTGTAAAGAGATAGCTTCGAATTTGGGGGTATCAAAACCAAAGCAAAATATGATGAAAGTAAAAATAAAATAGATAAACCTCATAATTTATTATACCATACCTATTCACACTGAAACACTTATTACAATATTCTGTGGATCTATATTAAAAAACCTTGTTAAACTTTGTGACATATTTCCATTCTATGGAGGTCAGGCGCGAACGAAACCCCATAATTTTATTATACCATATTTCTTCATGCTGAAACATAATTATCAAAGTATACTTATGCAGATAGATATGAAATATTAAAGTGTGTGCGTATTTCCATTCTATGGAGTCCAGGCGCGAACGCAGACCCCACAATTTTATCATACCATCCCTATTTAAGTTAAAACATACTTATCAAAATATTATTATGTACATCTATATCAAAAACACTTGTAAACGTTTTTTTTTTTAAATGTTATTTTTCTCTATACTTCGTGGGCCAGATGTTACATGATAAGGGCTGTCCCCTTTTCATGTAAGTATAAAAATAGAGAGATTGTGTTAAATGTAAAAATGAAATAGAATAGACGAAAGTCGAACCTCGTAATTTAGGTTTAGAAATAGATTGCGAGAGAGAATTAGAAAATGGAATGTAAAAACAAACCATTCTTTAGCTTAGAGATAAAATAGTTTTAAGAAAAAGAATGTGCATTTGTCAATACTGTTATGAAATTGAATGAGGAATGCAACTATAGGATAATTTAATAAACATGTTTTTAACATATTGGAAATATAGGTTACTGGAAATATAGGTTAAAATTCCTTTTGTAAACAAAGGAAAATGTATTGGACACGCATTTCCAGAACACGTGAAAGAAGACACATGTTTTAACATGTGTATGAGGTCATGGAAAATGGGAAGTTCTCGATATAGTTAGATACTTTACAGTTAAGCAGAGGGAGTCTGAGGACGACAGACGACAGTCTGGAGTCCAGAGATGGGAGTCGAACGTCTGGAAGCGAGACGTTCACCTTTGAAACATAAAATGTAAAACTTTGAATTCCTGACTAAGAAAACCACCGACCGGTCGATTAAGAAATAAACCCATCATGTGTTTTTATAAACGTCATCTTTGTGTTGTAATTCTACCAAAAGGTAAAGTGAAATTGTCATTATATGTCTTATATATCCTGTGTTTTAAAATGTCTTCACATACACAATGTCTCTACATCTCATATCTACAATGTGAACACTAAGACTGTCTCAACACTGTCTCCTCACTCTAAGAGCTTCTATTACACTTCTAAGTATGAACATTTTATATATATTAATCTCTTCATAACACGAACACAGAACGCAACATCTCTCTTACTAAGACTCTAAGACACACTTTTAATAATAAATATAACAACAACAAGAAGAATAACAATAACAAGAACGATAATAATAAAACAACTATATATAACACAGGCGTGAACGCAGACCCCACTATCTTAATGAACCACTGTTCTGCCAGATCAAACATACCCATCCCTGTGTCTCGATACATGTTCTACCATTATATGAAATCAGTTTTTTTAAAATAGTCAACCATATAGGAACCTATTTGTTACCAAACACACACACAGACATTCAGCTTTATATATATATATATATATATATATATATAGTAAGACCGCGCGCGTTGCGCACCGTGGCGCGGCGTTGACCCGTCGTAAAATACGTATACATATATTTCAATTCATCAACATATCTTATTATTATAGAACTAATTCCCTAATGACTATTAGCCAATATATATTAATAACTAGCAGCTGCGCCGCGTCGGCACACACAAAGCAGAATGAAACACAACATCGAGTACACTCAACATCAAGTACACTCAACATCAAGTACACTCAACATGCTCTTACCATCAATGCTAACCCTGTGAACTCGTAGTAGGGGAAATTCCTATATGCATAAAACAAAATCACTGAAAAAACAAAAATACCCTTACTAAGGGTAAGGATTATAAGTAATGATGGTAAAAATTATTACCAACTTGCCAGCATTCACACCTGGAATCTTTAGATATGTAGTCAGACGCGTTATCCATTGCGCCACAAAGCCTGCCCGCATGCCGAAAGATGTTACCGCGATTGTATACAGATAATACTAAATTCCGTTGACATTTGCGGGTAGGCTTTTAGACAATTGCATGAAACGGCCCAAATCCCCTTTTTGCCGGCTTTTTGTGTGACTCGCCGTTGTTCGTTACGAACCATATATACATCAGGATAATCTAGGGATTCACACCTTTCAGAGTGAAAAAAAAATTTTCCATTCCGTGCATCCGGTCGAAAGTTTTATCGATATATAGGCACACACACATAAATAAATAAACATTTATAATTTTATTAACAGTATAGACTTAATATATATATTAAGTTAATGCAAAATATATCTTGCGTACTATTCGATAGAATTGAAATCAGAATGTTTAGCGCTTAAGCTTCAGTCGTTAGTTATTTCTCTGGCGTCGGTAGAGTCTGATTTACCGTCAGATACGGAAGATGTAAAATTAAGCGACTTTTAGCTATGAATGTTTAATATTGCGTATACGCCAATGTAAAAGTAGGAGCAATGTTTTATTCGACTTATTTTGCCAGATTTAACTGTTTTGTTTTCAATTTGGATCCCTTTAGTAGCATATTTTCCCGGCTAAAAACCAAATCAAAAATGTGTTACAGCAGATATAAATTTTTAATTTGTTGACCAAATATTCAGTATAGTATGGAATACTGCTGCCATATCTGGGCAGGAGCTGCTAAAAACAGCCTATCCTGCCCTGACAGAGTACAAAATAGACTTCGTGGTTTAGTGGGGATACCCTTTTCTCTACCCGCAACATCTCCCACAGAAGAGACGTTGAGAGCCTATCCTTGTTTTATCGTTATTTCCATGGCAGGTGCTCGTCTGAACTCCAATCTCTGGTCCCCCCTTGCCAATCTTTCACGAAAAACACCCGTCTAGCTGAATCCACTGTGAAAATTTTCCCCCACTCTTTATCTGTGCCTAAATCAAAACATGGATTCCATGAACAACGCTTCTTTCTTAGAACTGCACGCCTGTGGACCTCTGTTCCGTCTGCCTGCTTCCCACCGGACTACAACTTGGATGTCTTCAAGTCCAACGTTAACAAATTCCTAATGAACGGCCCCCTTAAGTAAACACTTCATCAAATCTCCACACTAACGTACTGTACTTGCAATAACCCTTATCCCTGAGTGGCTTCCGGGCCTTGATAAGTGGTGACCACCGTGTAAAAAAAATAAAAAGTAGAGACTTTTTGCATACACTGCAAAAGTCATTTATACTTATATATATATATATATATATATATATATATATATATATATATATATATGTTACATGATAAGGGCTGCCCCGTTTTCATGTAAGTATAAAAATAGAGAGATTAGTTAAAATGAAATAGCAATAGACAAATTCGAACCTCGTAATTTAGTTTTAGAAATAGATTACGTGTGAGAATTTAAAAATGTAAAACAAACTTGTTTAGAAATAGATAAAATATTTCAAGGAAAGAATGTGAAAAGTAAAGTTTGTTATGGAATTTTAAATTGAAAGAATGCAGCTTATAAGATAATGATTTTAACATATTGGAAAAATAGGTTACTGAGAAATAGGAAAAGTTTTGGACACGTATGTCCAGAACACGTGAACGAAGGCACATGTTTTAACATGTGTATGACGTCACGGAAAATATAAAGTTCTAGGAATTGAGAAAAAACTTGAGAGTTGAGCAGTCAGTGACGAAACTCAGAGAGAGTCAGTCGTCTATGGAGCGAGACGTCACGTTGAAACTAAAATGTGAGACTTTGAATTCTTGGTGATTGAAACGGCCGGTCGTGACGAAATAAACCATCATGTGTTTTGTAAAGCTCGTCTTGTCTTATGATTCTTACAAAAAGGTAAAGCGAAATTGTATTATATATTTGTGTTATAAAATGTATTTACATACACGTCTCAACATCATCAAAATGTCCGAACAGTGAACACTGTCTCCTCACTCAAAGAGCTTTCTTCTTCGACACATCTAAAGAATGGACATTTAATATATAAGAGTCTCTCCTAACATGAACAATCTATCTAAGTCTCTTACAACAACATCTCTCTCTCTCTCTCTCTCTCTCTCTCTCTCTGAGTACATCAACATCCCTCTTAATAAAACTCTCTCTCAAGACAAACTTTTAATAAAACTCTCTCAATATATATATATATATATATATATATATATATATATATATATATATATATATATAATTTGGAAATACTTACAGACACTAGTGGTTCATTCTTTAGGGATTCATCAGTGCAGGGTTACAAGATTACTGCCGGTCGGGAAATTTGAACCAGGTCTTGAAGCCATCTCTGACCCCATTAGCAAGGAACATAACCTCACGGTCAACCTCAACCGCGAGAAATGTAATTGAGATCAAAACATTTAATTTTAAATATTTTAATATACCTCCAGAGTAATCTACTGATTATAACATGATGACCTGAGCATGCATATATATATATACATATATATATATATATATATATATATATATATATATATATATATATATATATATATATATATGTATGTATATGTATATATATATATATATATATATATATATATATATATATATTAAAATATTCAGCGTGCTAGAACGCTTTTATCTTGAAGTGTAAAATAATATGCAGACTCTAACTACTATTCATAAATAGAATAAAACTTAATATGGAAAGGAAACCAATCATCTAATAATAAACAATAAAAAATGAATAAGAACCGTATATTTAGGCGTGAAAGATAACCCTTTAAAAATCATCTTTAAAACCCAATATTTCATAAGATACCGGGTGTTGCAATCTCTAGTCTAGGAAACAAACATGATTTCATGATTTAGCAGTCATCATATAAAACCGATATATGATAACTTTATTAAAATTTGCTCCATTTTTTACCTCGTCTTATTTGGCGGTCGCCTTATACACCGAAATATACGGTAATGAATCAACGCTCATATTTAATAATAGGCAAGTTAGTTAACCGACCGTCATGTAGTCGATCAGATACACATGACCGAGTATATTAAGAAGTTCGTTTTGATAATTTTAAATGGAAAAGTGTGCTTTTACTATCAATCTCAGAACAAATAAAAATTTAACTTCATATATATATATATATATATATAAACATTCATCCACATACATTACTGTTTGGCTGTATCACTTCTCATCAGCAATTACCTCAAGCCAGGATTGAAACTCGACCGTCCTGTCCGCGCTTCTTACCGTTACGATATTTAACTGATGCTGACATATGTATGGGACATTACAATGTTTGAACATCGTACAAACGAACTAAGCTCCACTTGTTTACATAAAGACTATCCGTACGGGGATGAAACATGGGCGCTTGTGTGTAGCACAATTACCACAAACAGTTCTTATATAACTAGCATGTTATTTTATTACCTAGGGAAACTTGTGTTTCATTGTTACACACTCGTCACTTCCTGTAATTGCCGATTCGACAAGCATACACAAAAATAGTTAGAGGCAATTCAATGACCGGAATACAGAATGTTGCATTTACGCTGCAGTTGGCCCTGTTTCTTAATTCCTTAAATATGGTTCAACTTCAGTTTCTTAAAGCGGCTATATAATCATAATATTTTAAAATAAGTATTAACAATTATTTTTATGTCTACAGAAACAAGGGTTGCATGCTTACGCAATCATCAGCATAGGAAGTGATAATAATTACTCTACCAACTGAGCAAACGCACTGCACACAAGAAAGTATTATTTAATAACACAGATCAAACAAAATCCGACAGTTGAACGAACATACTTTCGTCTTGAACAAGGCGTGTGATCGTCGCGATCAGGTATAACCGAAGTCGATGTCTCACAAGTAGAGATTTTATACTCGCTAAGGATTTTGTTACGTCAAGCTTACCTAACAAGCAATAAGCAATAGAACCTTTAGAATGTAAGAGAGTATATAATTATTTCCACAGCCAGACATCGTCGCAGCTCACAAGAGCCAAAAAAGCCAACACACCGGAAATCCAAGACTCGAGTTTCGCCTTCGTTTGGGTTCATCAGTTGGACAAATCCGAACTCGGGGTTGGAAACCCATGCCTCTACCAACTGAGCAACCCGCAACAAGCACAAGAAAGTTTTATAAACTAACACAGATCAAGCAAACCGCAATGAAATCAGACAAGGCGAAACTTGAGTCATAAACTTCGGGTTTGTTGCTTTTATTGTTCTTGTGAGCTGCGACGTTGTCTGGCTGTGGAAACAACCATATATTCTCCCACATTCTGACATTCTGAAGGTTATATATATATATATATATATATATATATATATATATATATATATATATATATACACAAGCAGTTCCACCCGGCTTTGCTCGGGCTCTACGTACTGTTCATAACTTTATGTGCATATGTGTATATATATATATATATATATATATATATATATATATATATATAAATATATATATGTATGTATGTATTAAAAAGGTTGAATCATGTCCAGGAAACCTACATCTAAAATTTCAAGTCTTTAGACCCAAAATTGACGGAGGAGTTTGGTAGGTGTGCAAAGGTCAACTCTTCCAACTTTGACGTTTTGCAAACCAAATGTTCGCCCCAAAGCTGATTAAAAAGATTGCTGCATGTCTATATACCCATGTTGCAGAATACTAAATGTTTAGACCCAAGATTGGCTGAATAGTTTGCTAGAGACCGCAAATGTAAAATCTTTTGTAACTTTGATCCCTGTGCCGCCAAAGTTTCGGTCAAAAACCGAATAAAACGCTTGCCTTATGTCGTTTATTGCTCACTTTGATACACTATGAATTAGTGAAGGATAGGGAGGTACGACGCTCAAACGGTTAACAGCAAGGACTAACGACCTGGACGTTCCAAGTTCGAATCTATCGCATTCCACAAAATCACTTTCACTCCGGATATGGGCAATCTTCACTTAGTGAATACCGTAAGTATCCAATGTCTTTCTAGAATTCTGTTCAGAAAAAAATATCGTGGAAATCAATACCAACAATAGAATTTTCGGATTCTTACGATAAAATGAAGAACCGCTTTTATTTGATTTACGGCAAACGAGTATCCTTAAAGTCGACTCTGTTGCAGATTGCATTTAAAAATTAAGCTTAAATTATATTTGTTATCTTCTATAGTAAAAATCTCATCTGTCTGTTTAAATGTATGTATGTTTGTATGTATGCTTAAATATTTTGACAGAGGCGATGGATTTTCACGAAATAGGCGTTGTTTTGGAGCGCGATCCTTCGGACAACAAATATGTAAAAATTGTTAAAAAGTATTAATTCCTTCACCCTAAACTGGGCTCTTTTTTACAAGGAGAAGTAGCTTTTTTTCGCCCATATTTTCGAAAGCCATCCGTCTTTTCGATTGATTAGTCTTCATTTAAACCTTGCTAGTTCTGGTTTGTCGATGGATGCAACGGCAAAGACGTCTTGTTTTTATTTTTTTCACTGTTTTTACGCCTTCGCCGTACGGTCACGAGACTGCCTGCCCACTACCACTTTTTTTTTTTTGCTCAGCATACACCTCCAACACCCAGGAAACGCCGGGCACCCAGGCTACTTCTTTCAGAAAAGAAAAGCCAGCCGGACAAAGACTTTGTAAAGTCTGATGATAAATTTTAGACTGGAAAAATTAAATCGATTTGTCAGTAAATGAAGTTTGAGACATTTTTTGACAATGAATTAAAAAATCATCATTAACTTGTGAAAAACTTAACTTGCCCGATTTTCTCTCACATTCTCACTAGGTACAACAAGCAGTTACGTTAACACTAGAGGCTTCTCCACCATTGTATGGATTTGAAACAGAGACCCAGCAGGTAGTAGAAAGAGTGTAGTGCTAAAAATAGAGATAGTAATTTTCATACAAGGGCTCATATAGTGATCTGCAATGTTACCCAACACGTTGTAACCTCAGTCGCAAATCAGAACAAGAATAGAAAAGAACTTTAACTCGTGTTTTTCCCGTTTAATTAACGACATTTGTTTCCTAATACTTCTGCCATGCGTGACTTCCAGTTAAGGCCGTGACGTCATTCACGTCTCCAACCGTGATTGTCCTCTCTAACTTGCTCTTTCTCCGTTTTGTTTACCTATGACGTCATTTTACATTCATTTGCATACGCGCGTCTGCGCTCTGTTACAGATCGATTTGACTCCATATATAAACCATTAAAATATTATGTGCCTTTCCATGATTGTTTATTTGTAGTGTTTGTTGATACTGGTAAGGCGGGATGTGATGGTAAGTCAATTTTCAATTTGAAGTTTTGTTATTGTTTCTTTATTATAATTTCGTAAAATTAAATTAGATTTACATTATTTAAATGTTGCAATAATTTTTTGTTACATCAATAATTAGGCCAAATCTGAAAAAAAAAAAAAACTTAAAACAGAAGATATCAATTTAAAATAATCTATGCCAAATGCTTAACAAAAAAAAGTTGACGATTCAGATCTAATTTTTGGTATCAGTATTTAATAGGTATACACACAAATTTGGATACATTATTCTTTGATATTTATTAAAAAAAAGGAAATAACTCTACGTACCCTAATCTATCTATCTATAAAAGTGAACGTGTCTGTCTGTGTGTCTGTGTGTCTGTCTGTCTGTGTACATTTCCCTACGCAATAACTCTGTCAATTTTTAGTCTATAGACTCGAAATTTGAAACACCGGGTACTGAGATTTGGGAAAATCGATGTGACGGGTGTCAGCTAGAAATTTGGCTGTTAAGTGGTAAAATTTCAACGATTTGACCTTTAAGAACTCTACCAAACTTCTCCGACAATTTTGGGTCTAGACATTTGAAATTTAAGATATAGGTTCCTTGAACCTGGATCTAACTTAATAAAGTAATTTGAGCCCGAAACAATAAATTTTAAGGGGTCATAATAGGGGTCAAAGTTTAAAAAAATTAACCATTTTTTGTACAGCATACACCTCCAAACACCCGAGCAACGCCGGGCACCCCTTCTAGTCTTCTATCTATCTATCTATCTATCTTCTATAATCCTATAAATTTGTCTTGTTTTTGTGTATTGATATTTATATCAAAAGCACTTTTTTATTTATTTAAAAAGAAAAGCCAACTTTGTTATATATGGGTCGTAGAATTGCATTCATCTGCAAAAGATCTAGCTAAATTGCATATTCTTTTTAACATTGATGTTAATTAATTCCCTAATAGTTTTTTTCGGTTTTCTTATGGGATTATAATCTTCACTGAACTATTACGTGTAATTATATTCATGCAACTATTTTACATGATTTATACTTGCGTAATAGTTGCATAAAAATGTTATAGTAAACACAAACCTCTTTCTATATATATATTTATGTATGCGTGTATATATATATATATACATATATATATATATATATATATATATATATATATACATTTCTTTAAAAAAGTTTCCATCCAAACTCCTCAGTCAGTTTTCGGATTACAGACATGAAACTTAATATATGGGGTAATCGAACCCATTCGAAACTTTATATTTGTGTTTTAGCCAGGGAAAATCAGTGCAAAAGTGTGAAAATTAAAACAACGAAATTTGCAAGGTGAAGGTCGCACGACGGCTTTACGAATTTTTATTTTTAAACTTGCAATAAATATGTCTTCATTTTTAAACTTGCAATAAATATGTCTTCATAGTTAAGGCAATAACCTCAAAGAAAAATGTAAATCGTATGCTAAACGTTTTGGTTTCGATTCTCAGTAGTGATGTTCGAGTCATTTAAAAAAAAAACCCAACCTTTTAAATCATTACAAGGCTATGACAAGAGAATATACTTTTTCATTATTTTGTTAATTTCTTACGTGTTTTTACATAGAGTGATGCGCTTCTCGACTGATTAACTGTGTCGGATATACACTCGAGAGGGAAAACAATGAAAAGACTATTCTCTTGTCATAGCTCTAATAATTACTATATATCGGATCCATTATAACATAATAATAAATACGAAATCTGCATTAATCAAAATATGATATTTAAACATATTTTACGACCAGGCAATACCGAGAAGCCTGCTAGTATACATACAATGTTCTTTAAAATTTTATTATGATTTTAAAGCTTGATCGGGCATCCCACCTGATGCAAAACATTTACTCGCCTTCTCATACACCTCATTCTCAATGATCTCCCAAATCACGTTCTTAGATCATTCCTAGACATGTATGCAGACGACACTACCACCTATGCAGACACCCCTAGTACGAGAACCGTCCAAGATCTCTCTTATTCTCTTTTCGTGGTGTAATGGGGAAAAGGGTGGCTTGTTTATTGTAATGCATCTAAAACTTTTGTCTTTCCATCATCAATGCTCGGACCTAAATCTGGCTTCTATTGACATAAGCGGCTCTCACCTTGATGATGTTCCGTGTTTAAAGCAACTTTATGGACTCTTGCAACGTCTGCACAGGAACTGCTCAAGCACTATCCTGCCTTGACAGAGTTCATAATCTAGTAGGCGATGCCCTTTTCTCTTCTCTGCATCCGCTTCCCAAAGAAGAGACATTACGAGCCTGTGTCTGCTCTATCGCTATTTTCATGGCTCCAATCTGTGACCTCATCGCCAGTCCTTAACAAAACCACTCGTCTAGCCAAAATCAATATCAATGCATTCCCCAACTCTTTATCGTTGCCTAAACCTAACAAAGATTCCCTGAACAAGGCTTCTACCCTAGAATTGCCCGCCTGTAAAACTCTGTTTCACTGGTCGGCGTTTTAGCTGACTACAATATTATTATCTTCAAGTCAAACGTAAACACGTTATTGCTCAGCCGTCCTCGTCAATGATCTACTGATACCAAATTCCTTCTACAAACAATTATAACGCAACTTTTCCAATGACTACAATATACATATTAACCTCCAGTAGCTTCTGGGCCTTGGTATGTGTTGAACCCTTTGTAAAACAACGAAAAGTTCTTACCGTCTTTTTAAGTGCAATTGTTTGAGTCGCTGTTGCAACTGGTCTAGCTGGTATATTTGCCAGGTCTTTATTTTCATGGTTTCTTTGCTCTTATGATTACTGGAAAGATAGAGACCTATCATACATGCAAGTTTCTTTGCATGTCGTAAAGAAAACCTTGTATTTTTTTGTCTTTAACAACTCAGCTCTGTTTTACGCAGTCCCATTGGGGGCACTAACTTATACCAAGGTTACTTTGTTTTCCTTCTCATTCAATACGACTATACCAGGTTTGATAGCCATATTTTGCAGATACGTGGCTGAAAGAATTGCACAATCATGCTAGAGAGTGTAAAACTTATTTCTTACTGCTGCTGCTTGTATATCTTAAAGGACTTGGTGCTGCATCTGATGTTCAACTTTTTACAGATCGTCAAGTGGAGATATTTATAAATTCCATTGCGCGGCATTGTATTGTAGCCGTCTCCCAGCATAACATTACACACACACGCGCACGCGCACACACACCTACTTACGCATACACTTACGCACACATAAACATACACACACACACACACATATATATACATATTTATATAGGAAAATGTGCACTAAGATTTAATAATTTGATTGATTATCTGGCTGCAATAAACTATCTGATAGCTAAAATTAATTTTCTTTATTGCCTTTTCTTTTATGTATACTTAATTCCATATATTCATACACACACACACACACACACACACACACACACATATATATATATATATATATATATATATATACATATGCGTGTGGTGAGGAGTGTGTGTGTGTGTGTTTGTGTGTGTGTGCAGATATTAGCTAAGAAAGTGGATGGGTGGTTGGTGTGTGCCGGTTTTTAATCATTTCCGTACCATAATCTTTCTTTCGTTTGACTTTAATGTTTGCAAAAACAATTCCACCTTTCTCCTCGCTATAAATTTACGGTTTCAGACTAATCGAATTTTTAAAAACAATAAATAATATCTAATAAATTATTAGATTCAATAAATATTCTCTCTCTTTATATATATATATATATATATATATATATATATATATATATATATGCATGTATGTTTAAATGCGCGTACATATACATATATATATATATATATATATATATATATACATCTATATACACACACATATATATATACATGTAAAAATATGCAAATATATATATTACATATACATAGATATATATTATACATATTTATAAATATATATATATATATATATATATATATATATTCGAACATGATGTGTATATATATATAGTTGCGCACCGTTCGGCATGTTTGTCTGTCTCTCTGTTTCTGTTTCTCTTCCCCCCTCTCTATCTCTCTCTCTCTCTCTCTCTCTCTCTCTCTCTCTCTCTACTACATGCCGGCCATAAAATAGGATTAAATATGTATAGGTATATATTCTACATACTTATAAATATATATATATTCGAACATGATGTATATATATATATATATATATATATATATATATATATATATATATATATGTGTGTGTGTGTGTGTATATATATTGTTCCGCACCGTTCGGCATGTTTGTCTGTCTCTGTTTCTGTTTCTCTTTCCCCCTCTTTCTCTCTGTCTGTCTGTCTGTCTGTCTGTCTCTCTCACTCACTCTCTCTCTCTCTCTCTCTCTCACTCTCTCTCTCTCTCCTAGCATACCGCCCGGAATAAGCCGGCTGTAAAATAGGCTTAAATATGATTGCTTAATAAATGCAGATTTCGTATTCATTATTATACTAGCCGTACCTTGTCTGGAATTGTTGCTGCTTGGTTTGTGTTAATCGACCCTTCCCACCCACCCTAAAAAAAGACAAAATTCTTTTTTTGAGAAGGAATTCTTCTAGCAAACTGTTTTCTGTTCTAATTATAGAATAATATCCGTAAGTTAATTAATAAAGAAATAGCTATGTATTTCTTTATCTCTGACTGTTGTCTTCATTTCCTATAATAATGGGAGCGAGAGATGAGCGAGTGAGAGAGTGTGAGAGAGTGTAGGGGGAGTGAGAGAGTGAAGGAGAGTTGGAAATATATAAAGCTATATATATAAAAATGTAATTCTTGGTTTGTTCAAAGTCTATAGAACCATATTTCTACATTACCAATTTAATTGAAATTTTCAGAAAATCTATTTTTAAAGTCAAGAAATGTTTACATGTTATTAAAATAATTTAACATTGCGAATTATAAAAATATTAAATTATAAATGAAAATATTTTTCGTAACTGCGAGATTATGCGGCCTTTCATTTCCGGTAGAAATGAGCTTTTCACTTATTGAGATAAGTATTATTTGTATTACTTTTTATGATACTCATGCAGAGAGTGATCCGTGCTGAAATAATAACGTTATTATTTAAAAAGCCATTCTTAACATGGGGAGGGGAGGGTTTGTTGTACCTATTCTGTCCTTTAACCTTACAATTGAAAAAAAAAACATACCGTAAAACTTTAATTAACCGTGGAAATAGGATTTACAAAATAGCGCGGATCACTCTATGCATTTTTCCCTTTTATTATTCGTAAAGAGTAAAACTTTCCTTATTCAGGAAAAGAGTTAAGCCTACGTAAATAAATAAATAAATAAATAAATAGATAAATGTTTGTACACGTGACAAATTATCAATAAATGGTTTAGTTACTTTTTTTAAAAATTATTTATGAAAAGAGTTAACGTAAATAATGTTTGTAAAAGTCCGAAAGTGTCGTAGTTGTACAACCATCACTCCCATGCGTAATTTCTATGCTTATAGGCTTTTGTAAATTTTTTTCACAGGAGTATTATTCATTGGACACTAATTAAACAGATTATTAAAAAAAAAAAATTAAAAAAAGAAATCATTATTTCGACATTTGAAAGTGGTGCTCACTTTTTAGTTACACCGTTCTGATAAATCAGTCACCCATTTTGTAACCAATAAAAACGCGGTATATCAAAACCATAGAAGGCTCTACCGCATTTGTAAGTCAGAAATATATTTGTTTCTCAAAGAAAAAAAATATAGATTGAACATGACTTTTTTTTATTGTTTTTATAAAAATAAAGTTTCGAGTTTTTTAAATTTTTTTGTTTTTTTACTTATTTAGTTAAAAGTCAGTTTGTGGGTGTTTTATTTTTTTAAATAATTTGTTTTTATGAAAGGTGAGTTTGTTGGTGTTTCTTTACAATAATTTATCTGTTTTTATGAAAGGTGAGTTTTTTTTTTCAAAACTTTTTTTTTTTTAAATTTCACTAACATGCTGGAGAAATGTTGGTGCTAAAGCAGAGAGTGATCCGCGCTATTTTTTAAATCGTATTTCCAAAGTTTTATGATATGTTTTTTTTATTCAATTGTAAGGTTAAAATACAGAATAGGTACAAAACACCTTCCCCTCCCCATGTTAAGAATGGCTTTTAAAATAATAACATTATTATTTCAGCACGGATCACTCTCTGCATGAGTACCGAAATGTTTAATAATTTGGTATTTTTTTAGATTAGGTCCACCTCCACAATTTTCCTTTAAATGACATTTATAAGTTTTCGAGTATGCTGAATACGGAAATCGCATTGAAATTTTGCGGAAATAAGTAGTTATCAAGATATAAAAAGGTATTTTATGCATTGTATTGTTTGGCGGCCATCTTTTACGCGCGCACGCGCCATAAACAAATGCACGCGCGTAAAAAAGATGCCCGCCAAATATTCCAATGCATAATACAACTTTTTATATCTTGATAACTACTTATTTCTGCAAAATTTCAATGTGATTTTCGTATTCAGCATAGTCAGAAAACAATTACAAGTCGTCATTTAAAAGAAAATTGAGGAGGTGGACCTAATCTAAAAAATTACCAATAATTTTCCATCCCGTACGCCTCCCGATACATTGCTTCATCAACATGCGACCATTTTATATCTCCCGAAGACACTTCCATATTTAGAAAAAAAAAAAAGAAATGGGTGACCGATTTACCAGAACGCGGTAACTAAAAAGTGAATACCCCTTTCAAATGTTGAAATGATTTTTTTTTTCAATTTTTTTTTCATAATCTGGTTAGTGTTCAATCAATAATAATCCAGTGAAAAAATAAAAAATAAAACTATCAGTATAGAAATTCGCATGGGGGTGATGGTTGTATAACTCCGCCACGTAAGTAAATAAATAAAAAATATTACGTGCACATGCGTAAGCCTTGACTAGGGGGGACTAAGGGAAGGACCATAAAATAATTCTGCGGGTCGCCATGGGAATCAACGGCCAATGAGTACTAAAATAGTTTTCATGATATGAAGAAATTTTTTTTCGAAAAGTGGGTGATCACTTTTCCATGTAAATTTAACTTAAAATGAGCACCCACTTTCTGGCCACCTGAGGAAGGGGCATTTATTTTCGTGTTTATTGGCTTAAAGGTTTTTTGACAAGGCAGTTTGGTACGCGAGTGCATATTTAACAGTTTTCGTTTATGCTCACGCGTAGCATAAACAAAGGCTACGTCTGTGAAATGGAAAATAGTCCCAGAGTTCAGGGGTTATATTACCATGCAAAAGAAATCAAACAAAAAACTTTTTAGCCAAGAAACACACAGAAAAAAAAAACAAAAAAACATAGCATTCATTTTTTCTATCGAATTCATTTGCTGTTTTTATTGAAAACTATTTTCCCCCTGATTTTTGATATAATTTTCCAATAAGGGCCGTGCATCTCACGTTCGTATATAACAAAAACATTTTTTTGTAGCTTTTGGTGTGTTAAAAACGAATCTGCAAACCATTTCCGTCGCAAAAAAATAGTTTTTATGATATGAAGAAATTACTTTTTTTATGATATGAAGAAATTACTTTTGTAGTGGGCGATCACTTTTCCATGTAAATTTAACATAAAATGAGTACCCACTTTCTAGCCACCTGAGAGAGGGGGGATTTTTTCCCATGTTTATTGGCTAAACCGCTTTCGTTTATGCTCACGCATAGCGTAAAGAAAGGCTACGGCTGTGAAATGGAAAATAGTCCCAGAGTTCAGGGTTTATTACCAAGCAAAAGAAATCAAACAAAAAACTTTTTAGCCAAGAAACACACAGAAAAATGCCCATCTCTCAGGTGGCCAGAAAGTGAGTGCTCATTCTAAGTTAAATTTACATTGAAAAGTGATCACCCACTTTTCGAAAAAGTAATTTCATGAATATCATGAAAACTTTCTTTTTGCTACGGAAACGGTTTGCAGATTCGTTTTTAGCACACCGATATCTACAATAAAATATTTCGTTATATACGAACGTGAAACGGGCCTTAAAGTAAAATAATACCGGATTTTTTGGAGCAGATTTGCCGTTTAGTTGTACAAATATCCTCAAACCAGGTAATCACTAAAAGGGGCTTTTAAAAGTCGTCACCTGTATCGAGCAAAAGTTTAAAACCACCGATTATATGCCAGCCTACGTCATGATAACATATATTGAGTGAGTTCCTAACAGTATTTTGTATAGTTTTTTTAGTTTAAACTCATTTTCACAAAATTTCCCCAAACTTAACGTGTTCGATACAGTCTGCCGCCATTTGTATTTTTTAGATATACCGATAAACATTGAATGTTTTTGAACCCATTATATATTACATAAAAACACTAAAATCTTATCCAGTTAGGTAGAACATTTACTTTTCTTGCCTTTGATAACATTTATTTGTTATATATTCATTTTTTGACAACTTTTTTGTATCTGTGTTTAGTACTATAAACCCTTTTCATTTAATGTAACGTTTAGTCGGCTTGAAAAACAGTGTTTATCGGTGTATTTGAAAGCTACAAATGGTGGCGGACACTTTTGATTACTTTAAGTTAGAGAAAGTGAGTTAAAACTTAAAAACTATACAAAATACTGTCAGAAACCCACCGATTATTCCAGCCTATGTCATGGTAACATATATTCGGTGGATTTCAGACACTGTTTTTTTTTTATAGTTTTTAGTTTTCAACTTACTTTCCCAAACTTAACGTATTCAACAGAGTCCGCGAACATTTCTGTTTTTCGAGCCGATTAAACATTTTACATTGCATAAAAACACTAAACAATTATCCAGTTAGGTAGAAACGAAACTTACCTTTGCTTTAATTTATTTGTTTTTGGACAACTTTTTCGAATCTGTGTATAGTAACACCCCATCCACCAAATATTAATTACTAACTCACATTTTTGCATACAGAAAACAACAACAACAAAAAAAAAAAAACATTTAGCGTTTCAAAATTTTTGCTTCATTCGGTTTCATCCACTGAGTGTTGGTCGAGTCCAAACCATGAATGATTGACAGAAATTCCCGAGGATCCAGATCAAATTCTGCGAGAGTACCATATTTTTTTTTCATTTTCGCCTTCTTTTTCCCTTTTTGGAGTGGATTGCTGTACTAAGAATATAAGAAACATGCATTTTTTTCATTTTATTAAATTTTTCCATTGCACCAAATTGAGCTACTGCAACGCGTGGCAGGGTACAGCTAGTATATATATATATGTATACAAACATATTTGTATATACATATATATGTATATATATATACAAACATATATGTATATATATACATACATATGTATATATACATATATATATATATATGTATATATATATTGTTACAAATATGTGGAAAAATATATAATTTAAGACAATAATTACTTTTAATATAAAAAAAGGTTGAGAGAGAAAATTCTGTTTTATCGCACTTTATATTGTCGTCTGCTCTCAGTGAATTTGTAAACATCCGGAAAAAGAAAAAGAGAGAGAGAACATACGAACATAGAGCGAGGGGACGCCTATAAACTGTAAAGAAAGAGAGAGGAGGAGAGAGAAGATATGAAACTAGAGAGAGGGAAAGCCGCAGGCATCCGCCTCGCGTATTATTGAGCGAGTGACGCGAGAGAGATGCAGGTACATACAGTGAGAGAGGGGACGCCAAAGAGAGAGAGAGAAAGGTATACCATTAGATAGAGGGAAAGGAGCGGCACAGGGTGGCGAGTCAGTGACGACATAGCAGCCGAGGAGGAAGGTCAGGAAAGCGACAGTGTTGGCGATGGTGACGACGTTTGTAGTGCTAACGACGGCGAAGAAATGAACGATATATTTTGACGAGAGAGAAAACGAAAAAAAAAAGGCGATAATGAGGAATGACGATGTATCCCATGGACGAAGGAATGAAATTGTTTCAAAAGAAAGGAATGCGACAGAAATATTTAAAACCCGACGCTGAGTGAGTCGATTGTTCATTTTTCTCTCTATATATCTCTCTCGTATATTAAAACGACTATAAAGACAAAAACACAAAAAGGACATCCTTCCATTTTGGAGTTAAAAGCAGACGACATGGTGTGAACTGTTTATTTCTTTTGCGCGGAAATTCTCTCTCGAATCTATTTCAAGTTTGTTTGTTCATCCAGTTACACATTCTCTTTTACTTTCGTTACAATATATTTTTATATATGTAAATAAAATTGTGTTAATTTTTCCATTGGCCTCGGTATTGTTACTTGGATGTGTTTATCCTGTCTTGTGTTTATAAATGTCTTTCGAGAAAATGGATATATCCCTCCCGTATCTAAAAACCCGGGAAAACTAATTTCTTTTAAATAATTTTTTTTATATTTTGTGTTACGACTTTTACCCCTAGACATTCCGGGTCGTAACAATATATATATATATATATATATATATATATATAGAGAGAGAGAGAGAGAGAGAGGGGGGGAAGAGGAGATAAAAACTATTGTTGGCGCTGTAAAATGTTTGTTTTTCGGCATTAGAAGAAATGTTTAAAGAGCGAGAGAGAGAAAGAGAGAAAAAGTGAGAGACGAGAAAAAACTGTTGTAGATAATGGTAATGCCGTAAAATATTTGTTTTTAGGCAGAAAAAGAAAAGTAAAAAGCGAGCGAACGAAAGAGAGAAAGAAAAAGAGAGAGAGGTGGGGGAAAATTAGTATGGCTGTAGGTATTGTGTACGCGGTAAAATGCTTTTTTTTCAGCATAAAAAGAAATACACAAAGCGAGTGAGTAATCGAATAAATAAAAATTATTTTGACGTCATGAAATGTTTTATTTCCGGTATAAGAAGAAATGTAAAAAGCGAGCGAGCAAGAGAGAACGAGAGAGAGAGAGAGAGAGCGAGAGAGAGGCGGGGAAGGAATGTAAAAAGGAGAGACAGTGAGAGATAGCTAAAGAGATGGACAGAGGGAAAAGGAAGAAATAAAAACTGTTGCAGGTAGTGTTGACGCCGTAACATGTGTTTGTTTTTCTGTATAAATGAAATGTAAAAAGAGAACGAGAAAACGATCGCCCGAGTAAAGAAAAACTGCTGTATATAACGTTAGCGCCGTAAATGTATGTATTTTTTGTTTTTTCAGCATAAAAATATAAATGTAAAAAGCGAGCGAACGAGAGAGAGAGCGATAGAGAGCGAGAGAAAGACAGAGGAAATAAAAACTAGTATAAGCAATGCAGACGCCGTAAAATTATACTTTTCGGAATAAAAACAATTGTACAAAACGGAAGTGAAAGAGGGAGGGGGCGAGGTAGAAATTAAAACTTTTTATAGAAAATGTTGATGCCGTGAAATGTGTGTTGTTTTTCCTAGGCCTCACCATTAAATGTTTTTTCTTCGGCAGAAAAAGAAATGTAAAAAGCGAGCGAGCGAAAGAGGGATGAGTGTATACAGAGAAATAGCGTATAGAAAGAGAGAGAAAGAAGAAATGAAAAAGTTGTAGATAGGGTTAACGCCTTAAAATGTAAGAAAATAAAGACAGCAATTTACTCAGAGAGCAAAAGTAGGTATCATTGCGACACCATATTTGAATGCTATATTATCGTTTGTTTAGCATGCGAATACCGTTAATCCGGAATATAGGAATGGTTAGAGCTCAGCCAATCAGAATAAGCGGAATTTGTATGGGGAAAATGTATTATTTTTGCATCGGAAAAGGTAAAGATACTGTCATGTCTATGAATTTATAATTCAGTAACGAAGGATGCAAGTACAATATATGTAAATGTGTATATTTGAATGAAGAGTGCATGTTGTAGAGCGGCGCATCTCTTTCACCGCTCGTTGAACATTGTGTACCTTGACGACATGATAGAAAGCTCCTATTGCTCTCGGGATTTGTACACAACATACTAACTAGTAGATGGTATGTAACAGAAAATTACAACTCGCTTTCATCAAACAGAAATGGAATGGGGTCATCTTTGCTATGGATACAATTTTATCGTTTAACCTGCATTTATATAATTATACGATTCAGATCACTTGCTTGCTTGCGCGTTTTTGACTTTCGGATTCAAATTATTCGTCATCTTACCTATTTCATGGCCGCCCTGTCTCAAGTCCAAGACAATGCTGCTATTCAAAGAATACACAAGTCACTGCTATTAAAAGAATACACAAGACACTGCTGCTATTCAAAGAATAGACAAGTCACTGCTGCTATTCAAAGAATACCCAAGGTCAGCTATATTTTTTTGTATTAACTTATTTTTACGTGTTTACCTTAAAAATGTAATTCAACCCAACTGAGCAAAAAAAAAAAAAAAACAGATTCAAATATACAATATATTTATAACCGTATTTATGTTTCTAATAGCGCTCCTGTGGATTCTTACGATTTATTCTCAGGCTATAACTAAAAATATTTTCTCCTATATGAGTGGGGATTAAGAAATTTGGTTTTAGTAATGCATTTAGTAACGCCTACTTAATTTAAATTAGTGCGTGCAATAGTGTTCTGGGCGCTTTCGGAGTTTTAATGTTTTGGTCATGATTAAATAACCGGTTTTCTTTAGACAATACAAGACAAGATGATCTCAAAATCACATTTTATTTTGAACATTTTTCATCTTACCCTTTAAAGGTCACCGGGTAGATTAGTATATATATATATATATATATATATATATATATATATATATATATATATATATATATATATATATATATATATGTATATGTATATATTATTACTATTATTATTATTATTATTATTATTATTATTATTATTATCATTATTTGGGGTAAACAGTTACATATGGTCGCTACAAATAGCCATCTCTTTCAGTAAAAGAGACTTCATCAGGCGACCTGGAGCCTCTCGATGCCACAAAGAAAAAATGAAAAATGGAATAGATTATAGAGAAATTAAAGAAAAATGGAGCTCTTCAAAAAAAAAGTATAAAAAGAGTTTATAATAAATTGCGAGCTCTCTAAAAAAATGGGGGATAGAAAAAAGAGGATAGAAAAAAGAAAAGGAAAGATCGCATTAGGACCTATTGGAAGATATTTATTCAAAACTTTTCACAACAGAATATAAATTTGAAATAAAATGAAAAATGGGTCGTAATTTTATTGAGGATGTAGGTTGTACAGGAGGGTGTTTGGAGGGGTTCTACTTATATTGAACTTGTCACGAAAAGAAAAGGACTTTGCATTTGTATGATTTTACTCCTAGAGTTACGTGTCGTTATGCGTTAAGTTAGGGGTGGGGGAATTGACTAAGGCAGACATATCCATACTGAGGCATATATCTGCATACATACATACGTACCAAATATACAAATACATACATACATGTGCGACTGGTGTTAATCGTGACACCCTGCACTGAAGATTCCAGAAAGAATGACACACTAGTGTCGGTAGGTATTTAATTACTTTAGTAAATAATTATGTAAGTCCCTTTAAGAAACTTGTTTCTTATCGTTGAGCACTTTCAGTTGAATTGAGTCGGTCAATTTTGCTTTAATGCATAGATCAACGTATAACGATTAGATCACACTGATATATATATATATATATATATATATATATATATATATATATATATATGTTGTTTTGGTTTTGGTTTTAGCGATATGTTTTGAATGAATTCAATTATTTACGAAAGTGCATTTTTACCCAAATGCGAGTTGGGAATAATTTTCCCTTTTAACCAATTTGGTACCCCCACATGGGGAGCGGTATATATATATATATATATATATATATATATATATATATATATATATATATATATATTATTTTTAAAATGTAATTATCCACTGACACGTGTTTCGTCGTCTACGACTCATCAGAGTGGCTGTATCTAGCGAGATTCGAAATCGGGACCCAACGGCACCTTATGGGAGAGGTGCTAGTCTAGCGGAACTGATGAGTTGTGATACAACGAAACAGGACTGTATGTCGATGGCTACAAATATATATATATATATATATATATATATATATATATATATATATATATATATATATATATAAATGACTTGGGTGCTATCTGCTAGAATCAGAATCAATAAGATTAGCATCCCAGCCTTAATTGTTATTTATATTTTCAGCATTGTTATCGTATAGGCTATCGACAGACCTATACAAAATGTATCAAATTACAGATTTTGAACGGTGGAAGTTTTATTTTGTCGCATGTGCAAAAGTAACAGCATATATAAGGTTTTATTCGACTTACTCTTAATGATGATTCAATAACAAATCATTTTTATTAGACTTGAAAACGACCATGATGTAGTGAGTTTGGAAGCAGTCTCTCAGCATTGGTTTCCACAAACTGGCCGTTCTAAACGATGCACATTCGGATTTCTTTTAGTTTTAAGCAGAGACTTGAGAGTAACGAAAATTGTTCACAATTGTTGCAGTTAGATGATTATTTCTTGAAAACATTATACAGGGACGACCACAGATAGGGATTCAGTTGTACACACACTATATTAGTAAAAATTTAGACAATATAGACTCGCGACGTCTTTTCCGTGAGAAAGAAGGAGTAGGTTGGCGAAAAGTTACACGTCCACTAGATTTCTAAGATGGTTTTGTACCTTGTATATGTAAAAAAGGGCACTTTTCGAAGCCCCATCCCCAGATGGGGTAACAAGGCTCCATCTTAGGACGGATTTGACTTTTGTACAGGCAGAGAATTGCGTCAAGAGTGAGATGCCTTCTTGTTAAAAGCTATTTGTTTTGCCAAAAGAAAAATGTCGGCTACTTGATCGCGAACTTTGCCAAGAAACTGTCACTCACATCCTTCGTAACGATGATAGGTGAACATTCGCCACCCTAAACTTCAATTAGAATTCGTGACGATCCAACCAGACAACTCGCGATTATCGACTCATGCCCCACCGTTAATACTATTAGATTTATCTGTTTGATAACAGCTATTTTAAAACCTATGTTCAACACCCATGTCTTCAGAAATCACCATTCGATTATGTGTAAATATTAATTTACAAGTCTGTACGTCCAGTGTCACAAAAACATCGCAAACATTAATTAATAAGAAACGAATTACCTTCCATTATAATCGCTTTTTATCAGCTTAAAATCGTTCAAACTATTTCCTATCAAAGAATTGTAAAAAAAAAAAAAATAAAAAAAATAAAATAATAATAATAATAATGGCTGTTTGTTTACAGATTCAGGTTGCCTATTTTATTTTATAATTTAACAAACTCCTGTTGAGAGAAGACTGCAATTTTTTAAAAATATTTTATTTAGTCTAAAACATGCGCAACTGAATTGAAATCTGTTCCTTTATAATTTTTATAAAAAATTATAAAGTAAATACTTAACAACACAATGTGTTGTGTGTTGAATTTAAATTGAAATATCTAATTTTTTAAGTCAATTTTTCGCTTTAAGTTAAAAAAGAATTTGCAAACAAAATTGTTTCAAATTCATCGTTATTTGTTTTATTTTATTTTTTTTTTTATTTATAATCTGCTTTAAAAAATTAAGCTACTTTGGAATTTCCACCGGTTCTGCTAGTAATAAAATATTTGGGATGAAAAAAAAAAGCCAAATAATCAGGTATTTATTTACCAATTCTTCTAGATATTAGACACAAGGGTTTGTGTGGTTTTGAAAAACCGACGCACTATAGTTGGATTGCCTGACATGCCTCGCCATTATTTTGCTTGCATGAGGTAAATCAGGCGATTGGCAATAATTAAACGGCTTCTTACAGAAATAGGAAAGTCCTAGGAGAGTAAATTTCCTGCGATTGAAAGAAACACACACCATCCCGAGAGTGCAGGGCCAGAAGAAATTCCAACGACACACTTACAGATTAACTGATCGCAAATGACAGATCACCGACTGGTAAGAGGTAATCTGTGACAGTGCGGTCCTAATTGATCTACACGTCTCAGAACTATATATTATATATAGTTGTATATGCGAGGTGTCTTAAATAAGTTTCAAGACATTTTAATGTGCAGGGATTAATTAAAAATTGTAGAAGAGTGTTGAATATACAGTAAGAATCGAAATACACGCTTTTAAAGCCTGATTGTCACAGTTGTTGAATTCCAAAAATGCAATCTTGACGTGAGGAGACTTTAGAAGAACGATATGGAATAGATTCTGTTTTAAACTTGGAAATCATATTAAAAAAAACATGGAAATTTGACACTGCTTTTTGATGATCTTGTATGAATCAAACATCAGCTGTTATTGTTTTTGAGTGGCATAAGAGATTTAAGGAAGGCAGGGAGTCTATAAGGGATGATGAAAGGTGTAGGAGGAGTACATAAGTCAGAATACCAGAGTTGATTGGCCAAATAAAGAATTTCATTGATAAGAACAGTCGTGTGTCTATAAAGACCATCCATCCATCTAATGCTCCCGTAGCCGAGATTGAACTCACTACACGAGTTTGTAGTGTAATTCAAATTTTTTTCGATAACCGAATGCTTGATGCTTTGCCAGGGCTCTCAAGGGTATTTTTTATTGTGATGCGATCACTAGACAGGGTTCCTACCACGGCTTAAAAGTCCCATCTCCCCTCGAGAAAAGGATAGATCGCTCCAGTTTCTTAATCTGGTATTTTACCCGAGGTATATAAATACAATAATCCAAAGTTTGATGTCAGTGACGGAACTGTACACACAATTATTCGCGAGAAACAGAAAATTTGTCAGAAGGAGACATGCAGTCCACAACTCCAATTTTGTCTGAGAATTTGATCAAGACAGTTCCCCAGCATCTTTAGTTGAGACGTTACTCCTGGTCACTTTGTTATTCTCTAAATTGAAGGAAAATCTTAGAGACTGTCGTTATGAGAAAATTGAGATTATGAATGAGGCTGTGACAAAGGTCATTGACACACTTACACAAGAGTACTTCTATGGAGCCTTCCAGAAGTTGTTGTACAACATGTGTCTTACAGTCGGAGGAGATTACTCAGAGGGGAACTCTGAATAAAAGTACTCATAAAACTCTGATAATGTATTGAAGGCACCTCGTATTACATGAGCTATCAGTCTCTGATTGATCGAGTAAGAAATTGAGCCGATGAGAGAGTTATTTAAAATAATCGATCGATACCTCAGCTCAGTGACTAAAAACAATGGATACCTTCTGTAAGGTAGGTGCGCGTATAATTGTGAGGCA
Source organism: Euprymna scolopes (assembly GCF_053919585.1). Lineage (NCBI taxonomy): Eukaryota > Metazoa > Mollusca > Cephalopoda > Sepiida > Sepiolidae > Euprymna > Euprymna scolopes. Next base: position 27,633,208 of record NC_136512.1, on the reverse strand, counting down.
AGGGTTGCGCAATTCCTCAACTCCATCTTTTTTATCGGGATTGCTTGAGTCTAGTGGAAAGAAGAAGTCCAGAACGACTTGAAATAATGCCGAGATAAGCGGAGAGCATTTTCTGACCAGGCTCAACTTTGCTTAACTTCAGCGATCTTGTTTTTGGACAGAAAGTTGTCTGTCAATGAGTCAAAGTTCAACGATTTGACCTTTCAGAACTCTACCAAACTCCTCCGCCAATTTCTAGTATAAACAATTGAAATTTTAGATATATGTTCCTTCGACATGGATTTAACTTAATAACTTGAGTTGAGCCCAAAACAATAGATGTTAAGGGGTCACAATAGGGGTCAAAGTTAAAAAAAATGACTGTTTTTTTTTTGCTCAACATACACCTCCAAACACCCAGACAACGCCGGGCGTAAATGTTAATAATAATAATAATAATAATAATAATAATAATAATAATAATAGAAGGCTCATTCAAAACGTAAACCCTCAAAGTTGAAGAGCTATGACAGCGGAAGTGGAACCATTAAAACGGGATACCTTTTCTGCTTCAGAATTTATTTTTCTATCTAGTCAAGACCATTTTCAGTGCACATTTTCCAGGAATTCAATAACACATCTCTGCATCTGATGCACGCCCATAACAGGGTTGTTTCTTAGTCACACATCGTAAATATCTGCAGCAGAGAAATGAAACTTTCCCGTCATGAATGCATGAGTTCAGTCTACATAACAATGCAACTTGCCAAAAAAATGTTTTTTTAATGCATATGTATTTTTTGCCACGGTGGAACTCATGAATTGTTGGTTTTATATCCTTATACTTAGAAAAGTATATATTTCCTTTTAAATATAAAATAATCTAAAATAACAGTTTCATATTAAATGCGGTTTACAATTTAGTTTTTACAGCAACGGTTTACTATACTTGTTACCTAAATAAAGCATCAATTACCTTTTGACGGTCCTTGATATGACCTTCAACTATAGCCAGTGGTGAGGTCCAAGCTTGTGGGCTTTCGGGAGTGTGGAGCCACCCTTTAATTGCCATTGCTCCCAGGTTACTCTGACCCGGATTGGTAGTACCTGTTAGGGTCCTAACTATGGGTTAAATAGAAACCGACTTGAAAACAACAAATATATTCTGTTAAAAAAATTTTCTTAAAAATCTTTGGATTCGGCATTAAATAATCTGAAAAGGGTTGATATGCCGTAAAACAAACACAACCAACCAACCAAATTAATTACCTTTTGAAACACCATCCTTTAAATGTATTAGGTAACATCCTTCCCCTTCACAGTAGAGATTCCTAGGTGTAAGAAAGTATTCTGCTACAATAGTTTCTTCCTCAGAGCTGCTAGACTTTGGAACCTTCTTCCGAGCTTCTGCTTTCCCAACGGTACTGACATGCAGAAGTTCAAGGGTAATGTGAACAGAAATCTTGCTACTCACCTCCCTTCATAATACTCTGCAACTTATGTCCCCGATAGTAGTCCCCTACTTCAAAGATGCACTGTGCCTTGTTTAAATTGAATAATATATATATATATATATATATATATATATATATATATATATATATATATATATATATATATATATATATATATATATAAAATAAAAATTACAATTAAATTTACAAAAATGATCCAAGATGGTAAAATTAAAGTATATTATAAATATTAAAGAATTAATATTTATAAAATTATCTCAGCCAGATGTAAAAGCTCGGTGAAACCAAATAGGAAATAGAGCTTATAATAAATACAAGTTATAATAAATGTACAAATGGAAATTCTTTTAACTTTCTTGAAGTTTTACATTTGGATTTTACCGTCACTGGATTTTATATCTTCCACCAGTCTATCCATTCATGTGTAATCACCTTTTTCTTCACCATATTCCCTCTGCTTCACTTTTTTTTGTTTTCAGGTAAGATCTTTGACTTACTTGTAGTTTCATCAAATACTTCTGCATGCAAAATCCGATCCCGCATTTTGCTAATTGCTTCCCTTTGATGAGAAGGAACGTACTTCTTCGAAACTCCGCGGATTAAGAACTATCCATTTATCTAGTGTTTCCTTTTCAGATTAAATATGTTTTTAACTCATTTCAAAGTGTTTTTTAACATTTTTTATTAACTTTTTGCTCATACATATATATATATATATATATATATATATATACATACATATATATATATATATATATATATATATATATATATATAGAGAGAGAGAGAGAGAGAGAGATACATTTTGCTACTCATCTCCCTTCATAATACCCCTGCAACTTATGTTTCGAATGTAAACTCATGGAAATAAGCTAAAAAATTTCTGATGTTCTAACGTAGTCTTTACTCCTTTACTCGAGACCAACACGTTGTGTGCAGACAGTCGCAAGGAAACAAAGACAAGGAAAAAATTCGACTCACTTTTTCTTCAGTTAAAACAACATAGATTTATTTACAGTTACTTTTAGAATAGCATTGTTTCTTGTTCAAAAGTTTTATCGTACTGGACTACCATAAGACTTTGCGCTTTACAAGATTCTGCCGTGTCGTACATGTGGTACTCTGTCTTTTTCGCGCCATGTTTAGGACAGGTCTTTTCCTGTCTCTCTCGGGCCACGCGTGTAACACGCTTACTTTTGTCCTTCTTCGCGCACGATTTTTAAAATAATCTTTTCCTTTTCTTCTTCTTCTGTCTGAGGTCATCTCGCACACGGTTCCGTTATTTGCATACATTGACTGTCGTACAACTGTTCCTGCTGCCATACGCGCCCCTTGCTCTGTTAAAATACTAGAATAATAAAGGTTTTGAAAGCTAATCAGGTTCTATATTTATGTCCTGTTCTTGTACTGAAAAAAAAGTGCATGTATGCTATTGTCAATTCTTAAATCTCTCTTGTGTTCTTCGAGTTTTTTTTTACAACGTCTCACAGTAGAATCACTTTTTTATTCACACAAAAGCTAAAATAAGTCAATTCGCTCATTCGGAGGCGGTTCAAATCAGTGCTTATTCTAGATTCACACACCATAAAAAAGATAAACGGTTTCTATAATTTATCTCTCATTATCAGCAAATTAATAATCTAGGAGCAGAACATAAATTCAGAACCAGATTAGTTAATTCACGCCTTTTCTCCTGTGCATGAAAACGGGCATATATTTAAAAGACCACTAAAACATAAAAAACAACAATTACAAAAATATGGCAAAATATATTTAAACAACAAAGAAATTATTTCTCTGAAGTTTAATCAATTAGATTAAGATTAATAACAAAAACATTTTCTTTAAATTATTTGACAAATAAATCCACAACCATTGAACCCTTTTTAAAACCTTTTGTTTCCAGTTTTTCCGAACAAAAAAAAAAAAAAAATGGCAAAAATCTAAAAGAAAAAAAAAAAAATTATTTGAACGTTTTTTAAAGCATTTCCTTAAAAATATTTGCCCCCTCCCCGAAAAAAAAATCACCAGATTTTTTTTCTTAAAAAAAGGCATAATAAAACATCAAATTATTGTATGTCGTCTTTGGTTTAAGTTTCTACATTTTACTTTTATTTATTTGGCTATTTTCTTTTACGTAGCGTTGTTATGATTTTAACGGTAACGCACGGCATAATCCGACCGTTTACGTCATGTTCCGGCCAAAGCCGAACGAACGCTGAGCTATGTCTCTAATTACGCAGACGTAGCTGGTAGCACAACACATAGCTTCTCTTGTGACCTTACACGTGACCTTACACGACCTTAAACCTCTGATCGCGGCCCAGTTATGATCTGCAACCTGGTCGGTACAGTTATTATCTTAACCTTGGTCGATGCCCAATTATGACTATCCTAGTCACCGGGTAATTAATTATGTCGACTGGGCAACCTGGTCTGCCAACCGTTGGTACGTCGCGTCACCCAGTGAGTCCTCGTCAAGGCGTTGGAGGACTCTTCTCGGTTGTACGGTTTTTTCTGTAACCGGCGTTCGCCCGGGATTGAATATTACATTTAACACAAAAAACGTCACATCGACCCTACTGATCTGATGTGGCCCCTCTTTGGTGTTACACTCTATATCCCATTCCCTATCTCAGACGATTACATTTCCGACACGTTTCCCAAACTAGCATGATCAACATGCCTCACTTCTAGATCTATGGCTGACAACAGTCCCGATAATTGTACAACAAATGCACACACCCCACTGGGGAATGCTGATCACGCTGTGATAACGGTAAAAATCACCCTAAATTCTCGCCCTAAAACTAAAGACCCACTGCTCAAAACAAGGAGGTATTACAAAAAGGCTGACTGGTAAGCAACCAGAGAACTCATCAGATATACCCCATGGCGAAATATCTTTTCTCTTCCAGCGGAACAGTATGCAAATGAGACCACTGTATGGTTCAAAACTGCAATTAAAGCACATGTTCCCATACGGAAATTCTATAGCAAGCCCAACTCTCCCCAGTGGTTTACTTCTGCTTGTGCAGCTGGCATTGCTCAAAGGCAGCATACGTTCCGCAGATTCAACTGACATAAGTCCAGTTCAAACAGATAGAATTATATACAAGCTAGAAATAATTATAAGAGAGAAATAGCGACATCTAAGACAGATTACACTGAAACCATCAAAAAACGCATCGAAGCACAGAAATTAGGAAACCGTGATTTTTGGAAAATCTACAACAGTGTAGTAAATAATAGGCAGTCAACGATTTCCCCACTATCAAAAAAAACATGAGATTGCTTGAACGGCAGACGACAAGGTTAATCTGCTTCCCAGTCGGTTTACCTCAAACTCCACACTGGACTCGTCTATGCACAAGTACCCTTTTTTTCTAACGCTATTAGTTTTTCTTTTCTCTTTTAAAAACGTCAAACCATCGTGTCCGTTTTTCTTCACACACACAGCACATATATACACATATATATATATATATATATATATATATATATATTGTATAATATATACAGGAATTTACATTTATATCGGTAATCGGTACCGACGGTTTCAAGCCCGGTAGTTGAGGACTGCTCTTAATGTCCGCCTCAGGCTCTCTGCAGCCGACTCTCATCGGAGAGAGCCTGAGGCGGACATTAAGAGCAGTCCTCAACTACCGGGCTTGAAACCGTCGGTACCGACTACCGATATAAATGTAAATTCCTGTATATATTTTACAAAAAAATATATTGCTATTATTTCGAGAAAGGTTTTTCCCTAATAATAGAGCACTGTATGGGATTTCTTTTTCTAAAAAAAGTACAAGTATATATATATATATGTATGTATATATATATATATATATATATATATATATATATATTTATATTAATAACATATAATGTATATATTATTTAATTAGAATTCATTATTGAGATGAGTATAATTTATCATTTTTATTAATTGCGGACTATTATCCTCATCTTTTTTAGTTCTTGTTCTATTCCTATGGCCTTCGTTAGGTGGTAATCGTGTAGGGATAGGGACTCTGAATCTCCTAACTGTATCCTCAGCAATTACTGCCTTCCGTAGTTGTTGTCCTCTCACCATGTTTTGACCAAGTAAGTCTCTGGCCAGCTTTAGGTAGGATTGAATCCGCTATTTTCAGACAATGCTCACCTGGAATCATAGAGATTCAACGTCTCTATCCACTGCGCCACGGGCCCCGAAGGTCACCACCTGACGATGGCCTGAGAATAGTTGGTCGAAACGTCCTGAAACAACAACTAAAAAAGATGAGGATAATAATCCGCAATAAAAAAAATTAACATATAATTTAATATTACAAATGTATATACAATAGTATTGTATATACGCTGATAAGTCGATCTCTTCCGAAGAATTCTGTTCCGGATCGATCAAACCCAAGTGTACAGCCATCGACCATTGTAACGTATAATGTTTTTCTTTTTCTTTTTACGACGGAGTCACCAATTATCAAGGCTCGGGGGGCACTAGGGAAGGCTCGGGGGACACTAGGGAATAAGAGTTAATGAACGTACAGTAGTCAATGGGACAATATCGCAATAATTGTTAGTAATGGAAATTTCGTTAACTGGATTACTTAAGGGGGTGGCTCACCAAGAATTTGTTCACGTTGAACTTGAAGACGATCATATACGTAAATGCTGCCACAGCTGAGATTGAACTCACTACACGAGTTTATAGTGTAATTCAAATCATATCCGTAGCTGAATACTTAATGCTTCGCTATGACTAACAAGGGTACTTTTTATCGTGACGGCATCACCAGATGGGTTGCCTACCACGGTTTAAGAGAGGCCCATCTAGCCTCGAGAGAAAGAAAGACCGCTCTAGTTTCCCAACTTTTTTTTTTTTTACTTTTTAATTTAATTAACTTCATTTTTTTTTATTGCGGACTATTATCCTCATTTTTCTTAGTTGTTGTTTCACGACGTTTCGACCAACTATTCCTCAGGCCATCGTCAGGTGGTAACCTTCGGTGCCCTTGGCGTAGTGGATAGAGACGTTGAATCTCTACGGTTCCAGGCGAGCCTTGATAATTGGTGACTTTTTTTTACCTTGTGGTACATACAGCGCCTCGTCTTCCCAGATGGCCACCTATCTGGTACTGGACAGGCTCGAAGTTGCTTAACTTTGGTGATCTGGCGAAAACTGGTGTGTCAATGTGATTGTGCCCTATTATATTATAAAACGATCATATTGTAAACAGCTGGAAAGCAGGGGAACGGAAAGGAGTTCCACAAGCGTGCAGTTCTAAGAAAGAAAGAAAGGATCTTTCTTCGTGGAATCTACGTTTAGATACATACAGATAAAGAACGGAAGGAATTATTGATAGTGATTTCAGCTAAACGAATGTTTGTCACGAAAGTTTTCTTATGAGGAAACCCTAGATTGGAGCTTAGAGGAGCATCTGCCATGAAAATAACGTCTTGTTAAATAAATTTTAATCATTTAAATAAAATATTTTATATTAGGCCGTGTTTAACTTAATTTTTTTTTTCACAACTAAATTGTGATGCATGCGTCCCCCTCTCCCATTCTCTTACACTGTTAATCTCTTTCTCTCTTCTAAAACAAAGTGTGCCTTTAATTTTTCTCTTGTTTAGTGAATGACGCCATCTTTTTTCTGACGTCATCAATTAAAACATTAGGTTTAATAACATTTTTTTTCCTTTTTGTTTACTTGCCAACCCACGAGCCAGAGTAATGCACAAGGTCGGTTTTTGATGTGGAGAGAAACCAGCTCCCCCCAAAAGGGGCACTCCAGTTAGTAAAATAAAAATAAAAAAAATATGTCATGAATGCTTTCTTCTCTATTAACTGAGACAAAAGAATAGTGAGGAAAAAAAAGGTTAAGCATTAGAACAGATGGGATTTATTTGCTTCCCCACGTAAGCAAATTAGACACAAAGACGATTTTTATGTAAGGGAAGCCCCCCCCCCAAAAGGGGGACACTCTGGCAGTGTCCAAATAAATAGTAATTGTCTCGGTATGAAGGGTTTCCTCCATTTTGACCAAGGACCAATTACTTTAGTGAAGCATCAGAACAGATACTACACTTTGAGATATTAAATCCTTTATTCAGGACAACATTTACATGAACAAAGAACAAAAAACTTAGGCACAATGCCAACTCAAAAGGGGGGAAAATCCTTGTAACTCCAGAACCAAACAAAAGTTTCTCTCAGCTAGTATCTTCTTCCTCCATAATACCGCATTCACCCTTTTGTACTTGAGGTCGTCATACTTAGCATCCAATTGTTTAAAACATTTTATATTAACGTGTAAAAACAAAAAAAGATAACAATACGGGTAATACAATAATTCATTTGTGTCGAGGGCGGTGGAAGAAAACTACAATAGTGGTTAGTAGGACCCTCTCTACCCCGTATTTGATCACGGCCCGAAGGGCAATAATCTTTAGTATTGAAATAAAATATAAGCACGAAGATGATAATAATATTAAGATCGGCCTACAATCATATTAATAGACACTATGATATTAATCAGCACCTTTTGTTAATACCTGCAACAGAAAGAGGTTTACTCAGACACTACAAAAAACTATTTCACCGCCATTTATACTGAGCCGAAAGAGGGCCAGTTTTTAATTCAGAATTCTTGAACCTTGACGCGCCAACAACGTAACGGTTTAAAACAAAATTGGCCTACTATGTTCTATTTAGTGTACATTATCTTTCTACCACTCCAATAGATATGTCACTCCTGATGCATTTCTCTGCCTATATAAAAGCAGGTACGGCCAACGATGGAGTACTGTTGCAACATCTGGGCAGGAGTTGCTGGAAGCAACTTATCCTGTCTTCAAAATAGACTTTGTAGCTTAGTGGAGGATGCCCTTTTCTCTTCCCTGCAACCTCTTTCCTACAGAAGAGACGTTGCGAGCCTGTCTCTGCTTTATCGTTATTTTCATGGCAAGTGCTCGTCTGAGTTTTAATCTATGGCCCTACCCCTCGCCAAACATTCACGAAAAACACTCGTCTAGGCAAAACCACTAGGAATAATTTCCCCCGCTCTTTATTTATGCCTAAACCTAAATATAGATTCCATGAATAGACCTTCTTTCTTAAAACTGCACGTCTGTGGAAGTCTCTTCCGATTGGCTGCTTTTCAGATGACTACAATCTGAGTGTCTTCAAGTCCAAAGTAAACAAGTTCTTGATGAACCGCCCCTCTAAGTAATCCAATTTACAAAATTCCCACTACTTATGTTTACTACGCTATAATCACATTGGCTAATGTATAACCATTAACCCTTATCCTCGAGTGGCCTCCGGGTCTCGATAAGTGGTGATTCCTGTATAAAAATAAATGAATTGATTTGAAATATAAGTAGAAAATAAAAACGTCATAAGACGAGGTTTCATTTTTAAGTTTCCTTGAATCTTTTATGACGCAATCCATTTTCAAGTAAATACTTTCTTATAAAAAATCAAGACTGCCAACTAATATCGCAGTAAGAGGTTACATATGTAATAATATACCTAATAAACAGTGGCCCAAATGATAACAAGTATATAATAGATATAAAATATACTATACGTTCAAAGTTCCTCAAAATTCTGTTCAAGACACCAGCATTCTATACGTAAGAACTAAATGAATTATCTCCGACATTTGCAGCAGCGTCATGAACAGACAAGAAAGAATAGTCGACGGCGGTAACAGCTCGAACCGAGATGCTGGAAACGAAGTGGAAGCGTCTCGGTATCTCTACTCGGTCAGAATTGGGGGTTCCGAGAGAAGACAACGGTATCGCAGAAATCGGCGCCAGCGCCGACGTCAAAGCCGTCGCCGCAGAGAGCGAAGATCTCGTCTAATGGCCTGGTGGCAGCGATATCTGCACATTTCCCGTCCCAACCGATGCGAGGGCAGAGGTAACAATGCGGAAAGACATCCACCAGCAAATGACGAGAACAGGGAGGAAAGGAGTTCCAGGCGACGGAGGGATTACCAGAGAAGGCGGAATCGACGGAGGATGGAGAGAAACAGACGCTTCCGGAGACAAAGAGGTTGGCAGATACTGGCATCTAATAATAGTAGGATCAGTGCATTGCAAGGTGCTGGCGATGCGCCTGCACGATACTTTCACGTATGAATTTGACATCAGCAAATGTTCAATATAGTTAACAAAAAAGAAAAAAAAATCTGAGAAATCTATATGCAATGGATAACTGTTACCAAACGATACCAGGAAAGTTTCTGTCGATCTGCGTAGTTTTGAACTTTTGAAAATGTTTGTAAGTTTTGTTATTTCAAAATTTATACCATTTAGTTCTATTGACCGAATTTGTCAATCAAAAACAGCGGTTGACTTTTGTTTATGGAAATCGCTCCACACAAGGCATATGCCATCTGATGAAATGAACTTAAAGAGGACATTTCACTGTAAAAATCTAGTCAACAATAAATGATATACGAATAGACACGGGTCCAGAAAACTATAATTCTTTCATTTTTTGTAAACATCACACTTTCAAGCTTAAAAAATAAAAAAAAGTTTACACTTGCCCGGCAGGAAATCATCCCCGGGCGTAGGGTTAGTGTTACGGTAATCTACGTTTTTTTTTTTTTCATTTTTTTTTAAATATCTTGAAAACCTGCCTAGTTTCCAAATATGAAAGAATACAAAGTTATGTTTTAAGCATAAAATTAGTGCACACTTTAAAAAATCGAGTAAATTTTTACCTGGTTTCCACTTTTGCATTTTCCTTTAAAATGACTTGTGTAAGTTTTCGGGTATGCTGAAAACGAATATCACATATATCTCATATTTCCGGGTATTAAGCTACGTCATTTATTCCTTCATGTCTGGTGGCCAGCTTGGCACGCGCGAACGCGCGCTCCTGCATGTAAACGCAACCTTGAGAAACTACGCGCAAGCGCACGTACCAAGATAGCCACCAGCAATAACAAAAGAAATGACAGTTTAATATCCGAAAAAAAACCCTACTTATTCGCAGAAATTTAAATGTGATATTTGTTTTCAGCATACCGGAAAAGTTGTAAAACTCGTCATTTTAAAGGAAACCAGGTAAAAATTTATCAAAAATCGACAGCCATAGATGATTGAGGAATTTCGCTAAATAACAAAATTCTGCAACGGTTTTAAAAGTTTAAACCTAAGCAGATCGATCAAGAATGATATTTTTCTATTTTTCGTAGGAGTTATTTGTTTGGATATGTTATTGAATTTTGATTTCTCGGATGTTAACTAAACTGCACATTTATTACCCCCACCCTCGCTAAACAAAACCCATAATATCAAAAGATTGAAAGCACGTTCTAATATACATGTTTATACATACGTCACAGTTGACAATTATATTTTTTGTGATTGAACTTTTTATTAAATAAATATTAACTGATGTTCGGATGTTTTTTAGATATTGATTGATACGTTATATTAGTTTGATAGCATAGACTACTGTTCTCAGCTTGAATTTTATTATGACAATGATTTGCTCTGTCTACATTTTGCTGTTTTTTCTTTCTTATTGTAGTTATTTTTCAGGTATGATTTACAATACACAGAGATTCGGAAAAAATGGTCAAAATTAAAATGCATAACAAATAAATTTTATTAAAGGCAAGATAAGTTACTCTTCTGGAAAATTGTTAGGTGGGTTTCAGTCTATCTTACCATGACATATATTGAGTGGGTTTCTAAGAGCATTTTGTATAATTTTTAATGTTTAAGTAATTTTCAAAACTTGGAATTTTACGAGCCAAAAGCGCAAACATTTTTTTTTGTGTCTCACATGAAAGCAAAACACATTGTTTTTTTTAACCGATTAAACGTTTAAAGAGTGAGGGAAACCACGAAAACAAAACTCCATATAAGTAAAAGTGTAACTTTTCTTGCCTTTGATTACGTATTTGCATTGTTTACCACTTTTTTTTAAATATCTGTGGATTGCAAAGCAAACTGCATTTTTCTTCTTTTTCCACTTTTCATATTTTTCCTAGCCTTCAAGTTCTTTTTCTTCTTCTTTTTTCTTCTTCTTCTTTTATTCTTTTTCTTCTTCTTCTTTTTTCTTTTTCTTCTTCTTCTTCCTCTTCTTCTTCGTCTATCTCACTGGTTTCACTTTCTTTTTTTAATTTTCTACTTTCAAATTCTTTTTTATTCGTTTTATTTTTTTATTGTTGACGTCTCATTTCTTATCGCCTCTACTACTACTACTTCTACTACTACTACTACTACTACTTATTATTATTATTATTATTATTATTATTATTATTATTATTATTCTCCTCACTTTCGGTCCATATTAAGTTTTTTTTATACGTTTTGCTTCCTTTTCTCTTTTATTCTTTATTGGTTCCCCGGTAAAAGGAAGGTGAACCCGTAAAATCAGCCTTGTCCGTTCGTCCGTTTGTCTGTCCGCACTTTTCTCAATAACTACCACGTGGAATTTTTTTGAAATTTTACACAAACATGATACGAGTAAAAAAGTAACAGAATTGATTATACGGGAAACCCCCGATTGCCTCCACCCCCCAGGGATGCCTTTCAGGTGAAAATGGCTAAAATTGACACTTTTGTGCATTTAAAAAAAAAAAAAAAAACTCAGGCTTTCGATTTTTATCAACCTTTCTGAAAAGTTGTAGCTGATTTCTATATAATTTTGTTCGTCTATACTTCGCGATAACTCTTGGGTGTGTTTAAGGGCCTCTTTTAAGACTAATTAAAATACTCCATTTTTGGGACTAGTTTATCATATTTATAAAAACAAAATTCTGTCTGTGTCTATTTAGCAGTTTTTCAAGGTGTTCAACTCAAATTTAATTTTCCACGATACAAAAGTCCTTGGGGACTTTTTAGGCTTAATGGGGGGGATGATGGACTTAGTAATTTCTTTTTTTTTTTTGTATGAAGCAGAACTCAAATTTACATATGTTAAGGCCTAAAACTGTACCGTTTGTTCATTTTCACCGGGATTCGAGGTACCCTGGGGATTTTGGGGCTAAATGTGGGGGAGCAAATGCTGAACTTAGTCATTTTTGATGCCTTGTGCACTGTACACTCACGGAGATCTTGCAGGTTTCACTTGTTTTATACGCGTTCTTTCTTTTCTGTTTTATCCTCTATTTTCCTTTTCCGCTTTTCTTTTCTAAATTGTTTTGCTTCCACTTTTTTTCTGTTTTCTTTTAGAAAATTTTTCTCCTAAAAGAGGAAAAAGTCTGTGCAACTGAATTCCTGTATGTATCTTAATAATTTACCATACACACACACACACACACCCACACACCAAATATTAGGGTAGGTCGATTCTTAAAAATTATTTTAAATATCAAAAATAACAATATAGAAAAAGTTATTTATATACGTATTAAGTACTGATACAATAAAATTATATATATATATATATATATATATATATATATATATATATATATATATACATTTCTTAGAACTGCACGCATGTGGAACTCTGTTCCGTCTGCCTGCTTCCCACCTTACTACAACTTGAATGTGTTCAAGTCCAACGTTAACAAATTCCTAATGACCGGCCCCCTTAAGTAAACACTTCATATAATCTCCACACTAACGTAATGTACTTGCAATAACCCTTATCCCTGAGTGGCTTCCGGGCCTTGATAAGTGGTGACCACCGTGTAAAAAAAAGCCACTAACGTTTTGTGAGCAGTTGGCAGGAATGTATTTAAATTAAAATTCTAAATTTTTACCCAGATTCAGCTTAAAATCCAAACAATTTCAGTGGCAAAAGTTAACCATCGTGTCTGGTTTTATGAACCAATTTTCCACGATACAAATCTAGGGTTCATATTCGTAGAGAAGTCTTTGTTCACAACTAAGTCTTTCCATATCTTTTATTCAAAAATGAAGATCCAGAGGATTCCCTCTAGTTGAAAAAGATATTTTGGGTAAATTATGACAATCATTTACACATAATTTTACCAAGTGGACCACTGAATGATGTAGGGCTTCTTGTGGTAGCATCTAGATAGAGCTCTGAATAGAAGATAATTTTGATGTAGGGAGCAACCAATAGTGTGAAGATGTCTTTCTATTTTTTTTTCTAAAATGTAACAAGTCAACTTTCACAGCCAGTATTCGCATTTGTATTGTAAACAAGAAGAGTCTTGTGTACACCATCAGCTAAGAACAGTACCATTTGCACCAATATCAGGAAGAACACTGTGTATCAAATATTCATTCTTCTTTGATGTCTCTTTGTAATTGTCAAGTGGCGTTTAGGTCCTTTGTTTTTTTTTTTCGGAGTTTTACTTGCATTTTCGTCCGTCGATTCCCCGTAGAGAATGTGTTTTTGTCTGTCCTTCCATCTACTCCAATACAAAGAATACGAAGAAGATTCCTCACATTTTTATTTTGTTTTTCAAATGCATTTCTTTTTATTCTAGTTTTTTGCTCTATCAGTTTTGCATGTATCCATATAGATATCTTTTTGTATCTATATTAGGTATGAGAAGGCTCATAGCCCCCAAATCCAAGAGCAAAGCGTTGGCAAGGATGGCTTCAATATTCGATGATATACCAGCTCTGACTAATTCAAAACTATCATGTGTAAGAACACGGATTCATAGTAAAGATCAGACAATTTCTGCCCCTGCTTCTCTTGTTAGTCTCTGTCTCTCCCCTTGTCTCACACACATGCTCTCCCTCTCTCTCTCTCTCTCTCTCTCTCTCTCTCTCTCTCTCTCTCTCTCTCATGCATAAACTTTTATTCTCTAAGCTGAGTGACAACGAGTCTCCCCAGTTTTCCAGTGCTCTCCACCTCTTCTGATAATATTTGCAAATGAATTTGCATCGTCGCAACAGCCGCACACCACCGATCTCTCGCTGGAATCAGCCATTGGTCTCCACTGGAATTTGAGTGGCAATAAGCCTCCCCAAGGTCCCAGTTCTCTTCGCACTTGTCCAGCGGAGGTCTGGTCAGTGCTCTCTCCTCGGTCTTTCCATTCTCCTTGACTCTTCTCGGCTATTTGGCATTATTCTTTTGTGGGGAGGGGGCGATGATTGGGTAATGGGAGAGAATAGGGGTGGAGTATTTTGTTTTTTTTTCAAAAATAAATACTTAAGATTTTTCCGCGCTGACACAAACTCACATTTATACACCTCTCTCTCTCTCTCTCTCACACACACACACATTCATGCATACGCGCTCATTCTCTCTCTCTTTCTCTCTCTCTCTCTTTCAGACTTTCTTCCACAAACATTACCGTCTCTTCCCCCCCCACAATTTCCATGAGCAAAATTACTATCCCAAAACTATCATTCAGAAGGAGCGGGGCTAGACTCCTATTCCTCTAGATTTAAACAGGGAATAATTGGAATTTTTGTTTAAGTTACCTGGCCTTTTTGTTAAGTTACAAGGCCCTTACGGTTTATAATCTTCTTCATCCGTTTAAATAGAGAAGTAGGTATAAATATCATTCTGAACATATGATGTTAAATTTAATGGTGATGCTATCTTCATATTCTTTTGTTGGCTAAATCTATCTCCTTCTTTTCTACATTTTTTACGGCAGTTCTATCTGTTGATCTCAGCTGCAATGTTCGATTAGCCCCATTTTATCTCTGTGGTCTTTGAAATATTCACGGTCTTTCAAAGGAACCTAAAATACTGGATGTTATTAATATTAAAAATACAGTTTAACAGATTAAATGAATAATTATTTGACATGCCAAATAAAATGGAAAAATTGCGTGCAATATTTATTTTAACTATAGAAATTCATTTATTTCAATATTTGTACAATTTAGATATCATGTTTGTACCCTTCATAATAAACAAAAAAAATAACTTACTTTTCATTTCAGAGGGTTAGGATTAGAGTAAGGATTAGTCTGGCAATATTTTTTGTTGCATTTAATAATAGTTCTGTCACAGCTTAAAATGGGCAGCTTGCATGAACATGATGAAATATCAAATAATGTATTCAACTTTTCCTTGCAGAATTTTATTTGGACAGCACGGAGAGATTTTCTATTTATTTGTTTTTTCTTCTGAAAGCATAACATTTTCACCTTGTTAACAATACTAATTTCATTTAACAAACACAAACGAGGATTGACAGCTTTCCAAATATCTATCACATCCTTTGCTATTTGCCAAAAGAAGAAAGGTGAGGATAAGTGTTCATCATAGAATAACGGTATTGGATTATTTGTTGATACATTTCGTGATCAGTTTAACCCAACCTGCAAATTTAGTTGCACCTTTACTACGAGTTGAAACCCAGTATTTTTTCTAGCCATTTTTTAAAAATATAATATAAAAAATAAACGAAGATGTTTTTTAATTTGAATTTTAAATTGCAAATAAAATGTCGAAATTCATTAAATTAACAGTATTAGTTACTTATCAAACAGTCGAGTCAAGTTCCTAGATAAACTCCGAAACCGTCTGTTAACTTAAAACCCTTACTTTTAAAATATACACAAATTACAATAATTATAAAAGTACTTTTTTTAAGGAAATAGTTGTCTATTTTGCTCTCGCCCCCCACCTCTCTCTCTCTCTCTCTCTCTATATATATATATATATATATATATATATATAGAGAGAGAGAGAGAGAGAGCAAAACAAAGAGATATAAAAAAAAATCCACAACAAACCGAAGGAGGTCGTTCTTGTGAATATTTTCAAACGATATAAGGTGTGGAATTATCCGAATGGTCTAAAAACATTTGTAACGAACGATGAAAATACACTACTTGTTGCTATTAATCCAATATTTGTTGTCATCTAGAACATGTGCTGTAAAAAGGGGGGGAAGAAAAAAAAGGCCAAAGACCCTAGTGTTTTGATGTGATGTTTTGAATATAATAAACTAGTTATGACCAACGTTTCATTTCATTCAGACAAAAAACTAAGAAACGGGGTCTAATTAGAGCTGGGCCCGTTTTTATGGGTCACCCTATATATATATATATATATATATATATATATATATATATATATATATATATATATATACTTGTGTAAATTAAAAGGGGTCAAATATAAACAAATCGAACTTACTAGGGGAGATAACTTATAATCCTTCTTTATAAATATGATGTAAGAATTGCATAGTTCTGCATAATTTAAAACTATTAAATCGTTTATTTTAACTATTTAATGTAAAATATATATAAAGATGATATTAGTAATCTATTCTGTTAATGAAATAATTAAAATTCAGTTTCCACTGCATATCTGAGCGTTCGTAAATATTCCTATAGAATTTTTTAGAGACCCTCTAATAATCACTTCGTGTTCGACCTCTACATTTAAAGGTTTCCAGGACTTCCAATGCGCGAGCAACCAACATACAACTGTCCATGAGAAAAGCAAGGTATCTGAAGATTAAGTTCAACAACGTTGAGCCCTTGTCCTTGAGCTTAATTCATGAGAATGGCAAAACTAAATGTTATGGTGAATTGTAAACGCTCGAACTGAAATGGCATGTCAGAAGGAGTAAGGGGAATCCGGGAGATTAACACAGTTTCACTCTGAAAATGTCCAGTTCTTATACTGACTTTCAGAAGTGGGTTTCAAAGATTTTATTGCTAATCATGTGCCATTACACAGCTTTTGTGGATCACTATTTCTTGATAATAATTTTTGGGTGATATAAACGTCATTTAAAATCGCACTAAAGCCGTCAATACACAAGCAACCCAACTGATTCAGCTGCAGGCAAATTTGTCCGTTTCTGCCATAGATGATAGACTCATACGAATCAACGTAGCCAGATACTGCAGATACTTTTATTATACAGGAAAAATGCAAAAAAAATTGTTTTTGATCGCTTTTGCATTATTTCCAATAATATATGGTTTACTTCTGCAACCGGTGCGGTAACAGAAATCCAAATGTATTCTAAAGATTCATTCGTTTCTTTTAAAATGATTCAACTTGTGATATAGGAACATTTTATATTTTCTTCGGTTTATGTCTTAATAATATAATTGGAGCTCCTTACTTAAATATCAGATTATGATATGGCATTCCATACAAATTCTACAAGAAATTCTACTTTCTGATTTTCATCAATAACGCAATCACTGGATATATAATGCTCTAACTCAGGCAACTCTTGCAAAGATTATACTTGATCATATCAACAGCATCATTTCTAGGGAGCGAGATATCTCTTTCACAAAGCGATCCATATGTAGGAATTTTGAGCAATATTTGTGAAAAACTTAGTCATCAGGTCAACAGTTATATTTCACATCTGTCCACATAGTAATTAGCGCAATTAAAGATCCCTATTCGATGTTAATGAACCAATGGAAAGGAGGTGATTTCAGAAAAGTGCTACAGACTTGTTATCAAATAAATGTACCATCATAATAATATTCTTCATACTAAAACAAAAACGTGGTTACCACGCAGTATTGTAGAAGTGCCGAATTTTCATGTCTCATTTTAAATGGAAAGAAACATCTGGTATCGAATCAAACGTTAGGTAACATATGACAACATAATTCTGTTTTATAAATAAACCACTTATTGCAAACTGTAACGTTTTATTTGACATATCACTCTGTTTTACGATTCTAAATGTAATTAAATATCAGTAATGTGAATTTCTGGTGTAGGATGAATTCGGAATACGATGTATAAAAAACTGAACCGATACGTAGATGTGCCAGATTATCTTAAGAAAAGTATGAATTTTATAAAATAGAATTTTATCTACAGTCGTAAGGAATTTGTGGCAATAAAATAATTCTTGTTAAAAATATTTGTCGTCTTAAAAGGTTGTAAAAAAATCTCAAATATTTTTTTATTATTTAAATTTCCCAGTCTCTAAATAAAGATTTTGCATTTCTGCTTGCCTAAAATAGGTTTAAAAATATTTAAATTGGTTATATAGAAGATTCGTTTTCCTTTGTTTACAAAGCCATTTGGCGGAAGTGACGTCCGACATACTTTTTAGCTACAGATGAACAAAACTGCATAGAACGAACCTTTTTTTTTAGAAGTTTTATTTAAACAGTCTTTATTTGACCTTAATGTTCTTTTTCAAAGATTCATTAACAGTTTCCCCATTGATATGTTTATGAAAGTTTACCTAACTTTTATATTAAGAGTACGGTAAACGTCGATATCGAAATTTTGAAATTAAATTTAGGTGTTTTTTTTTCTCAATTTCATTATAATCTTTATTTGAACTGTTCAACAAACTCTTACATACATAAAAAAAATAGACTTTATAGATATTTTATAATAATTTAAAAAAATATATATTTAACGAAAAGTTTTTTTTTTTTGACATTTCTCATGTATTTAATCATGCATCATGAAAACACCATACATGATATTCCCCAAATAATTGTCTTTGTTTATTTAAACTTTTTAACATCTTTTGCATAAATATAAACACAAATAGATATTAAGTTCAAATAAAGACTATTTGAATAAAACTTCTTAAAAAAGGTTAATTCTATACGGTTTTGATAATCCGTAGGAAAAAAAATGGCGGGCGTCACTTCCGCCAAATGGCTTTGTAAACAAAGGAAGAGGAATCTTCAAGATTACCTTTAAATTCATGCAGATTTCTCGTTTATAAATACAAAGCCATGATTTCCAAAGTAAAAAAAACATTGGTGACATCAGGCAGATTTTAAACCAAAACATTTACCATTCCTGTTGTGTTCTCTACCGATGCTGTTCTCGAGAGAAAGATAATAAAAGTTTAGTATAAAATAACTTGCAAAAATAGAATTGAATTTGAGCATGCGCAGAAAGGAACAAAAACATGTCTGCCAGTTGAATTGAACATTTCGCATTTCTACTTGCCGATATGTCTGTTTGTGGTATTTATGCAGACAAAAAAGATTTTACTCGTTATAAACCTTTCTTGGTGTTTAATTACTATTTCCTGTTAATTTCGGTGTTATGTGACAAGTGGTTTAAGTGTTTATGTGCTAAATATTTTCATACCTACATCTACTGTGTTATTTATATAAATTCTTCCTATTTTTTGCTATTGTTTTGTATATATTCACACTTATATTTTTTCATATACATTCTACCTATATATATGTGTATATATATATAATTATATATATATATATATATATATATATATATATACGAGCAAACAGTTAATAAAACATGTTTAAAACACTTTGAAATGGGTTAAAACATATTTAATCTGAAAAGGAAACACTAGATAAGTGGATAGTCCTTAATCCGCGGAGTTTCGAAGAAATACTTTCCTTCTCATCAGAGGGTAGGAATTAGCAAAATGCGGGATCGGATTTTGCATGCAAAAGCATTTGCTGAAAAAACAAGTAAGTCAAAGATCTTACTTGATAAAAAATAAGTGAAGCAGAGGGAATATGGTGAAGAAAAAGGTGATTACACATGAATGGATAGTCTGGTGGAAGATAGATCTTTGACTTACTTGTTGTTTCATCAAATACTTTTGCATGCAAAATCCGATCCCGCATTTTGCTAATTCCTACCCTCTGATGAGAAGGAAAGTATTTCTTCGAAACTCCGTGGATTAAGGACTATCCACTTATCTAGTGTTTCTTTTTCAGATTAAATATGTTTTAACTCATTTCAAAGTTTTTTTTAACATGTTTTATTTACTGTTTGCTCGTATTATAAGCTCTATCTCCTATTTGGTTTTATCGAGCTTTTACATCTGGCTGAGATAACTTTATAAATATTAATTCTTTAATATTTATAATATACTTTAATTTTACCATCTTGGGTCATTTTGGTAAATTTAATTGTAATTTTTATCTCATATATATATATATATATATATATATATATATATTATACTGATATTTTTTATATATAGTTATCTGCATCAATACTGAAGGAGAGTAACGTATACTTTTTATTTATTTTTAAATAAGCAGTAAAATGTTTCTACACAGTTATGAGCAGGTTACGGTCAGCTAGTTATTAGTAACTAGAGTATATATATATATATATATATATATATATATATATATGATATGTTTTCCATTGACTGGACAAGGCTAGCCAAGGAAAAGAACGAAGACTCAATTATACAAGGATAACAACCCCGCCACTCTCTTCGCATTTCTATTTTTTTCCGCTGCCATGCGCAAGAGCAATCGGTCGAAAGGCTCGTTGCCAAGTCCTAAAAATAGGAGTCGCGTCTTTCGCTCAATCGTCGACGCCATTATTCCGTCAATATACCGCGCCAACATTGTTTGTTTTTTGTTTTTTGTTTTTTGCTGGGGAGGAGGTAACGGCGTAGACATTGAATAGTTTTGATTTTTTTATTGGTCCATGGGGTTTGCTAAGGTCAACTTCAGACCCAACTCCTCTAAAAATTAAATAATAAAAAAATAGAACTAATGTAAATCGTTGCTACCTCCATTTTCTTTTGTGTTCATTCTTTGTCAGTCATTCTATTTTGTTTCATCTGATTTTAAGAATTTTCCCACTGATTTTAGGTGTTAAATCTTTCTTATGGTAGATTTTAAGAGTATTGTCCGAGGATCGAGCGTAAGGTCAAGTTATTTTAATGGCCTTACTATTCATAGAAAAAATAGTCATCATGTTACCAAATTCATTACATATCGACGTGATTATCTTTTATTATTTGTCAATGAGAATTTAAACAAGGTTTTAATATACACTACTAGACGCGAATGAGCAATATTTTATTCATTTTCCTGTTAATGTTTTTAAAATAAAACCGTTACATTTTTAACTATTTTTTCGTTCAGATATGACAAGCCAAACTTGTATATCGAATCGAAATCTTTGAACCAGAGCTTACTTAAAAATGCATTGTAAAACAACAGACACTGACAGGTCTATCTATCTCAATATTGTATGTATGTATGCATGTATGTATGTATGTATGTATGTATTTTTATGTCAGGTAATGTCATGTGCTACTGGTACCATGTAACCCAGTACTACCTGCCTCATGGTCGGGTCACCGGCGAGTAAACTGGTTCCCCCACCAGACTTGTTTGGCGAGGAGGGCGGCTAGTCTCCCTGGAGGATTAAAAACAAGACCTTCCAAAGGGCGAATGAACTCTTTTTCTGGGTCAACGGCCAACTAGCACCGTGTATATTTGTGTGTGTGTGTATATGTGTATTGGGGTAGAGAGGGCTCCCGTAAGCCGTGGTGAAGGCAACCTTTCTAGGAGAAGCAAATCTCTGATTTAAAAAAACCATAAAGCGGAAGACCATTACCCGCATTAAGCTGGTCTGTAGTTTAACTTGTTGCTGGCTATCTTGCTCTTGCTTGTTGCTGGATCTCAACATTTTGAACCGAGAGAGAGACTTAGCTGTTGTACAAAGCTAAGACTCTGTAACATCATATTTGTATAGATACTCCCTCAGGCATTTGGGCTCATGGATTTTAAATGTCTGAGGGAGTGGCACTCGTCTGACAAGACGTTGCAATCATCATGTATGTATGTATCTATCTATCTATCTATCCATCTATCTGTCTATATATCTATCTTTCTATCTATTTATCTATCTAGATATTTATCTATCTATATATCTATCTATCCAGCTATTTATCTATCTATATATCTATCTATCTACCTATTTATGTATCTATCTATCTATCTATCTATCTATATCCATCTATTTATCTATCTATATATCTATCTATTTATATATCTATCCATCTATCTATCTATCGATCGATCTATCTATTATTATTGCCTCACATGGAGCTTTAACACAAGTCAACAAACGATCTGATTGGAAACCTGTGGTGTTCTCTGGAAGAGTGACAGCAAGTCTCCCCAGACGTCCAGCTCTCTCCACCTCCTTCGCAGCATTTGCAAATGAATTTGCATCACCGCAACAGCTGCTTACCATTGATTTCTCGCTGGTAGTGGTCATTGATTTATACTGGAATTTGAGTGGCACTCAGCCTCCCCAAGGTCCCAGTTCTCTTTGCGCTTGTCCAGCCGAGGTCTGGTTGGCGCTCGCTCCTCGGTTTTTCAGTCCTTATTAACCCTTCTCGGCCCTTTGATATCATTTCTTTTGGGGGTGACGGTGATGAAACAATGGGGGGATTCATGATGGGGGTGTACAACTTGTAAATATGCAGTTTCGGTGTTCTTCATTCCCTGTAACGCTTATTCGTTATATTGTCTTGTATTATTCTCCGCATTCAAGGGTTTTCCTTATTATTTCAGTCGTTTTCATTATCGTTAGTCGTTGTACTTTTGCAGTTATTCCTCTGATTCCAATTTCTGACATTCTTTTTTCGAAGTATTTTCGAAGTATTGTTCCTAGTGCTCCTACTATTATCGGTACTATTTGCATTTTCTTCATCATCCAAATCCCTTTTAACTCTCTGGCTAGCTCTGTGTATTTGCTTCGTTTCTCCTTTTCTTTCATACTCACCCTGTGATTAGCTGGGACTGCAAAGTCTACAATTTGACAGGATTTTTCTTTCTTGTTAATTATTACGACATCTGGTCTTCTTGCTTGGATCAGTTTGTCTGTCTGTATGTCCATGTACCATAGGATTTTGTGGTTCTCGTTTTCGAGTTCTGTTGCAGGTTTATGCTTGTTCCATTTGTCTGTACGCTCAAAATGCGGTCGTTTACACATTATTATTATTATTATTATTATTATTATTATTATTATTATTATTATTATTATTATAACACGATCAGCCGATCACTGGCGTATGTCCGGCCTTACGTGTTATACTAAATGTCTTAGAAACAGTCCCATGAAGATGTGGAGATCGGCCAGTCATTAGGGTCTGTGTATCAAGAAGAAAATTATACCTGAAATATTGGATGTGGGTGTGTGGCTCCTTCATTCTTTCAAGACGACCTCTTCACCCTGGTGGCATTCTGGTTGGAATCTTCTTTCTTCGTCCTCCAGACTGTTTCGTTGTTTACAGGAGACATTTATGGCAAACACAAAAATGTATACAATATATACATTAAGACAATTTACAATTGATAACCTTCAACATTAAACTAACTAACCTAACTAATGATGAGAGGGGGGTGCCCCCTCTCGTTTACGGAGAGACAGAAATATGCTTGCTTATCCCATGCTGTCCGGACGAAAAAGAGGTCGATCAAGGAAAGGGAATTCTGGGGTTGCAGTTCTATGTATCCCTCCGCCAACAGCTAAATTGCCATCTGGCCATGCAGTAGGGAGGGTGCATAAGCAATTATTAACCATGGCACTACAATATAGTGTCACAATATAAAAAAATGCTTTGTGTGTGTATGTGTGTGTGAATTCGTTCCTAATGGTCTAAGAAACAGCTGGGCCATGTTTTTCTTAAATTTCACACAAAGGTAATCGATGTGTCTGGGAGTGTTCTTACGTAGATTTTGTATCTAAATGCATCTGATAAGTATCGAAAATCGATAAACGAAGAAGTCCGATTAAAGATGGAAGTTCAATTTTGACCAAAGTTAACATTTTCTATATAACCTAACATCAAAACTGCATTGGAGAAGTTTATCACAGCAAAACAAAAAAGGCAAACGCTTTAAAAATCAACTGTACATTTGTAGATCAGTATATTGAACATTCGTCTGTTTGTTTGAAATCTCCATATTTTGAATTTCAACAAAACAGTGTTTCATAAAAAGTTGATTCTTTAATATCTCCCCCCTCTCTCCCCTCTATCTCTCTCTCTTTCTCTCTCTCTATCTCTCTCTATATATGTATATGTGTGTGTATATATACAAATGTATTTACACATATACACACATATATATGTATTTATACAATATATATATACATATATATATGTATAAACGGATATAACAGAGAACCCGATCTTAAGTGAAGATCCATAAAAGATCTCAAGCTTAAACATAACTGGCATGACACCGTGAAAATTCGTTCAAAGAATCGTCAACCCTTCCAAAACACTTATTGTCATCAAAATCGGTAAAATTGCTAATGTTTTACAACAAATTAATTGATTGCCTACCGGAATTGAAAGCGTTCAAAAAAAAGATTAAAGATACAGGAAATACCCTCTCACACGCACACGGACACACGGACACACACACACACACCGACACACACACCGACACACAAACACACACACACATATATATATATATATATATATATATATATATATATATATATATATATATATACACACTAATTCGGCAGAGGTAAAGTGTTCTCGCTTGTTTTCTTTTCCTTATAAAGGAAATGTTTCTTTTCCTTAATGTTTTATTGTTAACGTGTTTTTTATTTAATAAGTCTGCAGAAAGGCTTTCCTTGTGAAAATTTTCAAACGACATATTGTTTGAATTTGTCTAAATGGTCTTGAAACAATTGTAACTAACAATGAAATACACTTTTTGTTGCTATCAACCCATTTTTTGAAGTCTCCGTTTTTGTTAAAACAGTATATATATATATATATATATATATATATATATATATATATATATATATATATATACATACAAATTTGAAATACTGAATGTAAGGTAATGTCCAAGGATGGAGTACTGTTGCAATATCTAGGCAGGAGCTGCTGAACGCAGGTTATCCCGCCTTGACAGAGTTCAAAATAGGCTTCGTAGCCTAGTGGGGGATGTCTTTTCTCTTCCCGACAACCTCTTTCCCACAGAAGAGACGTGGTGAGCCTGTCTCTGCTTTATCGTTATTTTCATGGCAAATAATCCAATATATGGTCTCACCTCGCCAAACTTTCACAAAACACTCGTCTAACCAAAACCATTATGAATAATTTCCCCCACTCTTTATCTTTGCGAAGATTCCATGAACAAAACTTATTTATTAGAACTGCACACCTGTGGAACTCAATCCGCTTGTCTGTTTTCCAACTGACTACAATGTGATTGTCTTCAAGTCCAACGTAAACAAGTTCTTGATGAACCGTCTCCCGAAGTAATTCAATTTACCAAATTTCCACTACTTACGATTACTACGCTATAATCCTATTGATTAATGTACACTCATTAATCCTTATCCTCGAGTGGCCTCCGGGTCTTTATAAGTGGTGACTCCTATGTAACAAAAAATTATAAGAATAAGAAACGTCTCATTCAGCAAAAAAATATTTCAGGTTATTTGATAACGTTTGAATAAATGAATGCTCCCCAAATACGTTTATAATAAAGTTGTGTTTCAGTCTATTTTGTTTGTTTGTTCATCGCAGCCGATGATATATCTCTATGTGTCATATGTGACGCCATAACTGATGTCGTCATATTCCCAGACAATACCGTGCAGATTATATATATATATATATATATATATATATATGAGCAAACAGTTAATAAAATATGTTAAAAAACACTTTGAATGAGATAAAAATATATTTCATCTGAAAAGGAAACACTAGATAAATGGATAGCCCTAGGACTATCCATTTATCTAGTGTTTCCTTTTCAGATTAAATTTATCCATTTTTCTAGTGTTTCCTTTTCAGATTAAATATGTTTTTAACTCATTTCAAAGTGTTTTTTTAACATATTTTATTAACTGTTTGCTCATATTTAAAGCTCTATTTTCTATTTGGTTTTATCGAGCTTTTACATCTGGCTGAGATAATTTTATAAATATTAATTCTTTAATATTTATAATATACTTTAATTTAACCATCTTGTATCATTTTGGTAAATTTAATTGTAATTTTTATTATATATATATATATATATATATATATATATATATATATATATATATGCGTGTCTGCGTGTGTCTGTGTGTGTATGTGTGTGCGTGTGTGCGTGTGTACAGCAGAATTTCCTTAACTTATGAACGAATCATTATCAGTTTTGACATATATATTCTAGACAACAGGGTGAGTAATATGTGCACGTGAATTATTTTGTGAATTTTTGCACGAATAAATATATGTGATTGCATATAGTGAGATATATTTCGTTTCATAGGTTACCTTCTAACCTAACGTTCGCATGATATTAAATTTTGCATAAGAGATTGTAAAATGCGTTATAATTCGTTTAATTTAATTTCATTCAAAGGGATTCACAAGGCGGTTGGAATTATTCGTATTGAATGTTAAATCTTTAAATCAAATAAGAAATATGCCCTAAATGTTCGTTTCTCTTGGGTATAATGATATAGTATTTTAAATGTAGCACATGGTCTCATTTAAACATATTTTAAATATAGCAGACACAATCTCATTTAAACGTACTTAAAATCTAGGTCACTATCTCATTTAAACGTATTAAATATCACACACCATCTCACTTAAAATATTTAAAGTATAGCTCACCATCTCATTTAAAATATTTAAAGCATAGCACACCATCTCATTTAAAATATTTAAAGTATAGCACACCATCTCATTTAAAATATTTAAAGTATAGCACACCATCTCATTTAAAATATTTAAAGTATAGCACACCATATCATTTAAAATATTTAAAGTATAGCACACCATATCATTTAAAATATTTAAAGTATAGCATACCATCTCATTTAAAATATTTAAAGTATAGCACACCATCGCATTTAAAATATTTAAAGTATAGCACACCATATCATTTAAAATATTTAAAGTATAGCACACCATATCATTTAAAATATTTAAAGTATAGCACACCATCGCATTTAAAATATTTAAAGTATAGCACACCATATCATTTAAAATATTTAAAGTATAGCACACCATATCATTTAAAATATTTAAAGTATAGCACACCATCTCATTTAAAATATTTCAAGTAAAGCACACCATCTCATTTAAAATATTTAAAGTATAGCACACCATCTCATTTAAAATATTTAAAGCATAGCTCACCATCTCATTTAAAATATTTAAAGTATAGCACACCATCGCACATAAAAGTATTTTAAATATAGCGCACTACCAGATTTAAAATTATATTAAATATCGCACACAATCGCATTTGAAAGTATGTTAAATATAGCACACTATCGCATTTAAAATTATTTTAAATATAACATTCCATCGAATTTGAAAAGGGGTTTTAATATAGCACACTATCGCATTTAAAAGTATTTTAAATATGACACACCATTTCATTTGAAAGTATTTTAAATAGTACACACCATCTCATTTGAAAGTATTTTAAATATGACACACCATCTCATTTGAAAGTATTTTAAATATAACAGACCATCTCATTTGAAAGCATTTTTAATATGACACAATATCTCATTTTAAAGTATTTTAAATGTAACACACCATCTTATTTGAAAGTATTTAAAATATGACACACCATATTATTTGAAATTATTTTAAATATAACACACCATCTCATTTGAAAATATTTTAAATATAACGCACCATCTCATTTGAAAGTACTTTTAATATAACACACTATCTCATTTGAAAATTCATGATTTTCGATTTGCATACAATCTCATTTATATTTATTAGAGATCAGTTAAACAAGACGTACTTGATTTCAATGTTTCAGCCTTACATGTTCGACATTTTGTAAAATCAAAACCACGTAAATGATTGGATCAAAATTTGAATTAGCTTTTAATGTATAAGTTATATATCAGTATGTGTTGACTATTATCTTCATAAATGTACAAAATGTGGCGCGAACCTGTTTTGTTAGAGAAATTACTTTTACCTATCTCAGGACGAGTACTTTTTTTAGTATTGATAAGTTAAGGTATCAGTTACTGAATATAATGGTAAAATTAAAGTAATGCGCGCGAGCTTTTTATGAAAATAGATATTAAGTATTCAGAATCTACTAAACATATGCAGTGAAATCAGCTCAATAATTAGCAGAGCATTTGTCAGCTTAATAATTAATCAGAGCCTTCGTCAATTTATTTGTAAGATAAAAAAAGCAAATAAAAAAAAACGCGAAACATGTATTTTTATTTCAAAAATTAGAATCCAGTATAAGAAATAAATATTTAACGATATTCGTGTCCAGGGTCTATTTAAAAATGTAACGGAAATAATCTTACAAATTAATATATCATAGCAATCCAAACTATCGGAGATGTTTACAGATGTAGAATCATTGGAAACATTCATTATTAGTTCAAATATCAGCATCCGACACCAGAAATATTCATGAATGTTCATTGGTATATTGTAGAATTTTAAATCCGCACTTTTTAAGAAAATTTCAATAAAATAACATTTTTTTTAGTGACGAGACTCACTGTCACTTGGCTAAGCATACCAACAAGCGAAATATGTACCCCGGGCCTTCGGCTCAGCTCCATCGTGATACTCATTATAGTTCCTAACCAACACAAATAAAAACAGTATATGGTGTGTTTCATTCGATGTAATTGCATCATCGGTCGATGATTCTTTTAGGAGGGCAATTAAAATCCGGTTGGGTGGACGTAATCTAATATTGCACTCATGTGAACCAAGTCGATTTCTGCCCCAATAAGAAGTCACGCTTTTGATCAGATTTGAATGATACAATCTTACACTATTCAGTTACTATCTGGTGATTTTTATTTTCACAAAAATTCTCCTCTAGGAAAAATTCTACAGAACAGTTCCATCAACTCCAATCCCTAAACTGTAAACATACATACAGATATATTGACACAGACAGACAGATAGACAGACTCGCGCGCACACACACACGCGCACCCCCCACACAGACACACATATATATATATGTGTATATATATATATATATATATATATATATATATATATATATATATAGTGAAATCAAAGGAGATGCAATGTTTACCTGACATAAGTAATGGTAAACTTCAATCTAATATAAATACTAATATTTATATATAGATAATTCAATCCCAACCGAATAAAAACGCTTAATACACAATAGAGATTGGAGCTTATCATAAGAGAAAGAAAATTAAAACTGTAAGTGGAACTTTACAATCAAATTTATTGTTCGATGGAATACTCCAAAAAACTATTTACAAAGTCCGTATTATGCGGAGTTTCAAAGAATGCCATCTTGTTATACTTCTGAGCAGAGGTTAGAAAGAAACATTTGATGATTTCTTTCTGTCCACTGATGAGAAGAACAGCAAGAATAGCATTCTTTGAAACTCCGCGGATTAAGGACTTTGTAAATTGTTTTTGGCCTATTCAGTCGAACAATAAATTTGATTCTAAAGTTCAACTTACAATTTTAATTTCTTTTTCTCTTTAGCAGAGAACGTCATGTATTAAGTTATATATGGGATCAAAATAAAAGTCGACTTCCCGGTTAACGCCAGGTACGCCGGGTAACGGTGGAAACGCCGGGTAACGGGGGCAACGCCGGGCAACTTTTATACATATATATATATATATATAATATAATATGCAGAAAAAATATAATAGCATGCCAAAAGATAGACTGGCTCAAATTAAAACAGATTTCATAATAGAGATAAAACCGAATACCTGCCTTACTCACGACTAAAATGCTAGTTTTATTTTGGTGTCTTTAATTGCTTATCCATCCCTATGTTTTGTGATGAGGAGACTTTGTTTGTTTAAAGGACAACATTTTTTTCAAATTATTGTCAATATTTATTGTCAATTATTGTCAATATTTATTGTCAATATTTATTGTCAAATTATTGTCAATATTTATTGTCAAATAATTGTCAATATTTATTGTCAATATTTATTGTCAAATTATTGTCAATATTTATTGCCAATATTTATTGTCAATATTTTTTGTCATATTATTGTCAATATTTATTGCCAATATTTATTGTCAATATTTTTTGTCATATTATTGTCATTATTTATTGTCAAATTATTGTCAATATTTATTGTCAAATTATTGAAAATATTTATTGTCAAATTATTGTCAATATTTATTGTCAATATTTATTGTCAAATTATTGTCAATATTCATTGTCAATATTTATTGAAAATTTATTGTCAATATTTATTGTCAATATTTATTGTCAATGTAAATAAAATGTATATCGTTTCTGAAACGATCGCAACATTTAGTTGATTTAGTTTGTTTTTCCTTGTGAAACTGATTTTTTAATTCAAAATTATGAATAATCTCACTTAATATTAATATAGCTCTACCTATTGAGTTTATCATATATCTAAAGTACATTCGGCACTGTGTTCTTTTAAAAGTATTAATACATTTATTAATACATTAAAATAAACTCTGCTCTTTAGACTCCAGATCTAATTCCCTCTAGAAAATAATATATATATATATATATATATATATAAACATATATATATATATAATTGACATGTAATTCGCTTAAAGCATTGTGTGGGATAGGTATGTAGTAGAGATTTAGAAGGCTATCACAATGCGAGGAATGAGACATAGTCGGTGTTGTTGAGAGAAGACGAAAACAAGTGGCGATATAAAATCAATAAGTACATACACATATGTCTATATATACATATTCAGTTGTATTAAATATAAATATCTTACTTGTTTTGTCTGTGAAAATATCCATAATATATTTCGGGAAAAATTTCCCTTTTCAAATGGTGGTCGTGACAGATCGATTAAAACATTATATATATATATATATATATATATATATATATATATATATGTATATATATATATATATATATATATATAGTGCGAATACATATAACATAATGAAGAAAAATTTTAATTAAAATAAATTAAGCAATGATATTTTTATCATACAAAATATGGTTTATTCGAAAGGTTTATTTTTCGCATTTGTTATCTAAATAAACATGTTTGTCATCTAAATGAACACATGCTCCCGCTCTTTGTGTGCGTATATGGCGTAATTTAGTCGTCCAATTTTCAAAAATTCTCCGCATTAAATTGATCTGTACTGCGGCAATATTGTTAAGTGATATTTTGTGATTGTTTACATATCCCCAAGTAAGAAAAAAACTAATAGTGTTAAATCGCACCGACAAAATAGGCAATTGACATGCTCATCTCGTGAAATTAGCCGTTAATCAAATTCTTCTCTCGGTAAATTGATCATACAAGTTGTAATTGGCAAACACTGCTTGGGTGTCAGTCACTTCAAGATGGATAGGAAAACGAAGCTACATTCCAAATAACCGATAATTGCCAAATCTTCAATTAAAGAAAACAGATGTGTAGATTTAGACTTTGCCACGCTTCACAAACAATTTATACTAGCAGTTCATCCCGGCTTTGCTCGGGACCTATGTACTGTCCCTACCTTTATGTGCATAAGTACATTTAAACGTGTGACTCAGGTCCAGGTAACCTACATGTAGATTTTTAAATTTTTAGATCCAAAATTAGCGGAAGAGTCTAGTAGAGACTGCAAAGGTGCACCCTTTAAACTTTAGCCTCCTGGCAGTCGAATTTTCGACCAAAAACGGATTAAAAAGCTTGCTACATGGGCAAATACCCTTTATGTAAAATTTAACGTGTTCAGAACAAAAAGGAACTGAATAGTTTGCTAGAGACCGTAGAAGTCCAATTTTTTAAACTTTGACCCTTACGCAGCCAATGATTTGGCCAAATATCGATTAAAAAGCTTGTCCTATGTCTGAATATACTTTATGTAAACGTCCAAACGTTTACACAAAAAATAGGTAGAGTAACTTTGTAGAGACCACAAATGTCATATTTCTTTAAACTTTGGCCCCAATTTTGACCCTTTAAAATTTATTGTTTTGGGCTCAAATAATTTTAAAAAGTTTGATCTATGCCTATGTAACTTACATTTAAAATTTCAAGTGTTTGGACCACAAAATTGGCGAGGAGTTTGGTAAAGTTTTCAAGGTCAAATCGTTGAACTTTGACCCCTTGACAGCCAAATTTTTGGCCGAAAATGATTAAAAAGATTTTTCCAAATCTCAATACGCCTAATGTCAAATATCGAGTCTGTAGACTGAAAATTGACAGAGTAGTTAAGTAGGGAAATGTACACACACAAACACACAACATACACACATAATTTCACTGATATATATATATATATATATATATATATATATATATATATATATACTAGCTGTTCAGCTCCGCTTTGGTCGGCCCCTAAGTTTGCCTCATGTCCAGGTAACCTGCATTCAAAATTTCAACTGTGTAAACTCACAATTAGCAGATGCGTTTGGTACAATTTGCAAAGGTCAATTTTTTTACTTTGACATCTTGGCAGCCAGATAATCGCCCAGGAACTGACGAAAAAGCTTGTTGGATGCCTGAATACCCTTTATGTAAAAGTTCACATGTTTAGACCCAATATTGGCTGAATAATTTGCTAGACACGCAACGGCCAATCTTTTGGACTTTGACCCCTTGGCCGCCACATTATCGGCAAGAATATGATTCAAAAGCTTGCTCTGTATCTTACTAAACTTCATGTAAAATTTAAAAGGTTTTAGACCCATATATTGGCTGAGTAATTTGGTGGAGAAGTCAACTTTTTATAAATTAGACCCCAATTTTTACCCCGTAGCATTTATTTATCTGGGATCAAATCCAATGAAGAAGTTTGATCCATGTCCAATTAACCGACATCTAAAATTTCGAGTGTTTAGACCTAAAATTGGCGGTGGAGTTTGGTAGAGTTTTCAAAGGTCAAATCGTTGAACTTTAACCCTTTGACAGCCAAATTTCTGGCTGAAAACCAATTAAAAAGATTTTCCCAAATATCAATGCCCTTATGTCAAATCTCGAGTATGAAGAGTAATTAGGTAGGGAAATGTACATACACAGACAGGCACACAGAGACAATTCCACTTATATATATATATATATATATATATATATATATATATATATATATATATAGTTAGTTAGTTAGTTAGTTAGTTATAAAATATATATGGCGATTAAGCTACACTGGATATTCCGCGTTTCATCCACTCTAGGACTCTTAATCGCCATATATATATTATAACTATCTAACTAGCTCTACCTATGTATTGAGCACTTTTGAAGTAAATACTTAAAAGTTTACGCATAAATCTATACTTTCGTATATTAATTTTATGTGAGTAAATGAAGTAGTTACATATATATATATATATATATATATATATATATATATATATATATATAATTACTTCATTTACTCACATAAACCTAATATACGAAAGTATAGATTTATGCGTAAACTTTAAGTATTTACTTCAAAAGTGCTCAATACGTAGGTAGAGCTGCTTAGTAATTTATAAAATATATATGGCGATTTAGCTACACTGAATATTCTGCGTTTCATCCACTATAGGATTCGTCAGGCTTATGCGCGAATTCTGTGGTTGCTTCTTGTTTTTATATATATTGAGGATTTCTAGTAAGCCAATCAGCTTTCTAGTATCCACCGCGCCCCTTATATGTATATATATGTGCATGTGTGTGTGTACACATAGGTATATTCATATATATATATATATAAAAAGGAAGGAAAACGTCTACCTTAAACCACTAACCTAGTTCTAAAACAGATCCTTTGTTCGATAAAATGCATGCCCATTGGCTGATAGGAAGGGGCGCGGTGGATACTAGAAAGCTGATTGACTAACTAGAAATCCTCAGCATATATAAAAACAAGAAGCAACCACAGAATTCGCGCATAAGCCTGATGAATGCTATAGTGGATGAAACGCAGAATATTCAGTGTAGCCATATATATTTTATAAATTACTATATATGTATATATATATATATATATATATATATATATATCCACAGTCAAACAACGCCGCGGCTCTTGTGAGCTACGACGTTGCTTGGCTGTGGAAATAATTATACAATCTCTCACATTCTGAAATTTCTCTCTCTCCCTCTCTCTCTCTATCTATCTCTCTCTTTCTCTCTCTCTCTCTCTCTCTATATATATATATATACATACATATATATATATATACATACATATATATATATATATATATATATATATATTACGGGAAGGAACACATAAAGGTTGCCTTAAGTGATAGGATGTGTGTGGAACGAACTTGGCACACCTAAGGTCTAAACCCGTGTCGTTAACCACTGAGCCACTGTCAGCCCCTGCTGTTGTTACTGTTGCTGCTGCTGCTGATGATGATGATTAAAAAATAAATATTTTTGACATATTTAACACCAGGAAAAACGGGTGTGTTGTCTGGTAATAAACTAATTTCTAATGGTGCTTATAATATGAATTTATCATTATTATAAAGATGGCTGCAATGAAGACAGAGAAGTAATGACTGCTAAAATGGTCAAAGTATTTCGAATAAAACTAGGATGATTAATTTTGTGTGAGAGGACAACGTTAGAATGAAATCTCCGGGGGTGGAATGTGAGAATAAAAGCAGAAATATTTCGTGTTTAATAGCGGGAAGAGATTTGTTGTCAGTTTTCGTTGGAAATGATGGATTAAGAGATGGAATCAAGACAGTCTAACGTACAAATAAACGATGGGAATGTGGAAATGGGGGGGGGTGAAGAGAAGGAGAGGGAGGAGAGGATCAGCGCAAGTCAGGTCGAGGAATAGAAGTAGAAATATAAAGAGGTAGGAGTAAGAAAAAAAGAAAAGGAATAAGACGATGGCAATAAATGAAAGAAGAAAAAGAAAATAAAGAAGAAAAAGTAGAGAAAAAAGAAGAGGGGGAAGAAGTAGAAAAAGAAGGAGAAAAGAGAGGAGGAGGAGAAAAAAGAAGAAGGAGACGAACCATTATCAACAGAATCAGAAGAAGAGAAAAAAGACGGAAATGAAAAATAAAGCGAACAAGAAAGAAGGAGAAAACTAGAAACAGCATCAGTAGCAGCCGTAGAAGAAAAAGAACAAATGGTAGAGAGATAAAAGCAGAGAAAGAGAGAGAAAAAATAGAAAGAGAAAGGGGGAGCAGAAGAAACAGAAAAAAATACATGTAAGCATGTGCAAATAAGAAGAAGAAGAAGAAGAAGAAGAAGGGGAAAAGGAAAGTAAAAAAAGAAACTAAAAAGGAATAGAAGCAGCAGAAAAAAGGAACAAAAGAAGGAAAAGAAGAAGAGAAAGAAAAAAGAAGTAAAAGAAAAAGAAGGGAGAACTACGACAACGAATTTTCTCACGATGGGAAGAGAGGTACAGGACATGTAAAGAACGGTGAAGGTGTAAAGAAATTTAACGAACCTTATATGACAATAACAACAAAAAAGAAAAAAAAACTAGTATGAAAGAACAATAAGATAAAAATAAAATTGGAGAAGAAAACAGTGAGTGGAACCGACTAGTAGATTATAAGAAATGCATGCATGGAAATAAACAATACTAGCAGAACCCGTGGAAATTCTATCCATGTGAGGGCATAGAAATATATGACCTTGAAACCAGGCGCGGGGAAAACCCTCTCGTTGCTGATGGATTCGTATATCTGATTAGATCATCAATCTAGGTGAAGGAAAACTCCGATTTGTAAACCTGTGCCACTGACCTCATGCTGACACAAAACGGAGGAGGGAGGCCCCCTCAGTCCTGGACGACAACCTCCCTAGAGTTGGTCACAATCAAATAACCGGTTTGCAAGCTTAAACTACTTAAGGAGTATATAGGCTATGCCTATCGCCCGGCTTCCCTACTCCTTCTTTGCCTATTAGCCAGAAGCAGAGGTGTCATTAGATACGCCCAGTGCTTAGCCTTGTTTCCTGACTAGGGCAATGAATGCCGTCCCCCACATTTGCATCATTCCCTTCCCCTACCTGAGCATTTTGGGAGTGCTTGTTTACCATACATGCTAGCATTATTCAACTGGGCCACTCCTGTCGGACAGGTTTGAGGGTACCGGTTTGATAGTTGCTGGTGGCTGTTTCCGACTGACAGTACAATATAACATCAGGATGTTTGTAGTGGCATGTCGAGCATGGAAAGGGACCCTGCACTCATCTCTGGTGAGCATTCCCGAGGCCACATTACTGCGGATGAGGAGCCGACTGATGATCTACTCATGTTGCATGATGGTGGCTATGCACATCCGATTTGCCTAGCCCCTCACCCTAGAACAAACATCTGGCTGCTAAACTCCTCGCATAGTACCTCTGCAA
This sequence comes from Euprymna scolopes, assembly GCF_053919585.1. Lineage (NCBI taxonomy): Eukaryota > Metazoa > Mollusca > Cephalopoda > Sepiida > Sepiolidae > Euprymna > Euprymna scolopes. The sequence goes on along the minus strand of NC_136512.1, from coordinate 27,596,792 downwards.
CTTAGGTCCCTGATAGTAGCCCCCTACATCAAAGTGGCAACGTGCCTCGTTTGGGGGGTGAAAATGTAATAATAAAAAAAAGATAAACATTTTTTAAAAAAACATTATAATTAAAATAAATAAAAATGAAATAAAACAAATAACCTCGAATTTGAAATAGATTTTTAGCAAATTCTTTTTTTATCATTTTAAATCTAAAAGAAATTGATTTAAAAAAAAATAGATTTTTTTTCAAAGAAAATTCAACACATTTGCATTTTTTTGTTTTTTGTTTTATGAATATTTTTATATAAATTATAAAGGAACACATGTCAATTCACTTACTATTTTTTTTAAACTTTGGAAATAAATTATAATAAAACATATTTACAATCTTCTCTCAAGGGGACTTTTTTAATTATAAAATTAAATAGCCAATTTCGAATTATAAGCAGGCAGCCATTGAAAAAAAAGTTTTGGAGAGAAAATGATTTTAATGATTTTCAACTGATAAAGAGTGAGTATAAAGGGAGGTAATTCTTTCTCATTAATTAATATTTGCGATAGTGATGTTTTTATTTTGTTACACTGGGCGAAGGAATAAGTAAATTAATACTTAGATAATCTGTGACGACAAAGAAGAAAAGAAGAAAAAAAAATGATGACGATGAAAAAAAGGATAGGGACGATAAGAAGGACATCTAAAACTTCATCTTCCTTTCTCACCAAATCTATCTTGGAATCTATATATTAAACCCATTGCTATTTATGCTTCTCCTGAGACCGTTTGTCTCTATCGCTCTAAATACTTTCTCAGACATTCTATCTTTACAAATATACTGTCACAGCATGTATGGTGTACTGTTGTCATATTTAGCTTGGTGAATCTATGTCCCATTTAGAGGTTCTTAAAAACTTGATTGGCCCCACACTTTTTTTACATAGGCATAACCACCTATCAAAGCCCAGAGACCACTCGAGGATAAGGGTTAAGAGTGTACAATGGGACAATATAGGAATCGTTAGTAAATTGATATTCGGTAAATTCCTTAACTTAAGTGGAGCGGCTCATCAAGAACTTGTTTACGTTGGACTTGAACACAACCATATTCTAGTAAGCTGGAAAGCGGGAAAACGGGAGACAATTCCACAGGCGTGCAGTTCTAAGAAAGAACCTTTGTTCATGGAATCTACGTTTAGGTTTAGACACAGATAAAGAGTGGGGGAATTATTGATAGTGTTTTCAGCTACACGAGTGTTTACTGTGAAAGTTTGGCGAGGGGGAACCATGCATTGAAACTCAGTCGAACACTTTCCATGAAAATAACGATAAAGCTGAGACAATCTTGCAGCATCTCTTCTGTGAGATAGAAGTTGCAGGGAAGAGAAAAGGACATCTCCTACGAGGCTACGAATTATATTTTGAACTCTATCAAGGCAGGACAAGTCCTTTCTAGAAACTCCTTCCCAGAT
>NC_136512.1:27547840-27592840 GCF_053919585.1 Euprymna scolopes | reverse complement strand
TTAAAAATTGTAGTGTCGGAATGATCTGGCACCACATTAATTAATCAATCAATTAATCGAGGAGGATCGAAGGACCGAGAAGAGAAAGCACTAACCAGACGTCCACTGGATGATGGCAAAGAGGATTGCCACTTAGGGAGGCTTATTGACACCAACATGCCAGTGAATACAACAAGAAATCAATGGTAAACGGCTGATGAGTACAGGAAATACGGGGAAACTTGTTGTCACTCAGACTCCAAGGGACGCTATAGATTTTTGCCAAAGATAACTCTGTGATGGTGATAAATGTGAAAACTCCTAGTGAATAATAATAATAATAATAATAATAATAATAATAATGAGAATAATAATAATAATAATAATAATCATGAGAAGAAGGAGAAGAAGAAGAAGAAGAAGAAGAATAACATAAATGTTTTTGACTAATAATGGAGGTATATATTTGTTTGCTGTCTACCGCAGCAAAGTGTGACACAAGGTCGGAAGGTGGAAATGAGGCAAGCTTACCCTAAAGCTGGGAGACTCTTGCTATTACAAAAACTGCTTGGGTATCCCCGTCGGCATTCCCCGGTCGGTGTTCATCAGACAGCAAGAAATAAATTCGTTTCACTCGAAAGACGAGTGGCCAGGCCTGGGAAGGTGAACCTCCTGAATGATACCCAGACGGTGTACCTGTTCGACAGGTACTGTGCCAGTTCGCGGCCCCGAACCTGTCGGGCTGAGTGTCAAGAACGGATCCTTGACGAGTACTGTACCTAGTCCCCAAGCAGCCTAAACGGCAAGGAGACTGATCCCCATTTATAATGGGACCATGACTCCAATAATTTCGACGATCGTTTTTATAACGACGGTTATGATAATCAACCAATGATAGGCTTTCGACATCATTATAAAATTATCGAATTTTGGATTCAATTTAGTTCGTTGTCAAACCTCTGTCTTGAAACCACTGAATCGTGACTGCATTGATTCTTCGCCGTCATCTTTGTTACTAACATAACACTCGAAATCGTGACTACATTGGTTCTTCAACGTTTTAATTTACTGCCGCCATCTTTGTTCAACATAATGTCTCAACACTTAAAATAATAATAATAATAATGATAATAATAATAATAATAATAATAATAATAATAATAATACTATTACTGTCATCCAAATTTCGGTAGAGATCAATGATCTTGCCAGTGAGAAATGAACGTAAGTTGCTGTTGCGATAACGCAAATTCATTTGCCAAGACAATCGGAAAAGATGGAGAGCACTGGAAATCTAGGGGAAACTTATTGTCACTCAGACTCCAGGGAATACCACAGGTTGTTTTCAAAGAAAAATCTTTGACGATGGTCTGTGTGAAAACTCCTGGTTTGTAAATGATTTTTAATTTCTTTGGGACGTGCGCATACAATCTTGTACATAAGGTCTTCGCACATATTTTTCTCTAAACAAAAACCAGAGAATTTGCTCAATCATTGACATAGCCTTCTATTTTAATACAAGAATGCGAGCGCAAAGAACATGGAAACATATCTGAAGTGGGAATTAGATTATTCAAGTGTAAAGAAAGCAATTACAATTGAAACGTTTAGAACCATAACAAAAAGACACCATACATGGCTTACTAAGATTGACGAGACAATTTCTTTTCCGAATTTGCAAAACGTTCCCTGTTATGAACGGCGAAATTGTTAAGGTACAGCTTGAATGTCTAAAGCCAAGGGGAATTGACATGATTGTCATAAAAGATACAACTAAAAATATAAAAAAGTTGAGACAATTGAAATACTACTACTACTACTACTACTACTACTATAACTAATAATAATAATAATAACAACAATTATATTATAAATTTCTGTATTGTCTGTGTAGGTGCGGTTTAAGTCAGCCTACAGGCAACCCACCCAGGCAATTTAGGTACCAAAATGAAGCTTATGAGCCAGCACATGTTTTAGTGGTATTCATATCCATGTTTGCTGCATGGAAATGCAAAATAAATGAAAATAAATACAAGGTAGTTGTGGTGATAGGGGATAAATCGGTGGGAGTAGCAACGAAGACAAAAATAGTAGTAGTGATAGGAGTTAAATTGGTGGGAGTAGCATCAGCAGCCGTTATGCAAAGTGGTGGTGACAATCATTAAATCGGTGGGAGAAGCAGCAGCAGTCGACGATTAATATTGGTTTAAAAATACAAGTTTTTTTATTATTAAAAAAAAATTACCTCCATTTTCTCCGTTTGATAAACAAAACATTAAAAGGACTTTCTCTGATGTGCAACCCACAAAAATGAAAGTAAGTAAAAAGTTTTCGATTAATATTGGTTGAAAAATACAAGATTTTTTTGGTTTATTAAAAAAAAAAAATACTACCATTTTCTCCGTCTGGTTAGAAAAAAACAAAAATGGGACTTTCTCTGATTTGACCAGGGTGGTCAGTTAAGACCACCGGTCATTGAATTAAATAAAATAATACTTTTACCCATGTATCTCATTTGGTTGCAAAAAATACAATTTTTTTTTTCATTTTAAAACTAATTACTTCCATTTTCTCCGTCTGATTACAAAACAAAATTGACTTTCTCTGATTCGACCAAGGTGGTCAGTTTAGACTACCGGTCATTAAATAAAATAATACTTTTACCCATGTATATCATATATTTTTTCGTTAATATTGGTTGAAAATGCAATATTTTTTGTTAAAGTAGTTTAAGTAGACAGCTCCTACAGGAGAAGTGACGAAAAAATAAATAACTTTAGTTTCGTAAATATGTGTTGGCAAAACAAAAAAAAAATGCAAAAACTGCATAAAAAGTCACATTTTTACTGCGTTCTCTATCCCTGTATCTATATATCTATACACCTATATATCTATATATCTATACACCTATACACCTATATATCTATATATCTGTGTCTATATGTGTCTGACAGAACTTTCTGTGTATCTATATAGTAGGCCTATATTTCTATAGATCTGTGTCTATGTCGATACACCTTTCTGTGGTCTATATAACGTAGTCTATAAAATAATCCTATAATTTCTAATACTTTCGTATTGATAATTCCTTGCTGTTGTTGTTTCCACTGTGGTTGTTTCTTTCATGAAAATAAAAAAAATTGTGTACATACACTATACTTACTCGCTTTTCTTTCACAGTAGGCATCCATCGGGCTACTTGTAATAATAATTACCACAACAGCAAGTGCAAGATTTTAACGAAAAACTGAACTTGTCGTTTTCATAAATGCGTAAGTAAGCACAAGTGCGAGTAACCAAGTTCAATGCTTAGTAGACAGTATCCTCGAGTGTCTAATATCTCTCTGTATAGGGGTATGTCATAACAATCTTGCATAAGGACACTTTTCCACGAGATGTAAACCCTGACCAAATATTCCAAAGCACATAGTATTCGCAGCCCAAATAAGATCTCCTTACTATGGCTAACAAACATTAGCTTTTCGGAGGAATGATGCAGCTTCAGTAATAGCACGACACTGGATACTCGAGCAGACTAGATGAACTCTTGTTCTAGAAACTAAAACGAAAGATATACTATAACATATGAAAATGGTTAATTGGGAGAGTAAAAGAAGGTTCGCAATTTCTTTACTAGTGTTTGAGAGATACAGATTTTTAAGAGAACTTCGGCCTTTTCCTTTTTGCTATTGTTTATGTATTATTAATTAATGTTATTATTGTGGGGAAAAGTAGTAAAGAGAGCGAGACAGAGGGTCGAATTCACGAGGTTCTTTCGTAGAAAATATAGCAACATAACTGTTGTGGTGGCAACCACTTATTTGCATATGCGAATAACATAACACTATAAATGGCAAGCCTAGGTTTGCCTTGGGGTGTCTTACTCAAATGCCACCGGAAGTGACGCCGAAGAGCTTACATATCCTCCCACCAAGACTCTCTGACTCGACACCGTCATTTGTACATATTGTAAATATACCTTTTCTTTAATACACTTATTATTGCGTTATCTTGTTGTTTGCGTCTTCATTGTATTTCCTTACTAATCATTGTTCAACCTTGCAACCACAACAATAACAGACAAGGTTAACTCTCAATTTATAAAAGGAAAAAGATTTATTACATTTTAGGAAATATTTTCATTGAAAATAATAGTTCATTTATGAGTGAACAAAAGGGGGAAATTAGTTTGAGATTTCGAGGAAGTTTGAGTTGATAATTCAAGAGCCGTGATTAGTTCACGGGTCTGTAAATCGTAAAGAAAACTTCCTCACTCAACTATATAAAATAATTTTCACTGAATGTTTTTGAGTAGAGTTAATTAATCACTCTTGAAGGTTCATTGAAAAATGTGAGAAGTTTTAAAATAATTATTTTCATAAATTTAATTTCAAGTGAGCATACGATAATAAAAGGGGAAATGCAAAAGTTAGTTACTGTTTCTGTGTCTGTGTGTTCGCCTACATTGTCTGTAAAACTGACTGTTATGTTCAAAGTGTTGTCGTGTTAGAGTTGAGTTGCAGACAGTAGTGATATATGCCTTCCAACACTATCTCTGAATTTTTGTTAACGGTTTTTTTTTTGGGAAAATACAGAGCTCTTTTTAAGATTCTCATCGGCTCCCACAGACACCGAATTTCCGACAGCTTGGAAAATTCTCTGATTGGTCAGAAAATCAAAACATTGAATTTTTAAAGTAATTTAGTAAAAAAGGCGCCTCTAGCCGCATGCGCAGAAAACGTTTCGGGGCACTTGAACTTCCGGCAGCGAAAGAGTGAACATCGTAGCTCACCATAGAACATCTTAATATCTACGTATCTCATATAGAGTTCCAGTGATAGCCCTGGGTAGGAGGCTCATTGTTTTGGGAGAAGTTCGTCTGAAGGGAAAATCAGATAAATAAAGTCTCTTTATACATGCCTTTCGTGGGGGTGTTTATACATGATGTTCTGTCTTCTATAGTAACCTAGTTTCATGACTGGCCGCGGTGTTCTCATTATTGGTGACAGCCTTATCTGTTCAGTTAGTCAAACGAAACTACACATGTATGATTACGTAATAGAGAGTGTTCATGGTTTTATTTATTTATTTATTTATTTATTTATTTAGAGAGAGAGAGAGAGATAGAAAGAAGAGCGTCTATAAAACAAAGAGAAAAATAAAGTTGCGTTGATACATACCTGTTATTCTTAAAATATTGAGTAATTTTTATGACTATCTATCATTTTACACTCCGAGCAAAAAAGAGTTTACCTACCCTAGAACGGGAATTGTAAAAAAAATACGTATGAAATAATTTTGCCTTGTATTGTAAAGCACATATATGAAATAATTTTACCTCTCTAGAACGGGAATTGTACAACACGTATGTAAAATAATTTTGCCTACCATAGGACGGATAATGTAAAACATATATATGCAATAATTTTGCATACTTTTGTACAGGTATTATACAACACATATATGAAACAGTTTTACCTTTCCTAGGGTAAGTAATGAGGCGGTAAGCATATATGAAATAATTTTCCCTACCCTAAGATGGGTAATGTGCAAAACATATACGCAACAACTTTGGGCGGGTAACGTAGAACACATGTATGAAATAATTTCTATTTTCACTAGGACAAGTATTATCCAACACAAATAAAATAATTTTATCTTTCATAGGACGGGTAATGTACAATACATAAATGAAATAATTTTACCTCGAGGGATGAGACCAATATGACTAATTAACTCATTAATATTTACTTATTTTTATTAACTTTGTCTTAAAGATGAGAATACAGTGAGGCAGACGGGCAGTCTCGAGACAATATTCGCTTAGATCATATTTACACTGTCGAACGCATCTCGCCTGTCTCATTCCCAAATGACAGACTGCAATGAAATTATCTGTTTTCTCACCTGAATTGATGTCATTTCTTCTCATCTTTTTCCAGCCGGCATTTCCAATGTGCTTCGTCAATAATGTTACCCTCTTCTCAATCACGCCACCTGCTACTGTGTATACCTCTGTTCGCCACCGTGTTTTCCTGGAATGTACTAAGTGAACCCGAGCTAAAATTTATACTAGTTTATTTAATTATTACTTACTGACAAAAGATTTCAAGCTTACACATAACTAGCGTGAGCCCGTGAAAATTCGTTTACCATATCTATTTAAATATTTTTTTAATTAATAATAGTACTAAAATATTTTCCCTTTAAAAACAGGCAAAGATTATAACCTGTTGACTCAAAATGAGTGCTTTTTGCAAAATTGATGGTTGAATATAGTCAAATTTCTGCGCATTCTTACATTAAATACTAATTAATTTAATACCCATCAAGTCCTTATTGTGTATTAAACAGATAGCACAATTCTTTTTTTTTTAATTTAACTGCGTAGCATCATAAAATGGTCTATAACACAGTTCAGACAGATCGAACCAGTAATCAGGAATTTGTCAAAGTAAGTGTAGTATTTTGATGAATAATCCCTATCAATCGCTGCCCCATCTATAATAAAACCCATGTGCGTTTGAGAGTCACACCTGTCGATGGGAAGACATCCCGAAATATAGCATTATGGACATACCATCTGACCACCTTGGTCAAATATAAAAATATCTACATGTAAAATATTGAATTAAAAAGCATATGTATATGTGTAAGGTTATACATATGCGCATGGGATAAATAAAAGTGAAACTCTATAGCTGGTTCCACTATTATATCTTAAGGTGCGTCAGTTTGAGTCTATCCGTCACACACATGTATTGTTCTGCCTTCATTAACTTAATTTGGTTTTCCTCATAATTAAATGACAATGACACCAGCCTCGCTGAAGCCACGCAAAACTAGTCGTAACGTGCCCAGGAAGATGGAATGTTTGATGAATGAAAAGCATAAATCAGATTTTATTATAAGGATCGTGAGAGTCATGAGACATTAGACAAATCCTGGAGGATACCAACAGTGATTGTCAGCAAAAACAAAAACAAAAACAAAAAAAACAAAAAAAAGCACTGGTAAATGGCTGTTGCGATATGGCAAAATAATTTGCAATTGTTACCAAGATAGGAGAAGATTACATCAAGTCAGAGAGACTGTTTATCAGTCAGAATCCCTTATCCCTGAGTGGCTTCCGGGCCTTGATAAGTGGTGATCACCGTGTAAACAACAACAAAAAAAAGAATTCAGGAACATCATGGGTTATTATTCGCAATCATTCACCGAAGATGTCGTGTGTAAGAACTTCATGTGAATACAAGGAAAAAAAAGATTAACAAAGATTAGAAATAAGGAACACGTTAAATATTTAACTTGGTGTTCTCGTTGACACCACGCTTCAAGTTGCTATGGAAATATGGATGGGAAACCTAACGTCATTTCGCTCCCGCAGTCGCCTGTCTTATCTGTTGTTCTCTCTGGCTGTACGCGTGATCGTGCATTTTGTATCATGAAAATGAGATATACTATTTCTGTGATTACGAGTACAGGTAGACAAATCTGTGTCTGGTGTAGCCCTATATACAAAAACATATCTAATACTATGCCATAATCATGCACAAAAATATGGCTTGTACTATGTAATCATGATAAACAGAGAATGGAATATCATAAAAAGAAATGGATTACAAAAAAGAATAGACTAGTCACAGAATCGATTCCACAGAAGAAAGAAAAGAAAAGCTGTTCCTGGAAACGTATGGAAAATATATGGATAATGTCTACTGTCTATACAGCAACTGAGCAAAGAGTTGCTGACTCAACCTAACGTATCCTCAATAGACTCTGGTTCTAAGAACACGAACTAATGAAAACCAAACTAATGATAGCTGGTGTAACAGATCAAGAAACAACCTTAGTGAAAAAATCACTGGTAGAAGACTTTTAACACATTAACACTGATATTGAGGAAACCGAACAAAGAGAAATCGCATAACATAATTGAAAAACGAAACAAGAGAAGTTTAAAACATCAAGGGTCTTATGCACGAGGACAGGTCCTAACAAACAGAGGAATTAAAATTAGAACCAGAAAAAGGGAAACAGGCTTGCCCATTTTATTTTGACAGATACTATCGGTAACCTAAACAATTTAAAAAGTGCAAAATTCGTAACATGAAACTAAAAACAGAAGCAAAAGTTGACCAAAACAATTGACAAAACCTGGATGTAAACGCAACTTGAAGCCTATATAAGAAAACTTAGAAAAAAGGCTTAAACCATAAAGAGAATGAGAGATAACAGAAAACAGTGGGAAATCTGAAATACAAAGAAAGGCTACATAAGAGGCACAAAGCATTAAACCAATGATTAACAGCCAAAAAAGAAAGACTGAGACGATGCAAATGCAATTTGGAACAGTACAAACCAAATTGAAGTTTTGAAAAACTTGGCAGACTTTACGTCAATAATGGAATAACAAGAACAAAAGGAAATACTTCAAGAGTTAGATATGGAGAGAGCCTCAAGTCTACAACGGACATTAAGAATGGGTAATGTCTACTGTCTATATAGCAAGTGAGATTCCAAAACGTAGATTCCATGAACAAAGCTTCTTTCTTAGAAGTGCACGCCTGTGGAACTCTGTTCTGTTTTCCCGTTTCCCATCTGACTACAACCTGGATATATTCAAGTCCAACATAAACAAATTCATGATGAACAACCCCCTTAAGTAAGACACTTTAACGTACTGTACACGCAATAACCCTTATCCCCGAGTGGCTTCCGGGCCTTGATAAGTGGTGACCACCTTGTAAAAAAAAATTGTGAATGCATAGAAACAGAAGTTAATAGAATAAAGCTAAAGGCATTTCTAAAGAAAGTATCAAACTTAAAAAAAAACAGGCGATAGTAGAATACATGCACAACTGTAAAAATTTCACTTCGCTACTTAATAAACAAGCGTCAAAATTTGAGTGGATTTGCAAAAGAGAAGGACCAACATAGATGTCTAAATAAAGAACAACGTGAATAAAAATATAAAAAAAAACTCGTAGAAAAGGAACGGTCTCGACCAACTATAGATCTGTTTACCAACTTGAATTTAAAACCATGTTTATTTCAGAAGGGTTTCCGAGGGGTAACTGGTCTATACAAGTCCTGGAGATGAATAGTTTTCAGTGGGTAGCTGTTGTGTAAAGGTTTTAACCTTATTTTTTTTTTTATACTTTTGCAGCCAAAAAGCAAAAGAACATTCTCGTGTTGACACAAAAAAAAAAAAAATATGCGCTGGAATGCTAGAAGATTCAATTCTTATGGAGCAATTCTGGTTTCTGATTCGTTGATTGCAGAACGTTGTTTAATTTGATTGGCCAGTTCGTATCGGCAGCGGTTAATAATAGAATCTCCCAATCTCCAGGGATCATCGCCCATTAGACACCAAATTTATGGCGGTGTGTCATTCATTTTCTATTGCACTCTTTTCTTGTTATTATTGATATTATTGTTGTTGTTATTACTTGTTGTTGTTATTTGTTGTTATTACCTGTTTTATTGCTTATTATAGTTAACACCATTTTTTTTTTTATACATGCCGTACTATTTTTTTCTGTTATCGAATTGATAACATTTATTTGGACATTTTTCTTTTTTGGTGATTGCTACGGCTACGCTTAGACATCAGCAAAAAGAAGCAGACCAGGCTATGGGGCCCGAAGAAACGTCTCCTTCGTCCCATAACTGGAACAAATCCCCCAAATCATCATCAACGTACGGGGCGCAAGGAACTTTATACACTTAGTTACCCAAAAGAGACTGCTTATAAACTTGCCCAAACCGGAAGAAATCTTGAAACAAATTCTTAGATGTTTTGTCCACGAAAATAAATCTAACAAAAACTAATCAATTCTTCGACTTTTTTTAGTTTTAAAACTCCTCGGAAAAACAGCAGGTTCAACCAGAACCCTAAAAACAACGCAGGGGTTCACCCAGGCGCTAAGGTCGGGTTACCCATAAAACCAGCAGTTTCATCAATAGCACGCACGCTAAAAATGGTGACCTAACAGAATTCCAGACCTTACCCAAGCTAACTCACCTCCTAGAAAAGATGGAAAGTAGGTAGTAGTTACCGGTAAAAAGACACCAGAAAGAATAACACTGGAACAATTAAGTGAGAAAGAGCATTTAAAAATATCGGAGGAAGACCGTGACGGTAAACAATTTCTCGATTTGAGAAATCTTCAGAAAAAGTTAAAACGAGAATCAACTAATACCCATTCCACAAAGTAAATCTCAGCCTTAAGTACTCCAGAAAAAATCATCACCAACCCCCTTTAAAAAATAATATCCAAAGAGAATGCCTCCACTTAACACTGCTCTAATCCAAACAAATAGTTTAACACTTACTCCACTTAACCTAATAAAAAGTAGCAGAAACTAAACTCCCCAATAACCACTCCTCACGTCTCCTCACTACAAACATCTCAAAACTCTGCCTAAGTTCACCGATGAAATCACAATGACCCTCACAGTTTTCCCCAAGACGAGTGCTCCTTTGAGATCGAGTATCATCGCATATTGAACTACCTTCTAAGAGTGAAAGAAAGCCTTTCTGACACTCTGCTGTCGTCCCGAAAGGCATTATATCGGATGTTTATGAGGGTGCTGTCAGGATGATATACATGAGGGGCTCGCTTTGATGAAAGGACAGCTACGCTCGATCTGGCCTTGGGCGCTTGGATCGGGGCATCTCATTAACGATGAGGCATCGCCGGCCTGGCTAGGGATTCGTGAAGCTCTCTGGATCAGTAAGATACTACAATCAGCTGGCTTGGCTATTTGGTCTATGTGTAAACGATGTGGCAAGAGGTTGATATTTTATGTCACACCTTCGTTTAATATCGCATCGTTTTGCTGTTGATTGAGTTCGTTATAGGTCTCATGGTTCGCATTCTGAGCGCATTTTCTTTTACTTTGGTACCCACCAAGGGTTGTAGCAATTGCGCTACAATAACCGGTGCGCTTAGAAAAGAAATGTTGTTGACCATAGTAGCTGTAACGAAAGGTGTGATTTAGAAACACTCGTATAAAAGTGGTCTGATGACTTCGCTCCTCTCGACCTTATACGAATCTTCTGTTATTATTTGAAGGTTCGTATTAAGGCCCAGAGAGTTAGCCTCTATTCGTCTAACTTTGCAGAAAAATTGGGTTTCTGTTGCACGTGTTTGTTGAGTGAATAGAGCAAGGTTTGATTAGTACTTGGACGTGCCTTAGACAAAAGAATTTTGGAACGCAGAAATGAACGTCAGCTTTGACACGTTTTTAGTCAAGAGCAGGCTACAACGAAGGCTAGAATAAGGACAATCTTTTAGGCATTTAAGTTCATAACCAAACTAATGTGGTTTTGTCGTTATAAGGCCTAGTCTTAGTTCATCCCGTTTTTTTTTTTTTTACTTCCATTCCTATCGCCAACTGGGTGACGGATCGCTTGATTTGCCAGAGATGCGGGTTTCCTTTTCAAATTCTCGTAAGAGGTGTTAGTAATAAATCCTTCTCATCCGCATCACCCTTTCGACTAAAAAAATCGGCATATCTGCCACAGTTTAGTAATGGAAGTATTTTTACTAACAGTGTATATAGCATATTATTTTGTATATAAAATTCTTATGTCTCTACACCACAGTTGCATATATTCAATTATAGCTTTTAAGCAGGTTTTCATGGAATTTTTTTTTTATGGTTATCGATGAAGGATTTATACGGTGATTGATATTAATGCGATATTGCGGTGAGGATACCTATTTACAATGTCTCCCACGGGACAGAGTTAGACACCATGGTTGTTTTTTTAACGTGGATAAAAGGAACAAAAATTAAAAATTGTCTCAGTCGAGAAGAACTTCTCCACTGACAGAGAACAAGAAATTGAAGTGCAGCATCTGAAGAACAGATACTGTACTTTTATGTTGGCCTGAAGATATTGTGGTGAGAGTAGAGTGAAAGTAGGAATTAGCTAGGTTAGCTTAGTTAGCATTAATTTTTCATGACTATTCTCTGCCCTTCATCCCTTTTTCGACTTTATGCAAAATCTTCCTTAAAAAAATTGTATGTTTTTTTAATGAAAATAAATATTTAGCTTATTATATATCCCAAAATATTGCAACACTAACCATGTGAAAAATCCTAATAGCACAACTGAACAACTGAATGTATCACTGTATCATTAGGCTGGTTCAAAACTAATGTCGTTTTTTGACGTTCAACTATATATATATAAATAAATATAAAAACGACATTATTTTTACACCAACCTAATAATAATCGTAGAATAATAAACGTAAATAATAGCGGAATGGAAAAAAGAAAGACACCCAATTTATTTTTCATAGATCAAAAAATCCTGATGTCATGTCAGACATGGATGAAAATAAAACATACAAAATTATCACTAGGGCTGGTACAACAGCATATCACTGGGACAACAGCATATTCTTTTCAGTGTTTTCACTCTCGAGTCTGTATCCGTTGATATCTTATGGGGTTATAGAGTGATGTGGTTCAAAGTTGATTAACAGTGTCTTACTGTATCGGATATATACTCGAGAGTCCAAACAATGAAAATAATATTCTGTTGTTATGGCGCTAATGATCCCTTAAGCATGGATAATTACATGTTTAAGAATCTAAAAGCTATCCGACAAATTCATTAATATTATTACGAAAAAATCTTATTTTCTCGTAATATCCTCGGATTACATGAGCAATGTACAGTATAGCTCGGATATAAAAGACTTCTCATGAGATCCCTACATTTATCTTATATCCGGGTTACACTTATATCAGGACTTCTTATATCCGGGTTACACTGTACATTAACACAGGCTCTAATTTTTGACCAGACAAACCCTCTCTTATATCCGGTTTTCTTATAACTTGAACTCTTATATCCGCATTACACTGTATCTGACAATGGGAGAAGGATTGCTGTTTTCAGAGCCGAAATCTACCCATCTAAGACTTATAGATGGCTTATTCGTGACCCTGAAGTAATAGTTTATTTTATCATTTTACTTTTTAGTTCCTTAAATCTAGTGTCTGGTCTGAAGTGATGACCATTAATATATAAAAACAATGGAGACTGGAATTTATAGTTAAAGGACTTCGAGTTCCCCAAATTATTGATCTTAAAATCTATTCTTTCTTTTGTCGCTTTTCCAATATGGCATTATAATCTGCGTGATCTGCTCCGCATACTGCTTTGACGTTATCTCGTAAGATATGCCCTCGGTATAAGATTTCAGGAAATGTCATTGTGACTGTCGTGTTCATTTATCGCAAGCTCTATAATATCTATACGATACCCATCTGTAAGTATACCACGAAATCCATATATCACTATACAGTATAACCCGTATACAAGAGACTCATTCTCCGGACACTGAAGCTTTCTTATACCCGGGTTACACTTATATCCGGGTTCATTATATCCGGCTTCACTGTACATTAACACAGGCTCTAATTTGTAAGCAGAGGAAAACCTCTATTTTATCCGGTTTTCCTTTATTCGGGTGTCTTATATCCGGGTTACAATGTAAATTAACACAGGCTCTAATTTGGGACCAGAGAAAAATCTATCTTTAATCCGGGTTTCTTATATTCGGGTTTCTTATATCCGGTTACACTGTGCATTAACACAGACTCAAATTTGGGGCCAGACGAAAATCCCAGTTGTATCCGTTGTTCTTATATTCGGGTTTCTTATATCCGGGTTACAATGTATATGAAGAGCGTTCCAAAAGTATTGCTTCCCATACATTTAGTTAATCTCAGCACAGTTAGGAGATGGGTTCGTCGTTTATGCTGAGTGGCGAGAAAAATGTGGGTAACAAAGCGCGCTCTGGACCACTATGCATCGTCCACCACTGGCAAACGTGCATTAAGAATGGTGGTGACTATGTAGAAAAATAAATTTTGTATCGGGGGGGGGCTCGGATACAAGAGACTTCCCTTCGGTGACCCGACAGCGCACTCATATCCGGGCAACACTGATTTTTTTTAAGAAAAAGTAATTAACTGATTGAAAAAATATTTTTGTCCGTGTGTTTTTATGTGTATAACTGCTAAATAGATTATTGTTCTGTTCCTAAAAAGCGTTGTACGAAGTGTTCCCCTGTAGCAGTTAACAAACTATTTACTATAAGCCGATCAATGCCCAGTGCCAAAGTGATTCGGCCACACTGACCAATCAGGGCGCATTGATTTGAGCTGTCTTCTTAAGGACTATTTTTAGCCCCTTGGGATCTCAGATGCGATCGCCAGAGAGACGCCAGCAAGCGATTTATACAGACCTCTCTCACTCACCCCTCCCACTGCTACTTGTTGACGACTGCAGTCTGATAGAAGACGACACCTTCAAACAGACATTCACACTTTCTTTCTTTCTCTTCAGTCTGAGATACAATCTCGCCTTTTCTAAATAAACCCTTTATTATTGTTTTGTTAAAAGCAATGTCGTTTGGCCTTGTGTTTATTTAAGTAATTATTAGGAGAGAAATGCACAAAATTTCCCTCCTATACCCCTACTTGCCTAAACAAAATAGACGAACGCCAAATATGAGAGAACCCTGATATAAGATACAGTTCTCAGATCCCGACAGCTGTCTTATAACCAGGTTACACTATATACAATTATTTAACTTAATCAGAAGAAATCGCTTATGGCTGCTGCTACTGCTTTCAAAGAATAGATGTACAGCCATATATTTTCATCCAATATGACTTCACACAGCTTTTTGATACTCGTCATTTATCATTTATGACGTCATTCGTTTTCAAGAAATATATATGTATTTTACTTTTGTAATTTTAACGGTTTTAAGCGATATAATATAGACAGATGCTTTTATATTAAAATTCGAATATATTGTATTTAATTTGGTTCATATTACAGGGTGCGTCTGGTGTTTGAGGACATCAACTTTTTTACCAATTCTTTCCTGTGTATTAACTTTTACTTTCTTATACGGACAATAAACTAACACAGGAAATAAAAAGATATGCTGTAATAATTGCAATAATGGCAGAACGCAGGGATTTGCAAATCGCGCAATTTCTTAAAGTCGCCGGATCCTTTGTTTTTAAAGTTTGCAAGGAGTTAGAAGATAACGATCACCAACTTTCTCCTGTTGCGATTCTCAATGCTGGCAGTGAAGTCATAAATATATTTTTTAGTTTTGCTCACACAGAAATGTGTTTAATATAACATTAAAAATATTATTGTCAATCTATCTATATATCTATAAAAGTGAACGTGTCTATGTGTCTGTGTACATTTCCCTACGCAATAACGCTCTCAATTTTCAGTCTACAGACTCAAAATTTGATATACATGGTACTGAGATTTGAGAAAATCGATGTGATCGGTTTTCGGCCAGAAAGTTTGCTGTTAAGGGGTCAAAGTTCAACTATTTAACCTTTGAGAACTCTACCAAACTCCTCCAACAATTTTGGGTCTAAACACTTGAACTTTTAGATATAGGTTCATTGGACATGGATCTAACTTAATAACTTGATTTGAGCTCAAAACAATAAATGTTAAGGGGGCATAATGGGGGTTAAAGTTTAAAAAAATGATCGTGTTTTTTTTTTGTTTTTTTTTGCTCAGCATACAACTCCAAACACCCGGGCAATGTCGGGCATCCATGCTAGTATAAAAATAAATACGTGATTTGCATGAATTAAAGCATCATGCCTTAGTGTATCTTACGAGGGTGCAATGCGGCGCGGAGCACAAGTAGATAATAAATGCTCTATTTCATCAAATAAGGTCACGTTAGTCCATCGGAGAACCGAATTAGTATTTCGGTTCTCCGATGGACTAACGTGACCTTATTTGATGAAATAGAGCATTTATTATCTAATAATAATGGTAGCTCTCCCCTTTTGATACATGTGTAATTCGGCGAATTACACATGTATCAAAAGGGGAGAGCTACCATTATTATTATTATTATTATTATTATTATTATTATTATTATTATTATTATTATTATTGTTATTATTATTATTATTATTATTATTGTTATTATTATTATTATTATTGTTGTTGTTATTATTATTATTATTATTATTAATAATAATAATAATAATAATAATAATAATAATAATAATAATAATACTAATAATAATAATAATAAAACGCCGTATAAATATGTATGAACGGTCTGGATTTTTTCAGTTATCTAATATATAAAGTTATCTGTTCTGATTTTTTTTTCATTTGTAACCAATATCTATTAAAAGAAATTATCAATATTTGATTTGGGCTAATCATTCTTTATTTCAGTAGTCCAAACTTTTAATACACACATATATTTCCTTAAGTTCGTTTCTGAAAAACCTTATACCGATCCGCTTCTTTATAAATCTCGTAAACTGTTGACACAACGCTTGCATGGCAACAGCC
This sequence comes from Euprymna scolopes, assembly GCF_053919585.1. Classification (NCBI taxonomy): domain Eukaryota; kingdom Metazoa; phylum Mollusca; class Cephalopoda; order Sepiida; family Sepiolidae; genus Euprymna; species Euprymna scolopes. Next base: position 27,576,465 of record NC_136512.1, on the reverse strand, counting down.
TGTATTGCTAATAGAAGAATAGCAGCATACGTACTTTTATCTTTACTTTCGCAATAAAAATTGCATATGTTTATAATATTAAAACTTTTATTGTTTAGCTTATTTGTATAGCACGATATTACGTACATTGTATTTTGTTGTGAAATATACTCAATTGCATAAGTTTATATAACAATAACAATATAAAGCTCCTTCTTGGATTACCAATTTATCGCAGTGAAGGAGCTAAAGCGTTTCAATGATCCCTAGAGCTATATTGGTGGGAGAGAAAGCCCCTGGCAGGGCCACCCTCTCCAGAAAGGTCGACGGATAGAAACCAGGCAAAGAGTGATCCCTGGTTGTCTATGTCGGGGATTGGGCATAGGGTTAACGACCCTTTCTCGTAAAACACGTATGTCACATAAACGGCAACAAAGCGAATCCCTGGTTCAGCGCCTGAGGGGTGGGGCTCCTGAGTCAAGTGAAACTCGTATGAATGCTAGTGGCCAAAGTCGAAAGGACGGTAGGGAGAAGAAAGCTATGCAGCATTCTTGGTGTTCACTGGCTAATCTGGCTCAGTATAGGTGGAAGTGGAAGGAGTTTGTTGCTGCCCAACACACCACGAGGTTGATGACGAGAATATTAGGCACGTTGTATTATATTGTGAGGTATATTCCATTACATATTTTTTTCATGGCTTTATTATTCCTGATTACGTTAGATTTATTAAAAGTTTGATACATAATGAGAGCCATGTTCGAATGAAATAGTGATGTTTGAAGTCAACGACACCACGTGTTTTCATGATGAGGCCATCTTTTCATCTATGTGCAAGTCTTACTCTCTCAGACTGTTCTCCGTTCTTAAGTAAACCTCATTACCGTCCGAGTTATTTTGTGCAAAAGACGATCAATAAGACAAGAGCTGCTGGATGTGAGCTTTAACTATATCCGATGATGAGGCCCCAGCTTACGGATTTGGGGAGCGTAGAGCCACCCCTTAATTGCCATTGCTCCCAGGTCCACTCTGACCCGGATTGGTAGTATCTGTTAGTGTCCCAACTATGGGTTAAATAGAAACCGACTTAAAAAAACAAAGCAAATATACTTTATTTAAATGTGTTCTTCAAAATCACTGGATTCGGCATTAAATAACCTAAAAAGGGTTGCTATGCCGTAAAACAAAAACAACCAACCAACAATAAGACAAGGATGTATAATGCTTCATGCATGCTTTAAAAATGAAATCAATAATCTTAATAAATTATCTTTTCGTTAACACTTTCAGCGTTGATTGAGATTGTCGGACTTACTTCCTCATCTTGGTTGTTATTGTCACAACGTTTCGGCCGTTTTGCCCTCCGGCCTTCGTCAGGTGTTTTGTATCGAACTGGGGAACCGTTTGTTAGGAGTCTCGAACCCAACCCTTTATTATTATTACGGGGGTACCATGTTCGGACTCCAGCTAGGCTTTGGGACATAGTGGCTGATTCTCTGTTTTGAATGTTACTTTTTTCACTAGATTGAACTCAACACCTTTGGGTAACTGTAAACTTTGATACAACGTCTAGGACCACTCGGCCATATGTCACTAGGACAATTCTTAGTTGTTTTTTGTTAATGTTAAACCTATGTTGTTATTCAAGGTGTCCAAATTGCATTCAGCTCTATGCTTGGTTTGCTCAGTAGGTTGTTATGTCCGAGCATGTGAGCTGTTTCTTTAAGTTTTCTCACTTTCCAGTGAGTTTCTCTGTTTATTATTTTTACTTCATCCCATAGGGGGCGATGGTCCCCCTTCTCCATCCAGACATGGTTGGCTATTCCCAATTTTTCCGTCTCCCCTTTAGTTACCGCTTTTTCGGTGTTCTTCCACCCTTATTTATTGTAATTTATAACACTAACGCACACAACTTCGAATTTAAAACTAAATCGACCTCTTTTAAACAATAAATGTATCAGTGGGACAACTATTATTATGTTTGTTATTAGTATTTGTAAGAATAGAAAGAGAACGGTATGTTATCAAAAGGGAAGGTATATTTAGGATAAAAATTATTTATGCTAACATAGTTCCCAAAAATGTAAACTCGGTAAAAAGAAATGTTATTGTTCATAACATAAACAAAAGTACGTGACGAATGTGGATCATAGAGAGATTAGTTCGATACCCAACGCCTCAGCACATATCCGGACGTCTTGTGCTTCAAGATATGAATTTGACGCCAGTGAAAGTTAAATTTCAGGTATACCTAATACATACACATAATATATATATATATATATATATATATATATATATATATATATATATTTATACAGTGCCACGCAAAATATTGGATACATTAAATCTTTCTTCATAACTTTAATTAGGGTTCTAGATTTAATAAAATTTTGTCAGTATATTCCTATTACTATTCTAAATTATATTTGGAGTATAATTAAAAAATCAAAATTTAGAAAGTTTATATTTAAGGAAAATATGAATTAATAAACGCAAAAGTATTGGATACACTTTTAAAAAAATATTTTTCTAAAGTAAATTTAAATGACTTTTGCTTAGCGTGTTGCAATTATGCAAACGAGTTATCACTGACCAATCAGAGAGCTTTATATTAAAATAATTTTATAAAATTCTTCCAGTTTGGGCTCACTCCTTCAAATTCAACCAGTTCATTTATAAAAATGCCTAAAACTAAAGAGTTTTTAATAGACATCCGTAAAAAAATCATTGATAAGCACAAAGAAGGATAAGGGTATCGAATAATATCAAGGAAACTTAATCTACCACCTGGTACAGTTGGAAACGTTATTAGAAAGTTTTATAACCCTGATTAAGCTGTTGCAAATCTTCTAGTATGTGCTGGGCCAAGGAAATTAAACGAAAAAAATCAAAGTGGGTTAGCAGAAAGGAAAAATAAATATTAAGCGTGGTGGTGAAATTCAAACCGACCTCAGAGAAGCTGGGATTAATGTGAGCAAGGATACAATCAGTAGAGTTATAAATCGTGCAGGTTTTGTATCAAGGTTCCCAGGCAAAGTTCCATTATTGAAGATGAAACATGTCAGATCACGTTTGAATTATGTTAAAACATATAGGGAACAACCACAAGAACTTTGGAAGAAGGTAATCTGGTCAGACGAAATGAAAATCGAAACCTTTGGAAGAAACACAGCAACACATATATGGCGTAAAAATGCCACCGCCTATAATAAAAAGAATACCATTCCTACGGTAATGTTGGCGGTGGTTCGATTATAGTATGGGGATGTTGTCATCCAAAGGTACTGGTGAACTAGAAATAATCAATGGTAGAATTAATGGACCTATGTACAGGGGGATTTTGGAGAACAACTGCCAGAAATCTGCTGATTTGTTGGGACATAATAGCAATTTCGTGTTTCAGTAGGACAACGATCCCAAGCATACTTTCAAACTAACCAAAGAATCGCTTAGAAATAACGGAATTAACGTTCTTATTTCGCCCAGTCAATCTCCAGACCTCAAATCAATTGAAAATTTGTGGGAAATATTGAAAATCAATGTTCACTAGCGTTATCCACAAAATATTCAACAACTAGAACAGTTCTGCAAAGAAGAATGGCGCAAAATACCTGCATATCTTTGCAAAAAACATGTGTGCAACTATAGAAAGCGATTGGAAGCTGTTGAACGCAATAAAGGCTATGCAACCAAATATTAAATCAATGAATACAATACTTTTGCGTTAGTTGATTTATATGTTTCCTTTAATATAAACTTTCTAAACTTTACTTTTCTAATTACTATCCGAAATATTAGTTAGAATAGTAATAGGAATATACTGACCAAATTTGAGGTAAAATCTTTAACCCTAATTAGAGTTATGAAGAAAAATGTAATGTATCCAATACTTTTGCGTGGCACTATGTCTATAATATAAAGCTGAACGTCTATGTGTGTGTGTTTTTTTTTACATACGCATCACCCCTAATCAAGGCCAATGGGCCATTCGAGGATAAGGGTTAAAGAGTATACGCTAGCCATTGGACAATATAGTAATCGTTAGTAATGGAAATTCGGTAAATTTGTCAACAAGTGGGAGTGCTCATCAAGAACTTGTTTACGTTAGACTTGAACACAACCATATTGCAATAAGCTGGAAAGCAGGAAAACGGAAGACAATTCCACAGGCGTGCAGTTCTAAGAAATAAACTTTGTTCATGGAATCTAGGCTAAGATTTAGGCACAGATAATGAGTGGGGGAAATTATTCATAGTGTTTTCAGTTAGACAAGTCTTTCTTGTGAAAGTTTGGCGAGAGGGGACCATAGACTGAAACTCAGTCGAAATGAAAATAACGATACAGCACGAGACAAACTCGCAACATATCTTCTGTGGGATAGAGGTTGCAGGGAAGAGAAAAGGATATCTCCTACGAGAATACGGAGTCTATTTTGAACTCTATCAATGCAGGACAAATCCTTTTTAGCAGCCCTTGCCCAGATATGGCAACAGTAATCCATCCTTGCACGTACCTGGCTCTTATATAAATTGCAAATTGCATCAGCAATGAGATATCTACTGGACCGATAGAAGGATCCTACCATTTTTCTAGCGGCCTTGGAAACAGATTTGATGTACTTGTTTCATTTAAGATCAGGAGTATATGTCAAGCCCGGAAGCTTGTCAAAACTTGAGGCCTCCTCAAGACCGGAGCCATTCATTTAAACTGATGTCAGATGAGGATCAGAACGGTGATGATGTAAAGAGAAAAGCTTAGTTTTAGATGCATTAAAAGTAACCAGCCACTCCTTTCCCCATTGTACCACGTGCTCAAAATCAGAGGAGAGAGAATTGGAGAGAACTTGGTCGTTTACTGACTTAGATGTGCTACCATAGATAGTAGTGTCATCAGCATAAATATCTAAAAATGAGGTAAGCATGTGATTTGGAAGATCATTAATGTAGCCCAGGAAAAGAGTTGGCCCCAGGATGGACCCCTGAGGGACTCCAGCATTAATACTGTGAGCTTCTGATTTTTGCCCATCAACTACATGAACCTGTCAGAAAGAAATGATTAAATAATTGAGAAAATATTTCCAGCTATATCATAGCTAGAGACTTTGTGAAGTAAACCTTCATACCATACCCTATCAAAGGCCTTAGATATGTCAAGAGCAATTGCCTTGAAAGGTTGCCTCCGTCGAGAGATTCACTAATCCTATAAGATATAAATGTAAGCACATCTGCTGTAGATCTAGCAGAACGAAAACCATATTGTGTGTCACTAAGAAGGTTATTTTTGCTGAGATGGTTGATTACTTCTCTATTTAACACAATAGAATGGAAATATGTCACGAAGTTTAACAAGGTTTTTTAATATAGATCCACAGAATATTGTGATAAGTGTTTCAGAGTGAACAGGTATGGTATAATAAGTTATAGGGGTTATCTATTTTATTTTTACTTTCATCATATTTTGCTTTGGTTTTGATACCCCCAAATTCGAAGCTATCTTTTTATAACCCTTCCTTTTCATAACCTATCATACTTTCATAAAAGAGTCCATTTTCTGTTGGCTGTTTTTGAACCCAGTCAACGATGGGTACTTTTGCTAGTATAAATATATATATATATATATATATATATATATATATATATATATATATATATATATATAAGTGAGAGTGAGATAGAAAGAAAGATTTGTAGATCGTTGCTGAATAGATTTACGTAGAAAAAGAGTTAAATAATTCTCACTCATTGGTGGATAATATTATTTCTTCAAAGAGAACAGTTTCCAAAGGAATTACATATCAGCATCCAAACTCATTACAACCAATTACTACATTGTTTTACAGTATAACTGAAACAGTGCGCCAAACGTAAGCCTTAAGATTAAAGTTTTTGAAAGGAAATTTGAATGCAAAATTTCTTGCTTTAATCGAACCTCATTAGTACTGATACGACTAAAGACACATTGGAAATCGTTTAATTTCAGATTGGAATTTTTTGTCCTCACATTGCTCGTAAACAATTAAAACACAGATAAGAACTGAAATTTAGGGAAATATTTATTACTTGATACCGAACACCTGTTGAGAACAAATCGCAAAACTCTGAGGATTGTTACTCCATTTGTCTAAATTTGAATTGAAATGAATTAAGACTACATTTGTTATTTTTATATCTAACATCTGTATTCCAAAAGTTATAACGCAAAGTCAGTTAAGTATTCGAATTAGTTGGTTTCTTCGGACTACTGTCCTTATCTTGAGTGTCATTTTCATTACGTTTTGGTCTATGTAACCTACGGCTTTCTTTAGGTGTGTCTTGACGAACTTGATATATATATATATATATATATATATATATATATAATTAAAAGTATAAATGGTTGACATTTACAGATTCTACCAAACTCCCCCGCCAAGGTTATGGTCTAAACACATGAAATTTTAGATATAGGTTACATGGACATGAGTCAAAATTTTAAATATATATATACACATACTGCTACTCTGGAATTTTGATGGAATTACAAACGGACCCCTTTATTTACTTCAGGGGGTAACACGCTCCCGTTCCGTCAGCCATGACTTGATAGAGGTCCTAAGTAATTTTGAATTATATTTTTCGGTGGCCCACACTGAAAATTGATCGATCAACTTTCAGGAGAATATCATTTTTACAATTGATTTTTCATGTACCTTAACTACAGCGCTTATTGTGCCTGTGGAATTAAATAAAGGGTTCTTTTCGGAATTCCGTCGAAATTCCCGAGTTCGACAGAAACATTTCCGTACTCGGAAGAATCCAATTAATATAAGTACTTAATCCTCATCTCTAACATTCCGAAACGTGCACCCTATATATACGCATACCTAACTTTCTAAAAATGACAGTGGTATCAGGAAAATAATCACTTCAAAGAAAAAATACGACAGACTTAAGACAATGTTTTGGCAGATTCTTTTTTTAACTTTTTAAAGCTAAAAATAATAGATTTTTTAAAAATTAGATTTTTTCAATGGAAATTAAACACACACCACACTGGGGTTTTTTTCAAAGTTTTAATATGAATTATAAAAAAACAGAATTAATTCAGTTTCACATTAGTTTTTGAATTTTAAAAATAATCTCTAATCAAAAAACAAAAAAAAACTTACCCTCTACTCTCAACATGACTAAAAAAAATTATAACAAAAACAGCCAACTTGAAACCGTAAACAGACAGCTGTGTGTGTGTGTGTGTTTTTAAAACATTTTTTGAGAGGAAATGGTTGTAGTGATTTTTACCGATAAAGATTTTTAACTGATGAACCCGAATTCGTTTCGTATTAATTAATGTTAGTGATGAGGATGATAGTTCTTTTGTGACACTTGACGTATGACAAGTAAATTACTATTTATATTGTGAATTAATCGAAGAGTAAATTCTATTGAGGCAAATGATATACGCAAACATTCCCATTGTAGAACTGTAACTCTATAGACATCCCTCTTTTGTAAAGATATTGAAACATTTAGATGCATAGAAATTATTACTTCCCTGAAACAATTCATTAGTTCGAATTTTGTGTATGGCTCATTTTTTTTTTAACCTTCCATAAAAAAAATAAGAAACGCTCGTTGGTACTCCTGTATTTAGCACGATGATGTTGTCCCGAGCTCGACTAGGTCCTGGATATGACCATAAACTATTTCCGATGGTGAAACCCCCACCTTGTGGGCTTTGGGTAGTGTGGAGCCACCCTTTAATGTCCATTGCTCCAATCTCCACTCTGACCCGGAATGAAAGTAACTTTTAGGGTCCCTACTTTGGGTTAAATAGGAGTTGACTTGAAAAAAAAAAGAAAAAAAAAGAAAACAAATATACTGTATTAAAAACTTTTTCACTGGATTCGGCATTAAATGACCTGAAAATGGTTGATATGCCGTAAAACAAAACCAACCAACCAACCAACCAACCAACCAACTGTTGTGGAGACGCCCACTAATTAACATAGGTGGGTGAGTGAGATATATAAAGGTATCAATCACCAATACCGGAAGAGTTCTGCAACGACCGCCAAATAGGCAAGACACCTATGTTGCCTCCAGTAAGACATGCAACACGCCACCTGCCAGAGTATCTACAACTGAAGTACATCTGAAGGCATGTAAATATGTATATAAATTTTCTTCCTAATATATTATTGTTATACCTTTACTTTCCGAGTTCTTGTTAATTATTTGTGCAGACACAACACCAACCAATCAACGAACCAACATGAGCCTTACAGTGGCTGACAGACACCGCCATATATGAATAGGCATAGATCCGTCAATTTTACAAATGTTGGGAACAAAACAAACGACAACGTTTATAGGATACTTATTACAATGTGAAACAAATGGCAAAACAATAAAATAAAATATAACAACCTACTGTTAGTTTTATGAATAAATGTCTATTTTTTGTTTTAATATTTTTAAAGTTTTGAATTGTTCGAATGTTTTCTTCAAGATAATTTATATACATTCTTTTGTTTGTTTGTCTGTTTGTTTTCTTTTTGTGTGGAAATATTTTTTATATTATGTTTTTTTTGTGGGGAAGACAGATGTAGAAGACAGGATGATTAAATTTGTGCGTGATTGAAAAGTATTGTATTTAAGGTTAGATTAAAGCTTAAGTGGGACTGGTGAAATTCTGCGTGAATTAATCAACTCTATCTATCTATATAAAAGCCAAGTACGTCCAAGGACGGAATACTGCTGCCATATCTGGGCAGGAGCTGCTAAAAACAGCCTATCCTGCCTTGGCAGGGTACAAAATAGACTTCGTGGCTTAGTGGGGGATGCCCTTTTCTCTACCCTGCAACCTCTCTCCCACAGAAGAGACATTGCGAGCCTATCCTTGTTTTATCGTTATTTCCATGGCAGGTGCTCGTTTGAACTCCAATTTCTGGTCCCCCTTCGCCAATCTTTCACGAAAAACACCCGTCTAGCCGAATCCACTGCGAAAAATTTCCCCCACTCTTTACCTGTGCCTAAATCAAAACGTGGATTCCATGAACAAAGCTTCTTTCTTAGAACTGCACGCCTGTGGAACTCTGTTCCGTCTGCCTACTTCCCACCTGACTACAACTTGGATGTGTTCAAGTCCAACGTTAACAAATTCCTAATCAACCGCCCCCTTAAGTAAACACTTCATCAAATCTCCACACTAACGTAATGTACTTGCAATAACCCTTATCCCTGAGTGGCATCCGGGCCTTGATAAGTGGTGACCACTGTGTAAAAAAACAAAACAAAACAAAAAAAAAAACTAAATTTTCTTCCGATATATTATAAGTTGTCTGCTCCGAGTTTTATTAGCTAAGAGCGTTTATTATAATATTTTCATCGGCTGATCAACTTATTCAGCGCTCGCTATATTTCGGCGGTTTATCTCAATTGTCAGTCCAGCCCGAGCCAACAGTTATACAAAAGTACTGGTTTTACAAAACAAATTGTAATCGAAAATGTTGTCGAAAATCAATACCACTACTTTTATTGTATCATACACTCTTAGTATCCAGCATTAAAATTGCCCAAATGTCCTTTTACTCAGGTCATGGGAAAACGAAAAATTAAAAAAGGGAGATGACATAATCGACTATTATCTGAACGGTATAAACATGGACAACGTCGCTATTGTTATCTTACGCTAGCTTGTAATAGGCTCAGTTTGTAATTCCGTCATGTTTTACTTAGCGAGGATGCATCTTAAGTCAGTTATTTCGCGCATATTCTAAACCGTTGCGAATCTCTACTGCTTGAGACTTGCCAGCAATGACTGACAGATCCAATATGCGTATGACAGCAGAAGAAAATTTAAATCGCTATGACGCAATGCGCAGTAACAACAAAGCGTATCACGTTAAAAAGTGTGTGAAATACCATTTCTAGACGAGAAGCAAAAGGCTTCAATGAACTTAGTACACTAGTCCTGAAACGAAATACAGGATGGAATGATAAAGTTGTCACTCTAAAGAAAACCACACTACAGCTTTATTATAAAAATTTATTGAAAAAAAAAAATTCAGGTTGTTTGCTAATGTAGTAGAGCTGATATCTACTCAATGCGTCCGCTTTCCGCCTCAATAACCATTTTGATACGAATCCGGAATTGAGAGCATACGTTTTCCACAAGCGCAGACGGGAGCTCGGTGAGTACTCGAGGAATACTCGACGAATGGCGGCGATCAGACTGGCTTTGCTATTGTGGGAGGTCATGTTGGTAATGTTCTCGACATGTGATCAAACGAAGTAGTTCAACGGGTTCTGGTCGGAGAAATGGGGTTCGGTGAGAGAAGGTACAAAGTCGTAGCACTCTTTCTGAAGCAAAGCCTGGATTTTTGCAACCGGATCAGCGGCACTCATCTTGAGCGAGATCGGAGATGCGCCGCTGTACAACTCATGCTCTCTTTCGATCCCTGTTATGACAACAGGACCATTGCTAGCACTGTCAAATTCCATCGCTGGATTGCCACAAATAACAGACACCTGCACAGGCTGATGATAAAAAGGTCTCCATCAAAGATTATGGTCTTCGGTGTGGTTTTAATTGAGGGTCACATCATGCTACCTTACATCTTAGAACTCAGCTAAAAAGACGAAACTAAATTATATTTTGATGTGTTGAAGACTGGAGATCCTCTGGTGCAATCAGGTGGCCGTTGACAGATCCTAGCTGTGGCAGCAGAACTCGACCCCAGCCCACAAATCTAAATTGACCCAGGCTTGGCAACAGAAGGAGTGCTACAAGTTTGTACCTTCACTCACTGAAACCCCTCCTCCGACCCGAACCCGCTTGACTATTTCATTTGATCATACGTGGAGAACATCATCAGCGTGACCTCCTACAACACCAACGGCAGCCTCATCGCCGCTATCCGTTGAGTATTCGCCGAACTCTCGCCGACGCTGGTGGAAAAGTCATGCTACCAGCTCCGGGCCTGTATCGAGGCGCTAATTGGGATTGAAGTCGGCTACATTGAATATATGTCAGTTCTATAACATAATCAACTTTCCATAATTAAATCTTTTATAAAAAGTTTTAAAACATCTGTAATGTATTTTTTTTTCTTTCGGGTCACAAATTTATCGTCTAAACATGTATTAACTTCTGCTTGGGCAACTGGTAAAACGGAAATTTTTTTCGTTTATAACCGAAATTCGCAAATACAATTACATCACTGCATGCTGGACAACGCCGATAGTTATGTGGTATGTTAGAAACAGCTCTGTAGTACTCGATTAGTAATAAATTCCAAACCTTTCGCCGAAGTGGTCTCTATTCTATACAATTTTACCAGCGTAATAATTCTTCCTTCATAGAGCTTGGGATTGGAATTCCTTTCATGCTTACCGTAACACACGTTTGACAAAGACACATGAGCGTCGAAAACCTTTGCGAGTTTCAATTCAAATTCGAGCAGAACATTAAATTATATGGCCACTAATACGAAAGAGAAGACATCAGAAGAAAACGAAACAGATTAATTATATACCTACTGACACTAGTGTTTCATCCTTTTGGGAAGCTTCTGTGCAGGGTGTCACGATTAAGACCAATCGACAGATTCGAACCCGACAACACGAGCCATCTCTGGCCCGATTAGCAAAGACTGTATCCACAATTAACCGCGAGAAATAATGTTGATTTTTAAATGTTCTTTCTGTCAGGCACAGTGATCTAATCATTATATTATGATCTATGCATAAGAGCTAAATTGACCGACTTAATTCAACTGAAAGTGCTTAACGACAAGAAACGAGTTTCTTAAAGAGGCTGACATAATTATTTTTTACAGTGTTTTTTTTTCCGATTCCGGTAAAACTCCCGATTTTGTTTTTAATTCTCGGTTCAGGTACAATTACTGATTCCGATTCTTTAAAAATGTCTTTACTTAAACATAAACATGGAGTTTTTTATTATTATTTCAGCCAGGGATGAAATAATTCAAATGGCGGCTGTTATTGTTGAAAAAAAAAATGGCTGACGTCAGTGATGCGCATGCGTGTTGAAAGTTTATTAGCTCACAATTCATAAAAAAGGGGAAAAAAAAGAGAGGCAAAAATCAGACACCCTTACAATTTTCTGATTCTGTCTCTGCCATATTTTTTCCCCAGTTTCTTTCATATTTAATTCGTTATTTTCCTATTGTATTTATTTTTAGATATTTTTTTATATTGCAACTTTTTTTAATTGTTTTCGTTTTATAAAACTTTATGCAAGATTCTAATTATCATTGTAAAATTTTCCTAATAATGAAATATTTGTGGCATTTTTTTTGCAACTCGTCTTTTGTATTTCTGGTTCGTCGAAGCGTGAAAAGAGGAATGCTATTTTTGTTCCCATGTTGAATTTAAGTTCACCGTGACATTATTGCTCTTAACATATCACGAAATAAGTTCCGGGCCTGACAATTTAATGGCGCCACAAATAAAAAATAAAAATAAAATAAAAAATCATACGACTGAAGTACTAAGCTTCAAGTGGAAGATATAGACGCTCTACCGGAATCGGATTATTAGTTTACAACTTACAAAAAAAAAAAAAAATAAAAAAATAAAAGTTATTTAAGTAAAGCTACTCGTTAAAGTAAATCGTCAAAAACAAATAGACAGATCAAAATTTTTTATTGGTGAAGAACTGCTGTCTTTGTTTTTCTTTTCTTTTTAATATTCTTATTAACTTGTTCTAGCTGGGTTGGTGAATCTTACCGGATGCCAGACATTCCTCCAACAAACTGATGCATTCCAACCGAGAGATCTTTTTAGTATTCTTAACGTCCTTTTAAGTGCAATTGCTTGTATCGCTGCTGCACTTGGTTCGCCTGGTATGTCTGCCAGGTAGTTTTTGACTTTTTTTTATGAGTCCGGTTCCTCCTAAAATTATTGGAATTACGCAGGTCTTCCTAAGATTTCAGTTTCTTTTCATGGCGTAAATAAGACCTTAGTATTTTGTTATCTTTTCCCCTCTTAGCCCTGTGCTCGGCACGATCACGTGGACACACTGTTTCTGGCTAGATCACCGAAGTTAAGCAACGATGAGCCTGCCCAGTACCAGATGGGTGACTATTTTTGAAGGCTAGGCGCTGCATGTACCGTCCGAGTCATAAGAAATTACCACGTTTGTATCAGAAGGCGCATTAATTTACCTCTTATTTTAGTTAAGACATGAATCTAGAAGTTAACTGATAACGTCGGCAGACGGACGTTGGGTGGCCGTGGAGGAGGATGAATCTCTAACAGATCAACGGTTCTATGATATTAAGAGTTATGTTATTCGACTGCAGCTATGCAGATGATCAAGGACACCGGATAGGTGCAAACGGATGAGTCAGATGCCACTGCGCTGGGGAAGATATTGGCAACCCACCCCATGCATGCTGCCAAGTTCAGATCATGTGATGTCTTAAAAAGAATCGGATCAACAACGGACCGAATTCTGTGGAGAACACTTGCTATGATTTCATCTACGGCATAAACAATGTCACGACACAAGAAGAAGAAGAAGAAGAAGAAGAAGAAGCTATGTTTCATCCCGCATCAACTTCTAGTAAGATATCTTCTTGTCTAATGTCAACTGCATGTCTATGTCAAATTTAACAGCTTCGTTCTGGAATGAGAGACATTGTGTTAAACAAAGCACTAGCTTGATAAGAATTATTTAGAATCTGTTTTGTTCGAAATATCGGGTAAGAAGTGTTTCTGACATTAAACATATTTAGTGATATACTATTTAGGGACGGTAGAATAGTTCAAGAATTTTTCCAATGACCTTTGCAACGGATCGGATGTAAGTGTTGTTTTTTATGTTAATCCCTTCTGATAAGTCATGAAGCCATTTGCTACAAGGAACTGAATAGTAATACTACTGTAACATTACGCCTATGTGCGTATGTAAATGCATGCGAAATGACGTCACCGGTGGGGAAAAGACTATAAACAAATAAAAATGATCATGTTAGAGACGTAGTTAACGTTTGCGATCATGTATGAGGTGTGAATGACGCAAAAGACGAGGGACGTCACAGAGGTAACGAGAGAATTGAGAAATAAATGCCGTTGTATAAAACAAAAAGCGAGCTGAAGTTCTTTCATATTCCTTTTCTGCTTTGCGACTGAGACCACAAGGTTTTGGTTCGGCGGATAACGTTACACTACTTCAGGATCAAGAATAAACTAACCAATTTTATAAAAGGGTTAGGTGGATAGATTCCGACACATAAAACTATAATTCTTCTAGGGTGAGGACTAAAGAACAAAGTAAGGTAAGCTAGGGTCACGAGACTGCCAAAATTGACGCCAAGACCCACGATATTAACTCTGAATTGAAGGTGGGTCCCAGAAGCTTACAAAAGTAGGGAGCTGGAGGCGAGAGTCATTCATTTCAGTTGAGTTATAGTAAGTATCAGAGAGTTGATGATAAAATGAGTACGCATGACAATTTCTAATTATTTTGAAAACTGAACAAATTTACTTATTTCCTTTTAGTGCCTCCATATAAACGGATAAGCAATGTGAACTGTAATATGCAAAGTAAAATAGACTAAGGCCGACTTAAAAATCTTAGTACAGAAGTGTAAAACTTATACCTTGATGGAACAGAGCGCGTATGCGTGGATGACGGCTGTATGCAAATGCCAAGCCGTGTGCGAATTGACGTCACGGCAAGGAAAATGAAAGCGAATATAAAAAAAGCATGTGCACACACAGACAATCACGTTCGAGAAGACAGGGGCCAGAGAGATATATCACGATCGCGTTTTATTCAGGAAAGTAGCTGGAAATACATGTTACTATAAAGAGAGAAAAGGAGTCGAGTTTTTACTTGTCTTATGTTCCTTGCGACGGAGTCTACAACATCTTGGGCACGTCTCCTTTCTGAATCGAAAACACCAAGAGATCGAATAAGAGAGTTGTCGCCACGACTTATCCAGCTTCGGCAGAGCTCAAAACCAGCGTCGAAACTTAGTAGGTTATGCCATTTTCTTTTCCCAGCAACCTCTTTTCCACAGAAGAGAAGTTGCCAGCTTGTCTCTGCTCTATCGTTATTTTCATGGCACTTGCTTGACTAAACCATACTTTACCAATCTATGCTTCCCCCTTGCCAAGCTTTCACAAGAAAACATTCGACTAGCTACAACCAATATATACGATTTCCCCCACTCTCAAACTGTGCCTGAATCTAAACGCAGATTCTATAAACAAACTCGTTTTCATTAATTGCCAGCCAGTAGAATATAAATACTCAAATTCTACCCAATCTCAACCATTAGCAACTATTACGCAACGACCTCATATTCATTAACCTTTATCCTCGAGTTACCTTTGAGACTTGATAAGTGGTGACTCCCAAGTAAAGAAAGACAATTCAGAAATAAAACGATACGATATTATTATCGCATGATATTATATTCACGAATAGAATGGGCTTTGTTTTGTTTGGAAGAGTTAAAAATAATTATTTGACCATATTAGAGAGAGGATTTACTTGTCTCTCGTCACAAGAACCGTGACACTAGAGTAGAAACGAAGCATTGAAAGGGCAGCGCCTCAGAAACACACACACACACACACACACACACACACACACACACATACACACATATGTATATATGTATTAGTGTTGGAACTTTGGAACGATTAATAGGAATCGGCAATCGGAAAAATCGAAAGATTACGGAGTATCGGAATTGGTATTGGTGTTATATTTTGGTTCATTATTTTTATTATTATCATTATACTTGTTATTTTTATTGTTTTTTGTTAGGAAGTCTTATTAAAAGTGAGTCTTAGAGAGTTTTATGAAGAGAGATGTTACGTTCTGTGTTCGTGTTATGAAGAGATTAATATATATATATAAAATGTTCATACTTAGAAGTGTAGTAGAAGCTCTTAGAGTGAGGAGACAGTGTTGAAACAGTCTTAGTGTTCACATTGTAGATATGAGATGTAGAGAAATTGTGTATGTGAAGACATTTTAAAACACAGGATATATAAGACATATAATGACAATTTCACTTTACCTTTTGGTAGAATTACAACACAAAGACGACGTTTATAAAAACACACGACGCGTTTATTTCCATGGACTGGTCGGTGGTTTTCTTAGTCAGGAATTCAAAGTTTTACATTCTATGTTTCAAAGATGACCGTCTCGCTTCCAGACGTTCGACTGTCACTCTCTAGACTCCAGACTGTCGTCTTGTCCTCAGACTCTCTCTGCTTAACTCTAAAGTTTCTAACTATATCGAGATCTTCCCATTTTCCATGACGTCATACACATGGTAAAACATGTGTCTTCTTTCACGTGTTCTGGAAATGCGTGTCCAAAACTTTTTCCTTTGTTTACAAAAGGAATTTTAACCTATATTTCCAGTAGCCTATATTTCCAATATGTTAAACACATGTTTATTAAATTATCCTATAGTTGCATTCTTCAATTCAATTTCATAACAGAATTGACAAATGCACATTCCTTTTCTTAAAACTATTTTATCTCTAAGCTAAACAATGGTTTGTTTTTACATTCCATTTTCTAATTCTCTCTCGTAATCTATTTCTAAACCTAAATTACAAGGTTCGACTTTCGTCTATTCTATTTCATTTTTACATTTAACTAATTCCCTATTTTTATGCTTACATGAAAAGGAGACAGCCCTTATCATGTAACATTGGAATTTGAAAAATTGGTGCCTATTTGCCACAAGTGTATTTTGACATTAAAAAATATCTGCACATTCAACATGTGTTTTTGCGAAAATCGGGGAAAATAACAATCTTATAGTTAAATAATTAGAGATTTATAAAGAATCGGAATCGAAATGGGTAATTGTATCGGAAATCAGGAATTTAGCACGGTATCATTAATTATATCGGAATCGGAAAAGATAATCGAATCGTCCCATCACTAATATATATATATATATATATATATATATATATATATATATATATATATATATATTGAAACATTGATTTGCCTACTACTTTTTACGTAAAGCAAAGTGAGCAAATTAATGGACGAACCACACAATGATGTGTTTAAAGTAATAAGGCTTCACATTAATGATACAGCTGATTACATTGCTTGGTTAAAACTATGCCACAGAATCAATGAATAAATGCAGACAGGTTTGTATTGTCAGAGTTTTCCCCATCTCTTAGGTAGACAGTCAGCCAGAACTGCAAAAGAGATCCTACCTGCACATGTAGGGAAATATTGCGTGCCAGACACCAATCTGATAAAGTTCCAACTATGCACATATACATGTATACAAACACACTCACACACACACACATATGTACACACACACACATATGTGTGTGTGTGCACATATGTATATATAAATATAAATATATATATGTATGTATAGTAAGTTATAAAATGTATATGGCGATTAAGCTACACTGAATATTCCGCGTTTCATCCACAGTGGGTGAAACGCGGAATATTTAGTGTAGCTTAATCGCCATATACATTTTATAACTTACTACGTAGCTCTACCTACGTATTGTGCACTTTTGGAGTAAATACTTGAAGCTTATGTGTGTGTTTGTGTGAACGTATATATATATAAATTCAGCTGTCATCACTTTTTAAACAGATGGAATCACTCGACGATCGTTAAAGACAAGATTCAGATACACGCGATCGGACGGTCCACAGAGATTTATTATTATATAGATACATATTCAAAAGGTTATAGTTGAAGCTGGTATATATATTTCTAGAATAATGGATTTAACCAGACGCTATGAGTAAAGTTTCATTTAACACAGGTCTACAGAGATTTATTATTATATAGATACCTATGCAAAAGGTTATAGTTTAAGCTGGTATATATATTTCTAGAATAATGGATTTACCCAGAGGCCATGAGTAAAGTTTCATTTAACACGTTGTTTGTTGTCGATTAATGACCGCAAAGTTATAAAGTGTACTTTTGTAACATACTTATTTATACACTTTCATAATTCTAATCATACATTGCGTTTTTAAAAAATTATTTACAACAAGAAAGGCCAAAAGATAACATTATCTAATCTGTCCTATAGTTATATTTCGTCGGCACACATAACGCTGAGTCAAAAACACGATCGAGTACACTCAACATCAAGTACACTCAACATCGTCTTACCATCAACGCTTACCCTGTAAACTCAGAGTATGGGAAATTCTAAAATGCACAAAACCAAATCATTGAAAAAAAATACCTTAACTAAGGGTAAGGATAATGATAACGTTAGATAAAATGATGGTTTAAATTATTACAAACTTGCCAGGATTTGCAGTGGACTGGTCGATATATTATACATATCCCCCAGTCGTATAAAATAGGAGAAATGATTTGAATTGGGAAAGGAAAAATGAACTGCTTTGAGGAAGGAACGAACAACGCGTTTACTTGAATTAAACGAACAGGAATTTATTTTGTGAAGAAACAAATGAAAGAAAAGGGTACAACACGTGTTCATGTCGGCGTTCGTCTCTTGCTGTTTACTGGTGAGAAGGAAAGTCTATTGTCATAGAGAGAGAAAGGGAGAAAGTCAATCCAGTTTGGTGTGCGTCTCTTTCTGTTAGCTGGTGAGACGGAAAGTCTGTTGTAGTATATACATAGAGAGAAAATGAGAAAAAGTCAATCCAGGCCATGGAGAGAGAAAGCATATAAAGTGTACATACTCTCCGTTAGCTTGTGCCCCATACATAGTCGCAGGGGACGTGACGCGCGCGAGCGTTCGCCTCCCGACTGGGAGGCGGCTGGTTAGCCGAACCTCTCAGCCCGAGAGCTGGTCCGAAAAAGAGCTGGAAACAGCTTGTCTCTTGCTTTTATAGTTGTTTCCTGTGGTCTTTTACGCATGTGTGGATTCCCTTTGAAAGGCGAAGTGACGTTGTCCATGCGTGCGTGTATGTGAGTCCATGTGTGTACGTTAGCGTGTGTGTGTGTGTGTGTGTATACACGTGAATGTGAGTGTATGTACGCGAACGTGAATATATGTACGTGTGTGGACGTGGGCGCGTATGTTTGTGTGCGAGTATGTATATGACAAGTAATATAGCTTGAGATGTGAACGCGTGTTTTTGTGTGAGACTAGAAAAGGCTCCCACAGATTCGACCTTGGCGTCGTCTGATCCGTAGTCAGGCGCGTTATCCATTGCGCCACAAGTCCTGTCCGTATGCCGAAAGATGTTACCGCGACTGTATATAGACAGTGCTAAATACCGTTGAAATGGGCAGGTAACTTTTTCGACACAAATGAAACGGCCCCAAACCCCTTATTTCGGGATTTTTGTGTGACTCGGCGTTGTTCGGTACGAAATACATATAAGTAAGGACATTCTAGGGACTCACACCTTTCAGGGAAAAAAATAATTTTCCAATTCGGTGCATCCGTTCCAACGTTTTATTTCTATATATACACACACACATAAATCAATAAACATTTAGAATTTGATTAATAGTATAGATGAATAGCTATCATTTAATCAATGTATCGTTATTTAATGACAAGTGTTCGTTTGAGTTTCAATCTATGGTCGCTCATTTCCAAAATTTACACTCGGATAGCTACAACAACAATGAACAGTGCTAACAACCTTTAGCGTAGCCTAAATCTAACCGCAAATTCCATGAACAAAGTTAATTTCTTAGAACTGCCTGCCTGTGGAACTCTGTTCCGCTTGTCTGCGTTCGAGCTAACTACAATATGGTCGTTTTTAAGATTAATGTAAACAAATTCTTGCCTAGCCGCCTCACTGATTAGTCCATTTCTACCTTATTTCCACCACTACCTACTGATACGCTGCTATCTCAGCACTACCGTACACCTATAAACCCTTATCCTCGAGTGGCCTTCGGAAGTGGTGAGTCCCGTGTAACAGTCTTTATATACACCTGCGGATGTTTATACCCGGTGTGTTTATTTTATTTTTAATCTGCGCTTTTCGATATTATCTTCATTTTTCCCCTAGAATTTAAGCTAATATTAAATAATTAAGGAAATATTTAAACCTTAAAAAAGTAAACGTTTCGCCAATTGATTCAGGAGCTTTATCAAGCAAGAACATGTAAAAGTGGTAAAGTACAATAATATCAAAAAATTAGTATACGATTTTAAGAAATCTAAATCTGGGTAGACAGAGGAGATACTATAATATATTGGTGCTTAATAAAGTCCACGTGTCATTGTATATTTTCTTCCCGTGAAGGTACCCTATACCGGGTCGGCCATGTTTCTTTCCAACCGCAAACCGATCAATCAAATCAGAAAGGAGAAGTTGGCCCTTGCCATTGCCTGTTATCATATTACTCTATTCTAGGTAAGAAGGAACACAAAGACAATAGAAACAAAAATAAAATGACGAAATTCGTTTTCGTTTCTTTTTGTGTTTGTTTGAGTAAAAAAAAAAAAAAAGAAAGAATATTTATAGAGAAACAAAACGAAAAAAAAAACGGAATAAACGATAAAAGAATTACCAGAAATATAATTCGAAAGTTTGCAATAATTTTAGTTTTGTTCATTTGATTTACGTTTCTGTTTTTTGTTTTGTTTTATTTAATTTTTTATGTTTTTAGTTGTATTATTATTGATTTTGTACAGTTTGGGCTCCCATATTTGTCTTCTTCTATCGTTTTATTTTTTCTTTTGTTCATTTATGTATTTGCTACTTCTTTTATGCGTCAATAATTCTAAAACAATGTCGTTTTTGTTATTGTTTTCCCGTTATATTATATGTTAATTGTTTTATTTTTATTTGTTCTTTCTTTCTCAAGACAGGAGACATACATTTACATATTTAGAAAAAGAGAGATAACAAATTATGAAATATATCCCTCTACTCCTTATATATATATATATATATATATATATATATATATATATATATATATATATATATATTGTCCTATGCTCCTACAAATGTGTGCATATGTGTATGCCTGTACGCATACACACACACACACACACACATATATATATATATATATATATATATATATATATATATACTAGAAAGCTGATTGGCTAACTAAAATCTCAATAAAAGGTGCGTATATAAAAACAACAGACAACCACAAAATTCGCGCATAAGTGTGAAGAGCCCTAGAGTGGATGTAACGCGGAATATTCAGTGTAGATTAATCGCCATATATATTTTATATCTTACTATATATATATATATATATATATATATATATATAATATATATATATATATATATTTGTATATATATACATATATATATATATATATATATATATATATATATATATATATATATAAAGTATGAATCGGGCGGGAAGAGAGAAAGAGAAATATATATATATATATATATATATATATATATATATATATATATAGATAGATAGATAGATAGATTAAATGACAGAATATTATTTTCCAAAATTCATGATGTTACCATCTTATAATTTATTCCTTTAATTTCATTGAATTATACAATTATTGACAGTGTCTGTTTAGTAGCGTAAAATCAATCACGGAATTATTATATGAATCAGTGAATCTGTTATACCCTTAACCAATCAGAATATATATATATATATATATATATATATATATATATATATATATATATATATATTCTTACAATTTTCTTTTGTTTGTGTATTGATAATAATATTAAAAAAAGTATTGTCTCTATCAGTATTTATTTGCTTCTCCACGAAAGCAAAATGTGACAGGAGGTCGCTTTTAATGTGGCGGGAAAACCAGCTACCCGAAAAAAAAGTCTAATGGACACCAAAGGGACCAAAAATTGTCTCGTTATAGAATGTATCCCCTTCAGTGACCGAGACAAATTACCTTAAGTTTAGCAGAGAACAGATACTACACTGTGATACCGGCCCGAAGGCTAAAAACAATATATATATATATATATATATATATATATATATATATATATATATATATATAGTAATGGGATTGATAATTTAAAAATCAAATTATAATTAAATTAAAAATCCGTTTCATGAGAAGGAACAACAACAAAATCAATTATTTGTACGATCGTAAGTAAGGCAACGCCGGACGGTCAGCTAGTATATATATATATATATATATATATATATATATATATATATATATATATATATATATATTTATATATATATATTTAAAGGAGATTAGAACAATAGTCTAATGAGCAGAGTGTATTTTAATGTAATAGTAAAATTATTAGTTTAATTAAAATACAGGAAAAGAAAAAAGTGCTCGTTGTAATTTAGATATATAAAAAGCTCGATAGGTAAATATCCCAGAGCTAATTTTATATTTAGTAATGTGTTGATAATTTAAAAATCAAATTATAATTAAATTAAAAACCGTTTCATAAGAAGGAACAACAACAAAATCAATTATTTGTACGATCGTTTCGGAAAACAGTATTTTTATTTTGGTAGACATCAAGTTACGGACAATAATTATTACATATAGTTTTTTAATAAACAAGGTTTCCTCATCAGCAAATTGTGAAGGGTTTTTATTAAATTTAAAAGACACCATAAATAAACCTAGCATTAAAAAGTAAGGCAGATGTATCTGGAAAAAAATTAAAATAAAGGTCTGGATTTAACTTGATAAGAAAATTAATATGGGTTCGAGATAGAAAAGAAATAGAGTAAAATATAAATTTGGTTTAAGTACAATATTATACATACATATATATTATACATGAAAAAATAGACACATATATACATATACGTAGATATACAGATATATACATAAAAATATAGGTACAAATATTTACCTTTTAATTTTTCGCCTTTTGAAATCAGGAACTATGGTTAAAGTACTCATATAGATGCTTGCTATAGCTTTTCAGCTTATGGAATGATAAATCTTCAAAAAGGACACCTGTGCAATAATTTATTTCCGTTAGCATACTTTTGATTTAAAGACGTCACGGTTTATAATTCGAAAGAAATTGTAAGTTAATGTTATTTGTATAATTACATAATGCAAGGGGGATAATTAGTCATATTTTCTTTAATTAAAGGATGCAAGGGGGATAATTAGTCTAACTTAATTTATTACAGAAAAAAGAATTGTAATCTATTTTTACTAATAAGTAATTTTTAATGATTTAAGGTGGTTTATATTTATTAAATTTAAACCAACGTTTATGACTGCATATGAAGATTAGTTCCTGTCTTGAAATTAATAGGGTGGTTGCATTTTTTATATCTTCATATTTCAAAATTTTTAGGGTCTCTTTTGTACATAGTGCACAGAATTTATCTCCTAGTTTATATGGTTTGCAAGATTCAATTACTCGCCATTTCAAGTTGAAAGAAATATTGCTATTTTTGAGTTGCCAAATATAGTTGGATAAAGTAGTTTGGTTGGACAGAGAGTTATTTTAAAAGAATATTTGTGCGTTGAAATTCTATGTTTTATTAGGCCAGATTAGGCTGAAATAGTTACTATATGCACTTATTTTGCAAATGTTTTTCTATTTGTTCAGTTTGAGCAATAATGTAAATTCAGTATGTTATTGCTCTACATCTTATGAGTTTAATGACCAAGTTTTCTGATTTAAGGTCGAAATAAACAGCTATAGCAATAATTGGAATACACCTTACTAAAGCCTAATTGTCTCGACTGGGGAATTTCAAAAAAGCCCACTGGACGTGAGGATCCCTTACAAGTAATAAAATTTTGTTTAAACTTGGAAAAATAAAACAGAAACATATGGAATGTTTTAGATAGCTTCAGGACAATATTGCATAAATCGAGCATCAGTTTGTGTGCGGCATGAGAGATTCAAGAAAGGCAGAGAGTTTGTGAGGTATGATGAAAGGCGTGGGAGAAGTAAGAATGTTTGAACACCAGAATTGATTGGCCTTAAGAATTTCATGGAGAAGGATCCTCGTGTGTCTGGAGAGGCAATATGTGCACAATTTGATGTCAGTATGGGAACTGTGACATAATTAATCGCGGTGAACTGAAGTGCGCGAAGTTTGTCTCAAGGTTTTTCCACCCTTGTCACAGACTATTTGACCAAGATAGGCATCAAGACGGTTCCTCACACTTCCTATAGTTCAGACCTTGCTCCCTGTGACTTTTGGTTATTCCATAAGCGCAAGCAAAACCTAAGACGTTGCCTTTATGAAACAATTAAAGAAAGAGGTTGTGACAAGGGTCATTGACATGCTCACACAAGATGACTTTAATGGGTAACTCCAGACGTTGTTGGAACGGTACAGCAAAGTTTCATACATCTACAAATACTAAAAGTGCCCATACGAAAAGTCTGGAACTTTGTTGAAGGCATATCGTACAGCGTAACATGTTGATCTCTTTTGACTGTTTTTACTTATCAACATACTGTCTTTTTGTATCATTCTGAAAGCGGGTGGAGGATCGGGGAATTACCTAACATCTAGAATGGCATTTTGTTTTGTTCTACGCGACGTATTCCAGGATCAGTAAAAGTAAAATCACAGCATTCCATTTCAAATAATCGCTCCAAATAAATGAATTACATAATTAATATTTTGTCTACACATTCAAACGAGAAAGACGGCCATTGCCCTCGGTAAAAACAACGAGAGACTTTAACGGACTACTAAACACAGTATCAAAACTCGCACACTGATAAGCACCAACATATGGCAACTATAGTGAGCACGGACCAGTATCTTAGTAGCTCCAAGAACCACCCCCTCTCAATAGTATATGAACATCAATAGATAAGAGGCAGCAGAGGGCTGAGACAGCAAACAAGCCTGCCACAGAAATGGAAAGAAAGAGCCGGCGGAAATATACCGAGACTTACCAAAAGAAGAACTTTGAAGAGTGAGACCAACAGCGCGCAAAGTATTTTCTGGAAGAAGTCTCCCATCAATACATAGACAAAGAAGGTTCCTTGGACTGGTTCAAGACGGGAACCCTTCACCACGATCAGGAAAGCATTATAATGGCTGCGCAAGATCAGGTATTGAGGACCAATGCATTCAAAAAGATGGAAGGTCTCAGTAATTACAATAAATTCAGGTTCTGCCACACAGAAATAGAAAGCGCTGGTCATCTGTGCAAGTTTCTTTTGTGAGGCGACTACTACACAGCGAGACATGATGGAGTATGTAAGTACCTCCACTGGACAATCTGTAAAAAATTAAACATCCAGTGTAGCAGCAAGTCCTGGGAACCTGAACCTGAACGAACAGATGGAAATAACTTACATACGACCACGTAATCACTACAGACACCTACCTTGAAAATGCTACTGTGAAATTTGACATAGTTAGATGTAATATGTCAGAAAGTGTGGCAACCTATGTTGAAGCGAGTGTCCTAAATCATGGAAGTCTGAACAGAGCTGAAAGGGGGAAACAGGCCAAATACCAATGTTTCGTTTATGATATGAAAAGAAACTGGAATCTTAGAGAGACATCACTCATACTAGTTATGATAGGTGCCATATGAAGATATGTTATCAATCATACCAGTGCCATATGAAGATATGATATCAATCATACCAGTTATTAAAGGTGCCATATGAAGAAGAACCTGAAGTCCTACCTATCTAATATTACTGGTGACATAAGTACAAAAATTTTAGACAATTGCACTTAAGGGAACAGCAAACGGACTGAAAAGAGCTCTCGGTTGGTTTCAATAAAAAAGCAGGGGAATGTTAGCAACTGGTTTGGCTGCCCCATACCCAGCATTACAATTTTTAAAGTAAGAATGAAAAAATATAAGAATAAGCGAATACTCTTGCGCACAATTTACGAAATACTCTAACTCCATAACAAACCTGAGGCTTTCTACTTGCACACAAGTAAACGCATATAACGCTGACCGAAATGAAGACACGTCTATTCTTCTACTAAAAAAACGAAGCACACATGTTTGATATCTATGTCGGCTGTACCGAGGAATAATTTTGATAAACGCGTACACCTAGCGACAAATATAAGAAACAACAAAATAAATATAAAATGTACCAAAAGGTCACTTTAATAAAAATTATGAACTTTTTATCTTGTTTAATATCCAGGCATTGTGTATTGAGAAAAAAAATCTACATGAAAGCGGCCCATGCATGGACAATATTTTTTTCCGAAATCTAGCAAATTATCATTTAAATGAATTATAAACCTGGCACACGTAACTGCATGAAAAAAAACCCCCAAAAACAAAACAACAACAGATGATCAATTGTCAAAGAAGAAAAAAATAAAGTATAATGATTTAATGATTCTTTGCGGCAAAATGTTATACAGGTATTATCAAAGTTAGGTCAATCCAGTGAGACAACAAGGGATAAATAAAAGGCTCTTAAGGTGTGGCTACAGTGAAAATACCATCCCAAAAAGGCGTTTCAGGTGGTCAAGTATACTTTTATTAAAACAACAATATTCGTAAAGGATATCTTTGTTGGTTGACGATTTAAGCCTAAGAAGAATAAACCAGCCGTCACTCCCGAGCCTTTAGTTGCTTGGAATGGTTTGCAAATAATGAATTCTTGGGTCCCTTTCGTTAGACCGAATAGTGGCATCTTTTTTTTTTAAATTAACGTTCTCATGAGAGTTGCAAATTTCGCACTGGCTTATTACTTTCATGCATAGGTGTTACTTTTAGAAGTCAGGACATAGTTCTAATTGGCTAAAAATACTTCTTTTCAACACGTTCTTGTTAAAGGTTTTTAACTTTGGAAGCTAAGGAGGAAATTAAATTACAATTGAATTACAATTGAATTAGTTGAAGA
Organism: Euprymna scolopes; assembly: GCF_053919585.1. NCBI lineage: Eukaryota > Metazoa > Mollusca > Cephalopoda > Sepiida > Sepiolidae > Euprymna > Euprymna scolopes. The sequence continues at coordinate 27,549,735 of NC_136512.1, read as the reverse complement.
ATGAGATAGTGTGAGGAATTAAGTCTATTGTATTTAAACATTCGTAGGAACCACTTGGCGGAATCTCCTCTCCTACAGAACCCTTATTTGATAAATCTATGAAAGTCAAAAGGGATGATTTGCCTGAGTATTATTTTAAACCAGTCTTTGAAAAACGGTAAAGCAAAAGCAAATCGTTCGATCATTATGGACGAAGGAAATATGATAAGTTTAAAATCTGTCTGGCTGTTTTTTTCCTTTTAATCAATGTTTACTTTTACCAATTCAGACCTCAAACTCTCGTAATTTAATCCATGCCATTTTATTTTAGTTTATTTTTGTTTTTGATTTTGTATTTTTCCTTTGATTCTTGATTTTTGCTTTCCATAATTCTTTGTTTGCAGTTGCATTTTTTCTCGGTCGATAAGATGAAATATGAGACGAAACGATATCGGTTTCTTTAACGTTATGGTTTTGATTTTTTTTATTATTTACTCTTCTCTTATCAAGGCTGGCAAATGGACATTTGGAATTAGGGCACGGTGCTTTCTTTTACAGTTGTTTGGATAGAAGCTCATTTGCACGATGGAAACATGAATCTTGCCGTCGTAAAAAAAAATTAGCACATCATTTTAACATATATAAACAATAACAAAAAAAAAACAAGATTTGAACAGTGAACGGGAATATACTAACAGAAATTAAAAATGACTATAAGAGAGCACAATATTAATACTACTATGAAAATAATAATTCAGAGATGACCTTTAAGTTTATGAAACGAATTAGAACTAGTCTGATACCATAATGAATAAGATCAGATTGTTTAGTAATCACATTAGATGAAATATGGCAGCACCAAATGCGCCTTTCTTCTAATAAAAAAAGAGCAATGGCGTTAAGTATTAGGTTAGCGCAAAAACAATGCCATTTTTTGACGTTCGACTCCAAAGATACAGAACTCCTTTCATACTAAACTTTATTAATCGAAATAAGAACCATTAGAATCGACACATTTTTGCCAAACGAAAACAATATTATTCATCCCACTAACATAGAAATCCAGAGTTCTGGACGTGATGAAGTCATTGAATGCCGATTCGGTATCATTTCGGCTTTTGAAGCATTTTTCGCGCAGGGAGTTTTCGAAATGTTTGAAAAGGTGATAATCGGTGGGCGATAGGTCCGATGAATACGGCGGATAAGGCAGTGTCTCCTTGTCCAATTCGTTCATCTTATGCAGGGTCATGATCTTTAAAAAGTTGATTTTTAGGGTATTCCGATATGGGAGGAACGAATATCACAGTTAAAATTGTCACCGGCAAGTAATTTCCAAGTTTTATCAAATACTTAAAGTAACCGCCGTTTTTAACATAAGACACTTTACGCATGCTCCAAGCAATACAAAACATGTTAAGAATGGCGACCAGTGAAAATAGTAAGGAATATTTTGGATCTTGAAGGTTTTAATATCATAAGAACTACTTGTCAAAGACAAATTAAACTGTTATTCGTCCATAATAGATTCGAATACCCCAAGAAATTACTTTTAATGGTGAGTCTTCATTTGATCCGCTAGAGCGGAGTGACAATTTTTTTTTTAACTAGCTTTTCAGCTCGGCGTTGCCCGGGTGTTTGGAAATGTGTGTTAAGCAAATAAAAAAAAGTGGTAGTCGGAAGGCAGGCTCGAACCCGTACTGCGAAGGAGGAAAATAACGGGGGGAAAAGTTGACGTCTTTGCTGTTATGACCACCGCCAAACAAGAAGTGACGTAGGTTTTAATTAAGGCTAAACAATCGAAAAGAGGGGATAACTTTCGAAAATATCCGCGAAAAAAGCGACCCCTCCCTGTAAAATGTGTCCAGTTGAGGGTGAAGAAATGAATGTTTTTAGCCAACTTTCGGTATTTATCGTCT
>NC_136512.1:27512840-27542840 GCF_053919585.1 Euprymna scolopes | reverse complement strand
ACACACACACACACACACACACACATATATATATATATATTAATTTGGATTTGGATTTGGATCTTTTCTAACTTTTGAATAATGGTCTTCACTTCTGGAGGGAACTGGCTGAGGTAATCGCCATATTTTTGGTAAGTTCGAGTACTTTCCAATCCTCCTAGATTCATCGTAAGGAATAGAATTATCTAACTAGTTTTAAGCAAAAAATAGTGGACGAATGCTTGTTTAAAATAGACATTTGTTGAGGTCATTCATGGGCGCCGCTCCCGTGGGTCGATGTGTAAAACTGCCGGCTATTAACGCGACAGTTTTAGGTTCAATCTTTGTATTGCGAGAGGTGCTAGTCTAGACACACAAATGAGTTGTGATATAACGAAACAGTACTGTATGTGGATGAACTTAAATATATTTTAGCCCCCCCCCACCTCCTCGGGAAAAGAACTGTCGTAAATCATCTCACCGGCTACTTAATTGGCTTAAAAAAACGAGGCTTGCTGTTTGTTTGTAAACAAGCCGTTTGAGCACTATAAGAGTATTGGACGAACGTTAGTTTAAAAGGGACATTTATTGAGATCATTCATGGGAACCGCTCCCAGGGTTCTTGTTCTAATCCCCTAAGTGTGTGTATATATATATATATATATATATATATATATATATATATAAGCCAATAAATATTATAGTATATATATATATATATATATATATATATAAATATATATATATACATATATATATAGATAGATAGATATATATCAGTTACATCAGCCAGTTTCTGCCAGCAGCAACCGTTTTTAGTAAGCAAGAAACGATCAAAATCATAATTAATATACAAAAAACGGCTATTTTATTTAATTAAATATGGTTAAGAGAAAATAAACACCCACAAAGCTACACACACATCTATCTATCTATCTATCTATCTATCTATCTATCTACCTCTCTATCTCTCTCTCTATATATATGTGTACATATATATATATATATGTATATATATAGCACAATTGTTTTCAGTATACCCAATATTTAATTGTTTGATTAACTTTGATAGAAATATTTTAAGTATATATATATATATATATATATATATATATATATATATATATATTCACACACATATATATATGCACACATATACGCGTATATATATACGTCTATATATATGTATATGTATATATGTATATATGTATATGTATATATATATATATATATATATATATATATATATATATATATATATAAATGTATACACATTTGTGTGTGTATGTAAAAGTAATGAATATGCTTTATTATACTGGCAGACTCAATGGCTCTTTTTTGTTGTCTTGTTTTGCTTGATTGCGAATCGATTGTGCGAAATTAATTTGCACTTTTATGAAGCTGGCTGTAATCTCTGCGGCGCGCGCATCTGATGAAATTTCTATTTTTAACATTTGTTTTATGTACTTATTCCGGCCAGCCAAATCTACCAAGCCAATAACAATAAATTAGAAAAAAAAAAAAAAAAAAAAAAAACAGAATAAAAAGAAAATGGCCGTCGTTGTAAAAAGGCGGGAGAAATTGGGATAAAATAAAAGAACTAAATATCACCGCTTAATAAATAAAAAAAAAAGAAAGCCATGTTTTTAAATGTGATTTTGTGAACAGTTTTGTGAAGGGAAGTGAAAGGTTACTGGGTCACTCGGAAAAAATGTTATTAAAATGTAGAGGTAAAGTTGTTTTAGTATTGGCATTTTATTGCGAGATGGTTTTTCCTTTATTCCGCACGGCGACAGATTTACATTCGTCGATTGAACAGAAGTATGTTAACATGAATTTGGTACATATGCAGGGAATGACCCGTTTTTTGTGTATGTTGCCTCGGCCTATATCGGCAGCTTACGTAAACTGCCGGAATCGGACGAAACTCATTGACTGCAGCAAACTACAGTTGGTTAATTGGCAGGAAAACAAAACAGGCTGTTTTTAAGAGGTTACAAAATTCAAGATTATAATTGCAAATTTGGCAACTATCGGTTATTTTTTGCTCAGCCTGGTTTTGCACGACTAAGCTGAAACCAGAGCACTGTTTACAAATCTTGCAAACTCCTTTCGATTATTTTACATATAGTGAACGAATCATTTGATGAAATGGACTTGTGCAATTTAACTCCATTAAATTATTTTCTTTGGAGATATGAAAAGTCCCATGCCAACCCAAAATTATTTGCTATTAATTTACTATTTTCTCAATTCCAAACCTATTTACAATACTTTCACTCCTTTTATATACATTTGCTTAGCGATCAATTTACAAATAATGAACGAATCATTTCAGGAAATGGACCTATCAACTGGCCACCTTGTTTATCCAACTTAGCTCCATTAAATTATTTTCTCTGGGGATATGTCAAATCCCATGTCAACACTGATAAACCAGTCACAATAGACCACTTAGTAGACAGGATTTGACGCGTTACTGCCGAAATGCAGCCTTATTTACTTAGCTTGTAAGAATTTGACCTCTAGACTAGGCCGTATATGCGTGCTACTCGGGACATAGCCCCAAATCGAAAGTAAAAATACCAACATTTAATCTTTGGAGTAAACTCAATATTTTTATAATACAAATTCTGTGATTTATTTTAATTAAAATTTCGGTTCCTCTGAAATTAACACGCTATGTTAGTTTTAATTGTGTAATTATTTTCATGATAAAAAAGTCATGTTAGTAAAGTCACCGGGACCAATCTTTCTGGTTTGAAAATTATGCTACAATAGATGGAAGTTCTTTAATTTTCCTGGAATGCAACTTATTCGGAGGCAGTATGAGATGCCAAACACGTGCAAAAAAAGGCATAAGTATTGAGGATGCATGATTATGCAGATAGTAGACGTCCTCGTATTGTTGATTTTTTTCCACATCGGATATATAAATGGGGAAAGAATATTATATACACCTTGTTCAACGACATTGCATGCGTTCAAAATTAACAGCGATAATGTGTTATCAGCTAGGAACAATGATCGACTAGAAATTTTTTTTATGAGACATTTGCAAATAGTACTTCATTAGATATCCCCGGCAGATACATAAAAATCTTCTTTTTTTTAAATACTCTGCCCAAACATTAACACACAAAAAAAACACGTGTAGACAAAAAATCATTTTGCTATAAAGCTCCATTTTTTTTTTGTAATTCCTAAGAAAAACATCCTTAAAAATATACGAAAACTGATTTCATTTGTTGCTATATATTATTTTACGAAAATATAAATATTTATTCCTAAAGCTAATAAATATTATAGTATATATATATATATATATATATATATATATATATATATATATATATATAAGTTTTTTTTAATTGTATTTCCATTTTTTTTTGTTTTGCACTTAAATTACTATACATATTTTTTCTTACATGGTTATGGTTTCTAATGTTTTAAAAAAGGATCCACTTTCGACATATTCCATGAAGTTTCGTATGCTGCAAGTGTTTAAATGACGAGTTAATATCGGAAACACATTAACGGGACATGTATAACGGGGACTCAGAACAGATGATGATGATGATAATGAGGAAGCCATTTATAACAGCCTGGAATGATTCTTGGGGACTTCATATTAATACAGACTGGGAGATATGATACAACAGTTCTTAACACATATAAAGGAGATGAGATTCAGATTATGATGGAGGAGGTACATTACTTGTAAGGAGTTATACAAGAGTTCGTTCATAGATGAATATACAAAACACATTTACCTTTTCGGTTGTAAAGACGACAGTTGCAAAATTATTGATGATTTATTTATTTCCCAACCAAGATTGGTGATATCAGGAATTCAAGCCTTCTACTACATAGTCTACTATTCTCCCTTCGCTTCTAAGAGGCTCCCAAGCTCCAACTGACTCTATCACTCTATCCTCTGATTCTCCAACTGACTGCCTCCTTACTTCGAACCCTATAGTTCATATATTGAGGAATTACTTTGTTTATGACGTCAGAAGTCTACTATCGACCAACGTGACTATATCACGTTTTTATACACATGTCCGTCTAAGCACACATTTGGCAACAAAGAATTTCCAATTTTAATTGTTCAATGTCTAAAATATTTATAATTTATAGACTCGGATTGTCCGTTCCTTTAACTGACATATTAAATATCCAGTTATGTTAAAGAATTGACAATCGTTTTTCCTGACATAAATAATATTTAGCTATTTCTAAACGAATTAGCAATGAACTGCATTCCCAGGATTTCAATTATCCACTTGCCGACAGGGTAGATTGTAGCCTTTTCTTAATACTATTTTCACTTATCTACTCTACCTTCTTGCTTATATGAGAAGGGCTTGGGAGCCCTTCTTACCTAACACCAGAATACGCCTAGGAAGCATCCACGGTCATTCTCTGTATTACTACCAATAATGTAGTCCGGCCATTTCTTCTCTTTCATCATTTCACACAGAAGAGTTATCCCTAGTCCCTATCCATAATAATCCATAAATTGCGTAAACTTTGCAACCTCTCAAAGTTTACGCAATCATTTGGTAATCACTAGGGCTATGACAACAGCATATTCTTTTCATTGTTTTACCGACACAGTTAATTAATCGAGAACCATATAACTATATAAAAGCATATAAGCATATAAGATATCAACGGATACACACTCGAGAGTCAAAACAATGAAAAGAATATGCTGTTGTCCTAGCCCTAGTAATCATCCTTACCGTCAGAATAAATTTTTTCCACACATATCTTCATAAATTCCAATGGCGCCGAAATCATCCCAATAATGTCTTCATGAACATTTTGTCTTGGATTCGACACTACTACTACTACTACTACTACTACTACTACATTCGAAATTTAATATGAACATTTCTTATTTATTTATCGATTTATTTGAGTCTAATAAAGTCAGTTTTTTTTGTTATATATACCAAAAACAAAGCCTTTTTATAATTCGGTAGACTAGTGCTCATTCGATAATAATCTGCTGTAAAAATTAAAAAAAAATGAAAATAAAAAAGAAAGATATCGATAGTTAGTGCTTCCTCTAAACTCCAATATTTAACCTATAATACATTCAAAGAAAATACCAATTAGAGACTTTTCGTCCATCTGCCAAAACAACCAAAAAATAAAATAAAGTTGAATAAAAAGTGTGACCTTGTATTTACTTTCGACACCTTTAAAATCATCACCTTCGGTATTTTATCCTTTGTTCCTCACATACCATGCGCGAATTTTCTGGCAAAAGTTAAATAATTGCTGATATATACATTGGAATTTTATCAACTTACACTGACGGTTTATTTGCTTTTTCTCGTCTTAGTTTTTACTAATTACAAGTGACTTCATGCCATGCCTGGAAAATTTTTCATGCGAAAATAGAACGGAACTTGCCTAACAGTTGCAGGCGTTCCTTTCCCCCCTAGTAAATGGATTCTCTTCTCGAAAATTTGGGATATCAACACATCCTATCTTGTACAGCATATTGTGTTCGTAAATAAACGTAATATAATTGAAAATTCTAAACATTACTGGTATTATTGTCATTATAATACTAAATACTTATATACTTAATCGTGTATACTAAATGCTTATATACTTAATCGTTTATACTAAATACTTATATACTTAATCGTGTCTACGGTGTTTCCCATAAACTGCATTGTCATAGCATTCAAACTCGTTTCAGAATTTATTTAATAATTTTCCTGCGACTTAATAAAAAGTATTTGTAAATGTCCTATTTGCCTTGCTGTGACGTGTGTTAATTATCTTTGTGGTGTTCCAATGTCGGTATAATTAGTGTGCACATGCATTATGCACGAATTTCTAAACTAAGTATTTGAATATCATACTGTTATATTAGGTTGGTGAGAAAATAATTTCGTTTTTTGACATGAAGTTGAACGTCAAAAAACTTAATTTTTGCACCAACCTAACATATATAGTTCTGTATTTTGTTAATTATTTTTAATGCAGTATCTTTGGGGTTCTACTGTATATGTACGTATGTCTGCGTATTTGTCTTATTGAACAACAAGGATAATTTCTGTTTCTTTCGTTTAGGGTCATTTTTTGTATGTGGCGAAGATTCTGTTCGAGTTCAAAAAGAAATTTAACGTAGCTGCGAACTTTTTCAACTCTCATGGGTCTTTTTCAGACGCGTGATTAACGAAAATATTGTATTTAGTTAATTTATTGACAAAGTCGATTAAAGTCCTTCTAAAGTATTTAAATGCACTCCATACTCTTTTGCAATATACCACCGATAACATCAAATGCAAAGGTGTCCGTGTTCTATGACAACGATCTACAAGAAGGCAGATAGTAATTGTCTGTATTTTTGAGATGAGGTGTTTTCATTGATTAAGATTGTCGGACATATGGCCGAGGGGTTCTAGACTTTGTATCAAAGTTTACAGTTACCAAATGTACTGAGTTCAATCCTGAACGACGGCAGTAAAAAGTAACATTCAAAACAGAGAATCAGCAACTATGTCCCAGAGCCTAGCTGGAGTCCGAACACGGTACCCCCGTAATAATTATAAAGGGTTGGGTTCGAGACTCCTAACAAACGGTTCCCCAGTTCGATACAAAACACCTGATGAAGGCTAAGCAAAACGGCCGAAACGTTGTGACGATAACAACCAAGATGAGGAAGTCAGTCCGACAATCTCAATCAAGAAGGCAGATATATAAAAACCAAGGCGATCAAGCTGGACATTGTGATATGGAACACGCCTGGAAATACTACGCTCATTATTGATGTCGTTGTTCCAAATGTCTATGGCCTTAATATAGCTGAACGAGAAAAGATAATCAAGTATCAGGACTTCAAGAATCATTTAAAGGTGGCATGGTCTCTGAAAGACATAGGTATTATATCGGTTATGATATGAGCAACTGGCTTAATGACAGAAGAATCTGAAGAAGTACCTGGAAACAGACCTTGATGACCAAGCTGTAATGAAATACAAATTGCAGACACAAAGGGAACAACATCTATTCTAAAAACAAAGCCTTAGGGTATAAATCAAAATCAAAAGAAATCAATTGTTAGCTTCGGAAAGAGTTAGCTCCCTTGATGTCTTAAAAAATATCAAGTATAATAAAATAAAAGTGAGAAAAAAATATGCTAACTAATATGAACTTCGACGAGTAATACAGTGGACATGTAAGGATGAAGTGGGGGCAAACAGACTCACCTGCATGATTGACGTGAGGTTTCAAAGGTTAGCTGCCTAGAAAAAATGCGCTAGAAATGCAGGCCTAGATTGATATGATATATAGATTAAATTACGTTCTCGGCGAATAGGCCAAAGTTTCTAAGTAGCCAAGCGTGACAAGCGAGAAATATGACCTACAGAGTGAAACAATAAAAGTGTCGCCCTAAAAAAAACCCTAGGACTAAATCTTAAAACTTTTACCGAGAAAAATCAATTCAGATAACTAAATTATGTAGTAGAGCAGACATCTAATCAATTTAGTCGCTTTTAGCCACAATTGCAGCCTTGATACAGGTCTGGAACTGGAAGCATGCCTTTTCCACAAGATTCGGCGGGAGCTCGGCGAATAATCGACGGATGGCGGCGATCAGGCTGGCTTTGGTGCTGTGGGAGGTCATATTGGTGTTGTTCTCGACGTATGACCAAATGAAGGAGTCTAGCGGGTTCAGGTCGGGGGAGGAGTGGATCAGTAAGAGAACAGTACAAAGTCGTAGCACTGCTTCTGAAGCCAAGCTCGGATCTCTTTAGACTTGTTGGCCAACGCCAAGTCCAGCTACCTGACTCAGGGACTGCCTGCGCCCATCTGATTGCCCCATTCTTCAGCACATCCAGGGACACTTTGGTGTTTAGCTTCATGCCGATTTCGAAGATATGAAATGGCGTGATGTTGATCTCACTTTAACTACACGAAAGACCATAACCGTAGCCAGGAATTTTTTTTTCATCAGCCTGGGCAGGCCTCTGTTATTCATGGAAATCCCGCGATGAAATGAATTTTGATACATATATATATATATATATATATATATATATATATATATATATATATATATATATATAAATGGAAATGTATAAAAAAGAAAGAATACGAAAAGTAGAAAAGCTTATAACTTTTCTTTATTTGTTTTCTATTGGTGACGTGCAGGAACACAAAATAATATTATAAAAAAAAAATTAAAAAACTTTTTTTACAGGTAAATATTTTCGACCGATCCTTCAGTCTTCATTGGAAAGTGATGAGCATACACGGGGAAAAGGGGAGAAATGGAGAAGGAAGTATGACCAGTGAAAAGGTGCCACGTAGTTTTAAATATATACACATATAAGTACGCACATATACACATACACACAGTAGATATCCACATATAAACGAAAAATTAAAAATTAAACAGTAAATGAAAATGAAGAAACGCGCCTTTAACTGTCCAATATATCTATATATATGTGTGTGTGTGTGTGTGTGTATGTATGTGTGTGCGTGTGTGCGTGTGTGTGCGTGTGTGTGTGCGCGTGTGTGAGTGTGTGTGCGTGTGTGTGCTCGCGCGCGTGTGTGTGCGTGCGTGTTTGCATGTGTAGTATTAAAATAAAAAAAACATTATATTAATTATTATTCATTTTGTGGAAGATATACGTTTATCAATGCTTACGACAGGGACAAAATAAAGATGACCAACGTCCATAAATAGAAATATTTTTGTGGGACGAACTGAACACTAAGGTATTCAGTCCGTTTTACTTAGCCACTTAGCCACCACTAGCCCGCATAAACAATAGAGGTCTTGAAGCTAAACGTAACATACTACCAGACCTATCGATTGAGAAACAAAACTCATTATATAAATATGTGTACGCACTTTTTCGTTAAAAAGGAGTCACGACATATCAAGGCTCGAGGCCACTTGAGGATAACGTTAATGGTTGTTGACTAGTCATAAAGACAATAGCATAGTAACTGTTTATAGTGGATATTTAGTATAATTAGGTTATTTATGGGGACGGTCCAATAAGATCTTATCTATGTCGGACTTGAAAACGACAATATTTTAGTCAGCTGTAAGCAGGCAAGCTTAACAGAGATCCCCAGGAGGGCCGTTCTGGGAGAGAAGTTTTGTTAATGGAATCAACGTTTAGGTTTGGGCACCGGTAAAGAGTGGGTGTAATTTTTGATAATGGTTTTGGCTGGACGAGTGTTTTTGTTTTTCTTTTATGTGAAAGATAAGCAGGAGGGAACGTAGATTGGAGCTCAGTCGAGCGCTTGGCATGAAAATATCGACAGAACAAAGACAATCTCACAACGTCTCTTCTGTGGGAAAGAAGTTATAGAGAAGAGAAAATACATCACTTACTAGATTTCGAAGTCGGTTTTGAATGAATCGCAGCTTTGCTCTTGCAGTTGTTTGTCGAAAACAGAATAACCATTGCGCGTTATTCAAACTATGTTTACTTTGAAAATCAGGACTTATAAAATAACTAAGAAGATAAAAGGGAAATTCGTTTTATATTTTTTTTTCAAAATAATTCTGTCTTCCGTTTACAATGTCCGTATAGTCACATGACCAAGTAAGCTACTAAAAACGTTTCATTTATTATTTATTTTATTATTTAGTTTATTATTATTATTATTATTATTATTATTATTATTATTATTATTATTATTATTATTTAATTTCATTAATTTATTTTTGTTACCTTTCCATGCTAAAAGATTTATTGTTTCTTCGTAAATCCTGCAGAACAACAGTCTTCGAGACCCTCTGATGCGATTTTGCTTAGTAATGCATTGTGCGTAATTATATATTTTGTCTTTTCCAATCGTTCTTCTTTATTCTCCGTTTCTTTTTGTTTTCAATAGAAGATGAAGCGGTTTAGGGGGAAGTAGTTGCTGCCCGGAGCTTAGCTTTAACTAATATCCATCTTCTTTCGTACTTTCTATAGAAGAGAAAAAAAGAAAAGAAAAAAAAAAGAAAAAGAAATAAGAATTACGTAAATACATTTTATGTGGAGTGTTTCTTCTACAAGAAATTCCAAATAATGGATCCTTTCGGAATATGGTAAAGTCGAGTTCGTAGAGGACAGATCCGATCGTATTCAGATGATACCTTAGTTGATATTGAGGCTGGGGGGGATTAGTTGAGCGGATTCTAGCTTAAGGACATTCATTTGCTTCGAAGAAAACAACAAAAAAGAGAACATTCCATAAACATGTACATTACGATCTAAGCATTGCGTCATAAAAATAACATTGATAATGCTGCAACGTACATCTTAAAGTCAAGTGTACATATAAGTCGAACGAAGGGCGTTTTTTTTTAGAGGCGGTGAACTTTAAATCCACATAAATTATGGACATGTATTTTTATTACAAAATTATGTGGTTTATTCCAAGTAATCTAATTTAAATAATATTTCGGACATGTGCCTCTTTAGTGCTTCCGCCAATTCGGCGAAATCTAGAGATACAAATCTCACAAACTATGTAATATATCAAAATATACAAGGTGCTTTTCAGATATTTTAACAGGGATTTAAATTTGAAGTCTTTTACAAATTCAGTATCTTATTGCTATACATTTTATGAGATGGCAGGTTAGTTTTTTATAATTTCAGGGTCAAATAAATAGTTACAGAATGGATTGGAATACACCCTAATAAAGCCTGGTTGTAACAGCTGGTGAACTTCAAAAACGCAATCTGGACGTGATGACAGTTTAGAAGAATTATGTGAAAAAATTCTGTTTTAATATTGAGAAAAATACAACAGAAACATATAGAAAGCTTCGGACTGCGTTTGGATCATCTTACATTGATCGAACAAGAGTTTTTCAGTAGCATAAGAGATTCTAAGGAGATAGGCAGTCTGTGAGACATTATGAGAGGTGTGGAAGGATTAAAGAAGAAAATCATGGATAAGAACTGTCGTGTATCTTTAAAGACAATAAGTGAACAGTTGGGTGTCATTCTGGGAACTATATACATAATATTTACAAGGAACTGTAAATGCGAAATATTTGCGCGAAGTTTGTCCCAAGGGTGCTCCATACTTCAACAGATTATTTGATTAAGATGGGCATCAAGATAGTTCAGACCTTGCTCCCTGTAACTTTTGATTATTCCCTAAGCTCAAGGAAAATCTTACAGGCTGTCCTTACGAGACAATTAAAGACATAAAACAGGCTGTGACGAGCGTCATTGAAACGCTCAGACAAGAGGACTTTAATGGGGCCTTACAAAGGTTGTTGGAAAGGTATAACGAGTGCATTGCAGCCGGGGGAGATTACTTTAAAAAGACTAATGAAGTTAAGGACACCGATTGACGACCTGAGTGTTCCAAGTTCGAATCTATAGTAGAATCCCGGGAGTCGGTGAACTCGAAATACGGTGTTTTCAGGTTACGATGTGGAATATGATGTTTTTCGGGTCCTGGTTACAGTATTCGCCCGCCTTATGGTGTTATTTGTAATGTTATTTGATTATATACAGGTGTATTATATACTTTATTGTATTTGTTAATTAATTTGTAATATGTACTGTATAAAATTTGTCATAGTCTCCGCTATACAGCAATTTCACCTTACGATCCCAACCACGGAACGGGTTAATACCGTATCCAGGAGTTCTACTGTACTTCATTCCCCCTCCCCAAATTAAATTTTATTTACGATGTTTACAACCTTCTCATAGGCCCTCCCGGAAGTACCTGATATCTTATAGGAATATTTTTTTTATCGGGGAAACTAATGCCAACAATTAAATCTTCAGATTCATAATATATGACGAGCCAGGTTTTCTGTTATGCCTGGCTCATCAGCAGAAACATGACTCTATACACATTACACAAGAATAGGGGTTAAATATACATTACACAAGAATAGGGGTTAAATAGCAGGTACTAGGTAAATAGCTGCCAGGTCCATTTCGGGGAATTATTAAAAAAAAAATTCAAAATAAATGTACATAATTAACTAACGCCAGCCAGGTTTCAGTTTCTCCATAATGGATTGGCAAACTAAGCTGAACTCAAAATAACCGATAGTTGCCACTTCTACAATTAAAGAAAATAGAGTTGTCAAATTAATTGTCGTCTATAAAGAGCACTCCATATAGGAAAATTACATTGCACAAGAATAGGGGTTAAATATACATTACACAAGAATAGGGGTTAAATAGCAGGTACTAGGTAAATAGTTGTCAGGTCCATTTCGAGGAATTATTAAAAAAATATTTTTCAAAATAAATGTACATAATTAACTAACGCAAGCCAGGTGTCAATTTCTCCATAATGGATTGGCAAACTAAGCTGAACTCAAAATAAACGATGGTTGCCATTTCTGCAATTAAAGAAAATAGAGTTGTCAAATTAATTGTCGTCTATAAAGAACACTCCATATAGGCAAATTATTGGATCCCCGTTAATAAAGCCATGAACAACTCGATGATAAATTGACGTTCGTCAATCGGAGCAATGATGATATTTACAATTCTGGGCAAGGACAAGCCCAGGCACTCCAACCTCTTGTTAGTCATGTAATAAATTGTGTAAACACTTAATTAAGGATTCTAGACAACTTTTGGTACGCCAACTAAAAGAAAATGTGTTCTTTATATGTGTGGTTGCCAAAAGAGAACTTCTAGCTAGTTGGCTCAATTACTCCAAAGTACGATATCTTGATTTTAATCTTCCTAACGGGACAAAAAAGTGGCGCAAAACTGTTCTTTACGGGGGATTTATCTTACCCGCTCTATTACGTTTATTCTTATTTTCATATTTCTCCTATAAAAAGATTTGGTATCGAATCAATGAGTCAGCGATTCTTTGATTTCACTTCGCTGCTGTCAGAGTTTAAACGAGCCATTAACTAATAGTCTGGTCGATAGAGTTCAAAATGGGGTCAGATCCAGAAGTAATTGCTGATAAATCAAATTTGATATGGATCAAAAGATTATTCTATGTACATTAACATATCAAATGCACCCCAGCCTTCATAGTTTTGAACGGCAATTTCGTATCCCATAAATGAAAGATACGGAATATCGAATTCTTCGAACAATGTGCAAATGTGTAACCATGCTATTGAACAAAAATCATCATCTAAAGTAATATGTTTGCGGTCCTATATATATATATATATATATATATATATATATATATATATATATATATATATATATATATATATATATGTGTGTGTGTGTGTGTGTGTGTGTATATATATATATATACATATATATATATACTCGGGGTTTTTTATATTCAAAAGTAATGGACTAATGAATTCAACGAGGTTGTTATATAGTGCTCAATAAAAAGAGCTGATAATACTTGTTTATTGTTATATAAACATGCTCACATCCCGCTGCTACAAATAGCCACTTGTTTCAATCAAACAACAGATATCAACGATTGACTATTCAAAAGTTCAATGAATAACCCATGAATAACGACAGATTATTCATTGAACTTTTGAATAGTCAAGTCGCTGCCTGATGATATCTGTTGTTTGATTGAAACAAGTGGCTATTTGTAGCAGCGGGATGTGAGCATGTTTATATAACAATAAACAAGTATATATATATATATATATATATATATATATATATATATATACATAGATACAGGGTGACCCAAAAAAAAATTACCGACCCCAACTCTAATTAGGCCCCGTTTCTTAGTGTTTTGTCCGAATGAAATGAAACTTTGGTCATATCTAGTTTATTATATTCAAAACATCACATCAAAACACTAGTGTCTTTGGGCTTTTTTTCTCAGTTCTACAGCATATGTTCTAGATGGCCTCCATTTAGCTTTTGTTTTTTTTTTGGTCACCCTGTCTATATATAAATATATAAATATATATATATATATATATATATATATATATATATATATATATATATATATATATTAGTGTTGGACCGATTAATCGGAATCAGAATCGGAAAATTCGGAATATTTGAGGGTATCAGAATCTGTATCGGAATCGGAAAAAAATTGTACCGATTTTCCGACGCCAAAACGATTCTTTTAATTGTCCTATTGATTGTTTTTTGTTTAACGCTAAATCTTTCATTGCTCACAATACTGATTAAATGATTAATATTCTCTGATTTTAAAACCATCAGTGAAGCTAAAATTAATAGATCGCTCCCCCCACAAGTATATTTCTACGTTTAACAAAATATTTGCACATCTCATATGTGCGTTTTTATGGTAATCAGAGGAAAAAATACAACTCTATAGTTTAATATTTAGATATTTAAAAAGAGTCGAAATTGTATCGGAATTGGGGAAAAATATTGGAATCGTCCCATCACTAATATTTAAGTAAATCTTTCACTCCATCTTCCTTTCCAAGATTTTGAGTAAAGTTTAAACCACTGACACTTCGAGGAGAAAAAAATGCTTGGGCCATACATCCATATGTTAGATATATATATACAAAATATTTTTAAAAAATTGAAAAAAGTAAAAAAAAAAAAAGGTATAATTAAAAAGAAGTTTTCTGTTGTTTTAACAATGTCTGCCCGAATGAAATAATGCTGCCTAAACAAACACACACACACACACACACACTCTCTCTCTCTCTTCCTATATATATATATATATATATATATATATATATATATATATATATATATATATATATATATAATTTTATTTATTCAAGCAGACATTATTAAATAAACAGAGATACTTTTCATCTTCAGGTGGAATTCATGGAATAGATTAGGGTCCTATACATTTTTAACTCATGCAACTTATGCACCTCCAAAAATTCTACATGAAGATGATTTACAGTCGAATCAAAAGCGCTATTAATAACTATGGGACTAATTAATATATCGATTTTCATATACACAACAGATTATACAGGAAAATCAAAAAAATATATAAAAAAGGGTCATAAATTTCAAAATACCCCTGCTTGAATTTAACAAGGTCGATAGACATTAGTCGCGTGCTTTCGTGTAATGAATGAATGCGTGAATGGAGGATTGACATGAAATTCTTAAAAATAAACTAAAATGACCGAAAAATGGGCTGAAATGACTTAAATAAATAAACAGTAAATGCCTTAGAATGACTTAAATGAAGTTAAGGATGAATTGAATGACCTTAAGAATGACTTGAATGCTTAAAAAATAACTGGAATTCTTCAAAAACAACTTGAATTATCTGGAGAATGACGTGAATGGCTCTGAGACTGACTGGTTGTAAAGCGGGGTGATCATTTTACATTAAATTAATGCAGAAAAGTGATCCCCCACTTTATGTCACAAAAATTCGCAACGTTATATTAGCTATGTGGCCAAGGAAAGGTAACAAACATAAGTACAACATGTAGTAAGACAGATACTACACTTTGATCTTTGCCAAAAGGCCAAGAAAAGGGTATTTATTTGCTCCCCCACCGAGCAAATTAGGCACACGGCTGATTTTTAATATGAGGAGTGAAGGGGAAATGAGGACCAGCTCCCCAGGGAGTAGGGGAGCTAGATAGTGACAATTGGTATGAAGGGTTTCTCCTACATTGACCAATATTTTATATGTGGGGTTTGTATTTATTTGCTCCCCCACTGAGCAAATTAGACACAAGGCCGTTTTTTAATGTGGAGAGAGAGGGAGGGGGAGGGGAAGGGGAACAGCTCCCGATGGGTGGGAAATGGAGTTGGATAGAGACAATTGGTATGAAGGGTTGCCCCTACATTGACCAAGGTCTTATATGTGGGGTTGGTATTTATTTGCTCCCCCACTGAGCAAATTAGGCACAAGGACGATTTTTTTTAGAGAGGAGTGAAGGGGAAATCCCCTGGGAGTAGGGGAGCTGAATAGTGGCAATTGCTATAAAGGGTTTCCCCTATATTGACCAAGGTCTTATATGTGGGATTGCTCCCACATATGTTCTTTGCTTAAAGCTTAAAAAGCTAAAAACATAATCTATTAACAACAGACTTTGATCTTAACCAAAAAGGCTAAGCACAAAAGTGTTACGGACGGACCTACACACTGACGGAGTGACTTATAGAGTCGCTTGCACGCGACTAATAATATCTGCTTGAATATATATATATATATATATATATATATATATATATGTATATATATATATATGTGTGTGTGTGTGTGTGTGTGTGTATTTAAATCACTAATTTATTATTTATTTACTCTATCTGGTATATTGAGCAATTTTCATTCAGGTGGAATTGTTTTTATAAAATATTACAGCTAAAAATATTTTGTACGACCAATAATCACTGGATTTTACATATCAGTAGATTTATTGCATTACATTTTTTCTGAAGTATATATATATATATATATATATATATATATATATATATATATATTAAGGTAATCATTGTTTACATAAAACAACAGAAAGCTTTCGTTGAGTGATACCTTTTTTATTTTTTAAATTCTTCGCATTATATTTTTGTATATATGTCGAACGCATGGACGTATGGTCCGAGCATTTTTTCTTCTCGAAGTGTCCACAGTTTTAAATTTTCGTCAAATCGTCTTACCATCATCAGGAAAGTGTGTTATTGTAGGTAAGGAATTAGGAATTATGGGAAGATTTATTTAAGTAGTATAACGTTCGAGTGAGGGTCTCTGATGTGCTGACAGAGGGGGAGGGTTGGTGTGGCAGGGGACGTAAGGAGAGACTGTCTGTTCTAGTGATAGTTGCAAGGGAATATGCGTGTGGGGCAGGAGAAGGGCTTATGCGAAGCATTTGAGTGTATTGATACTATTCTGAAATGTGACCTGAATTAGGATATGTGTTGCATTTTAAGATAAAAGTTTCTTAGATTTTTAGTTTTTTTACGTTCGATTCGTGGTGTAGTATTTTGGCTTTTTTAACAAAAATTTATCTGAAATTTAAGTGGTGAAATGATGCTTTTTATGTAAATATCAGAATAATGGCGCATGATTAGATATTATGGCAGGTGAGGCAGCGTAATAAAGTGTTCGTAGTCCACGTAACTATTAGTTGCATTGTTCTTATAGAATTTATATTTTCCCAAGCGGCTTTTAAAATAATAGATGACATTGGTTTGTTCTAATGGTTTGAGCTGAGGGGAGGCATTGTTTTTAATAACTGTGTTTTTAATTTCTTTTAATAGTAACCGATGAATCTAATGTTATTGTTTTCTACAGGGAAGATGTATCTCTGGATAGTGTTTTTTTTTACAACGATTTCTTCTTTGCCTGCGAAAGAATAAGTTGATTTAAAAGAGTCATGGTGTTGGAGGGTGTTACTGTTAGTTGGCGTGTTGTTAAACTTCTGGAGCTTCTGTGTTGATCAAAAATATAATTTGGAAAACAGTTGTTAATGAGGACTAGTTAAAAGTTTTTTAGTTCGATGAGCAGTATTTTTTTTGTTAGATGAGGTAAGTTTTGCTCGGTTGATCATGTTTCTGATGATGGCTATTTTGAATCGGTGGAGAGGTTAAAATTTAGCAGGCAAGATACGGAATATTATATTGTACTAAAAAAATAATATTGATTTTAAAGGTAAAGAAAATGACTTGGGCGCCGCGAGCAAGAATAAAAAGCAAAACATGCAACACTCTACCCGCGGACCCTACCGTTTAAGCTAATGACAGATAGACAAGAAAAGCTGTGATTGAATTTGCGCGTGCGTAAAAGTAATAGAAATGGCAGCAAGTTTAATAAGCATTTTGAATTTCAACTTGTCATCCTGTTTCTGCATACGTTATTCATACACCCAAACAAATATCTTACTCGTTATAAACAAGCCTATATATATATATATATATATATATATATATATATATATATATATATATATATATATATATATAACAGGAATAAAGGGAACATTCGGAAAAGGATAAATAAAAAAGCGTTGTCTGACTAAAGATGTCAGAGTGAAAGAGTAAATAAAAGATTGTTTTTCACAATCTTATTTTTTAAAATTTTTATTGAACTATGTAGCACAATATTACTTTTTGTAATATTTATTAATTCTTATTAATTTATCACATTTCTAATAGTTCAATATATAAAAGACTAGCGGGATGGGGGACGCCAGCTTTACCGAGTGAAAATAGGCTTAAATACGATATTTTAATTTGACCAGATTTTATATATGTTATTATAGAATCGTGAGTTCAAAACTAAAAACAAAAAATAATAATATTTGGGTGCCATCAGTTAGAATCGAAACCGAACCTGAAGCATTGTAAGCTGGTGACCACTGTACGAACGTTACACCCGTATAAACCGAGTAAAAATCAAAAATTAAAAATAAACTAAGATGAATATACAAAATGTATAAATATTTTTTTTTTTTGGTTCAATTTTGATCCATTTTGGACCCCTAAAAACGATTTTAACCGGCTAAAGACGCATAAAAGAGCGCCCGTAAAATATCCAATCATTTGAGGCCCCTGGCGCCGCTTTGCGACATTTAGTTACGGAGTAGGTAAGGGTTAATGAATGTATGGTTGTCGTGTAGGAATCGTTACTGGTGTAATTTGATTATTTATAAGGGACGATTCAACAAGAACCTGTTTATACTACGCTTTAAGGATACCATGCTGTAGTCAGCCGAGAAGCAGTGCCCTACAAAGGGTAAGTTATAGGAAAGAAGCTGTGTTCATGAAATCTACGTTTACCTTTAGTCGCAGATAGAGAGTGGGGGAAATTGTTGATAGCGGTTGTAGCTAGTCGTGTGTTTTTTTGGAAAAAGTTTAATTAACAAAAACAGACTTTTCTCATTTAAAATAAAACCATGAATAAATATCTTTAAATTATATAAAAAGTAACTATTCGTTGTCATGTTCGAACACGTCTGAATAAATTTATACTGAGAGAGGAAATGGTTATCGCCATTTCATACAGCAACGATTACTTTTTATGAATAGGATGCAAACCTCTTTAAGACTGTACGTATATTACGTCTGTAAAAAACAAAGAATCAAGAATAGACTTCACGCAGTCATATATCCAGTAATACTTTTCTCTAGATTTTTGCCTTGAACTACACGATTATTTCAGACTAGCAGGGAGACCCGACGTTGCCCGAGATTAGATAATGATCAGTGAAGAGTTTAACCTCTCATAATTTTATTGTCATTTAGAAAAAGTATTGTTTAGTTTATAAAATTGTTTTATACAAAAACGGAAGAAATTAAACTTAAAATGGAAAAGTCAAGTATCATGGTTTAATTGTGCTCTAAATAGAAAGATTATTTTCGAACGCTCCGTTGTCATATCAAAGAACCGGCTGTTGATTTTATATGATTGTCTTTCTGCTTGCGCGGTGATAATGGCTTGAATTTAATTTTTAAAACGAAAAAGTCAAGTATCATGTTCAGTTGTGCTTTAAACAAAAAACGTTGATTCCAAAAGCGTCCTTTGCCTATAAAAGAACCTACTGTTGATTTTTTATGCTGTGCCTTTATGCTTGTGTGGTAATAAAATTTCTCAAACGCACTTGTGATGATAGGCAGTATTCGGTGTTAACTTTGGTCAAAATTACCTGTTTCTTTTTAAACGGATTTTATTCTATTATGGATTATCGATACATATTGATGCCATTTAGAAACTAAATTTGTCCAAGAACACTGTCAGATACATAAAGTACATTTGAGAGAAATATAAAAAGCGTCTCGGACATACACGCGGACAAAGTTCCTTTTACATAGCAGTTGAGATAGAGATAATTTACATTCATTTGCTTGATAAGTCGAAGAGCTGTATTGGTAGTCTTGAAAAACGTCAGAAAGTAAACTAGTTGGATATTCCTATTTACAATGCCTCCCCACGGGACAGAGTTAGACACAAGGGTCGTTTTTTAACGTGTAGAAAAGGAACAAAAATAAAAATCGTTTCAGTCGTGAAGGATTTCTCCTCCACTGACAGAGAACAAGAAATTGAAGAACAGATACTACACATTGAAGTATTTATTTGCTTCCCCACCGTGCAAATAAGGCACAAGGCCGATTTTAATGTGAGGAGTGAAGGGGAAATGGGGACCAAGTCCCCGGGGAGTAGGGGAGCTGGATAGTGACAATTGGTATGAAGGGTTGCCCCTACATTGACCAAGGTCTTATATGTGGGGTTTCTCCCACATATGATCTTTGCTTGCAGTAGGTATTTATTTGCTCCCCCACTGAGCAAATTAGGCACAAGGCCAATTTTTAATGTGAGGAGTGAAGGGAGGGGGAAGGGAAAAATTGGACCAGCTCCCGAGAGGTGGGAAATGGGGGCTGGTTAAAGGTGAGATATGTGGGATTGCCCCCACATCTGGTCTTTGCTTGCAGTATTTATTTATTTGCTTCCCCACTGAGCAAATTAGGCACAAGGTCGTTTTTTAAGGTGGAAAGAGAGGGAGTGGGGAGGGAAAAGGGGGACCAGCTCCCGAGAGGTGGGAAATGGGAGCTGGATAAGCACTGTTGGTATGAAGGGTCGCCCCTACATTGACCAAGGTCAGATATGTGGGGTTACCCCCCCACATATGGTGCGTGCTGGTCTTTGCTTGCAGTATCTGTCGGAACAGATGGTATTTATTTGCTCCCCCACCGAGCAAATTAGGCACAAGGCCGATTTTTAATGTGAGGACTGAAGGGGAAATGGGGAACAACTCCCCGGGGAGTAGGAGAGCTGGATGGTGACAATTGGTATGAAGGGTTACCCCTACATTGACCAAGGTCTTATATGTGGGGTCGCCCCCACATATGGTCTTTGCTGGCAGTATCTGTCGGAACAGATACTACACTTTGATGGTATTTATTTGCTCCCCCACCGAGCAAATTAGGCACAAGGCCAATTTTTAATGTGAGGAGTGAAGGGAGGGGGAAGGGAAAAAGGGGACCAGCTCCCGAGAGGTGGGAAATGGGAGCTGGTTAAAGGTCAGGCATGTGGGGTTGCCCCCATATCTGGTCTTTGCTAGTCATAGCTTGCAGTATCTGCCGGAACAGATACTACACTTTGATCTAGACCCGAAGGCCAACGGTAAACTAGTTGAATATTATTATGGTGGAAAATAGTGGTAATGTTTTCTCAGTAACAAAATGTAACAAAAATGTTAACGTTGTAATTTTGATGCTTATGTACTGTACGTGCCGCGCTATTTTTAAATAGTTTTGCAGGTTTAATTAAAGTTTTATGATATATTTTTTTATTTATTATTAAATTTTAGGTGGAAGTACAGAATAATTACAAAATACCTCCCTCGCCATGTTAAGAATTGCTTTCGAAATAATAACGTTATTATTTCAGCGCGGTACCGAATACAGAAGTACCGTATTTTTTTTTTTTTTTATCATAACAAACAGTTCGGAATTTTATTTCACAATAATGTTTTCACAGGAAAAATGGAATTTTACAATCAGTAGTAAGTAAACATTTAGCTTACAATAGTAATTGGAATTCTTGGATAAACAAAATAAGTGACAAAAAACTTAGGCGATGATCCTTTAGTGTTACATGTATTGATGACGTAATTATAAAGGAAGATGCTTTTATATACACGTGAAGTTTAGTCATAGGTGAGCGACGGTTGAGAAATATAGAAAGAGAAAGAGAGAGAGAGAGAGAGAGAGAGAGAGAGAGAGAGAGAGAGGGGGTATTGGTTGGTTGTTTTTGTTTTATGGCATATAAACCCTTATAAGGTTATTTAATTCCGAATCCAGTTACTTTGAAGAAAAATTTTTTAATAGAATATATTGTTTTTTTTTTTGTTTTTTACATCGGTTTCTATTTAACCCATAGTTGGGACCCTAACCACTCCGCGTCAGAGTGGACATGGGAGCAATTACATTTAAGGGTGGCTTCACACTCTCCAAAACCCGCATTAAATATAGTTTAAGATCATAAGAGAGAGAGAGAGAGAGAGAGAGAGAGAAAGAGAGAAAGAAAGAGAGAGAGAATGGTTATTGTTTTTGTTTTACGGCATATCAACCCTTTTCAGGTTATTAAATGCAGAATCCAGTTATTTAAAAAAAAAATTAATAGAATATATTTGTTTATTTTTTTTAAAGTCAGTTCCTATTTACCTCATAGTTGGGACACTTATAGGTGCAACAGTAAAAGAGTGGCTCCACACTCCCTGAAACCCGCAAGCTGGGGGTCATATCCAGGACTAGAGAGAGAGAGAGAGAGAGAGAGAGAGAGAGAAAGAGAGAGAGAGAGAGTCGAGCGGACAGAGGAGTTGGATTATCTTTGACATCCGTGGAAGCGGTCGGAGTAAAGTTTAGCGAAATGTAAACTGACAGTTGTCTTCAGTACAGTACAAAATGTAAACGAGTTATCGCAATACTTGCCCCCTGACCGATACCAAAGACCTCCCGAGACCATTCAACTCAGCTGTCTGCTCGACTTTCTCTCCGAAAGGGGTTCCAGATAGAATAAGAAGATTTTTTGCATAAAAGACTATAATACGCATCTTGTTTTTTTATGTCTTTTCTTTCAGAGAAGGAATTAAGCAACGGCCAATGTACTATTTGCCATGTTGGAAAAAACCGTGTCATCTGTTAATGTCCTGTTCTAAACATGTTAAACACGTATCAACTCAAGGATCAATATAAAAAAAAACAACGATCACGAATACTAAAAGCTTTCTTATATACTAGACTACCCGTGACCCGTTGGGTCCCTAGTTTATATTAGCTATGGAATTAATATGTGGTTGTGACACTTCTTTAGAAAATAGGGATTTTTTGACATAACAGAAACATTTCTATGAAAGTATATTGAAATGAAAAATCAGGGACGGATCACTCAAACATGAAAAAAAAAAAGATCCTACCTATTCGTGTAAAGTTACATATTTTTTCGAATAATCGCTCAGAAGTCGAAAATTAAACATGATTTTCCTACGAATCGAACGCTGACGAAAGTCATTTAGCAACAAAAACGCACATGGACCTACCGATGAGAAAGATAAGAATGAAAAACCTATATTGGAATCCTTCAACCAAGTTATAGAAATTTAAAATCTAAAAAAAAAAAAAAATAATTAATAAAACCTGAAGCAAAAAATAAAACCTAAATAAATAAAATAAAATAAAACTAATATTGAAAGAGATTAGTAAATGTGTCAACAAATTCACCATTCTCACACAACTATTTTGTATCTAGAAATGTAAACAAAAAATAAAAAAGAAGGAAGGAAGGAAAAGGTACGGATAGAGAGTAGTAGTAGTAGTAGTAGTAGTAGTAGTAGTAGTAGTATAGGCTTTACTACAATTGTTGTTATTTTTGTCCACAGGTTAAAGTTGTTTAGTTGTAACAAAATAGCGACAGTATAGTTGTAATAAAGAATAGTTGCAACACACCCCCACTCTTCCAATGTTAAATAATAATTTCGAAATAATAACGTTAATATTTCAGTGCGCAGGTCAAAATCTGCAAAAGAAGCGATTTGTGTTAATTTGTTTACGATGTTATGGGTTAATGTTTATGCGCGCATGCGCAACCGGATGTCGTAAACCGGAAAGTGGGTTACATCACTCGTTACAAGGTCATTTAAGTTTTGTAATATATAATTATATATATATAATTATATATATATAATATATAATCATATATATATATATGTATATATATAATTATATATATGTATATATATATATATATATGTATGTATATATATATATATATCTTTCAAATCTCGCTAGATTCAGCCACTCTAATTAGTCGTAGACGACGAAACACGTGTCAATGGATAATTATATTTTAAAAACAATACATATACCGCTTCCCATGTGGGGATACCAAATTGATAAAAGTGAAAATTATTCCCAACTCGCATTTAAGTAAAAATGCACTTTCGTAAATAATTGAATTTCACAACGTATGCAAAACCAAACACAAATAACATCTAAATAAATCGCAATATATCCGAACAGTCGGGGAGATGGACCAGGGGATAAAGAGGCGTTCCGATTTCAAATCTCGCTCGATTCAGACACTCTGATGAGTCGTAGACGATGAAACACGTGTCCGTGGATAATTATATTTTAAAGACTATATATATATATATATATATATATATATATATATATATATATATATATATATATATATATATATATACCGCTCTCCGTTGGTTTAAGGGAAAATTATTCCCAACTTTGAATTCATTCAAAACCTATCGCAAAAACAAATAACACCTCTCTCTCTCTCTCTCTCTCTCTCTCTCTCTCTCTCTCTATATATATATATATATATATATATATATATATATATATATATATATATATATATATATATACATATATATATAATGGTTAAATACAGACCAAGCAACGTGGTGATTAAAAAATAAAAAATGAAAATAAATGTTAGCTAACCAGGTTTCGTTCCGCGCTCAACAGAGCTAAATCGAGGAAAATATGATTTTAAAAAAGCCATGAATATGGCGGGGGAAGAAAAAAAAATCGAGAAACTATTTTTATTAAGTCTTTGAGACCTTCTATTTGCAAGCAAAAAGAAAATCTTGTAGAACTTAATTAAGTTTCTTTGTAATTTTTCCCCCGATTATGTTCCGACTTTTTTTCTCCCCTGCCATATTCATGACTTTTTTTTTAAATCGTATTTTCCTTGATTTAGCTCTGTTGAGCGAGGAACAAAACCTAGTTAGCTAACCTTTATTTTCATTTTTTTAAAATCATCATGTTGATTCGTCTGTATTATACCATTATTATATTCGGTACCCCCAAAATTTTCATATATACGAGGGGCGTGCAATAAGTACTGCCCCTGACCCATTTCCCATAGCAGTAGAGCAACGAAATTTGGCGCAGTTATTAGTCTCTCTCTACATAGGAATCACCCAGAGTTATGCATTTCTCCCATCGTTTGATGCAGCTCTGAAGACCGTTTTTGTAAAACACCCCAGGTTGGTCCTCCAACCACAACGTGACTTCAGAAATCAAGGCCGCATCATCTGGGAAAGGCTTTCCTTTCAAAAACACCTACATGGCTGGGAAGACGTGAAAGTCAGAGTGTAAGGTCAGGAGAGTAGGGAGGATGGGGGAGGATTTCATAACCACACGCCCGTGCTTTTGATCTGGCGACATGCGAGTTGTGGACCGGAGCGTGGTCCTGCAGGAGGAGGGTACCTTTGCTGATCTTACCCCGCCTCTTGATTATGATAGCTTCCCTTCATGTCATCAAAAGTGAAGCATAATACGCTCCTGTAATTGTGGTACCCTTGGCCAGGAAATCTGTCATCACTACTTCGTCCTGGTCCCAGAAGACTGTGAGCATGACCTTGCCAGCGGAGGGCTGCACTCTTGCCTTCTTTGGAGGTGGTGAGTCCAAGTGCTTCCACTGGATTGACTGGGCTTTGGTCTCTGGGTCATAGAGATGGAGCCAGGTTTAATCCTGTGTAATCAGTCTTTTGAAAAATTTTGACTCATCTTCTTGGCACATCTCCAAATTCATCATCGAGCACTCGACGCGTTCTCACTTCAGGAATGGTGTGAGCAACCTGGGAATTCATCTGGCAGACACCTTATGCATATGCAAATGGTCATGAATGATAGTTTCCACAGACCCTGTACTAATCTTGATATCTTGGGCTATTTGGCGAATAGTAATACGCCGATCTTCCAGAATGGCAGCCACAATCTGACGGGCAGATGCCTCATCAATGGCAGAAGGGGGCGACCAGGTCTGGGAGTTCTTTCCACATACTTTCGCCCGTGTTTGAATTCACGCTGCCAGCGTTTTGCAAGGTCATATGATGAGAAATTATCACCATGAGTTTCTTTCATTTCATCAAAAGTCTCCTGTCGTGTGCGTCCTTTCAAATACAAAAACCGGATCACTGCTCGACATTCAACAGGCTCCATTTAACACCTGACTCAGTTCAAACACCTGTAAAACAGAAACCACAAATAGTTCAGAGTTGTAATTTGCCACATAATCCATAGAGATATAAATCATTACACATGCAAAATGTCAGCTAGATCAGACAACTGGAAGTGGGCCAGGGGCATTACTTATTGAACGCCCCTCGTATATATATGTATATATGTTTATATATATTTCTGTAGAAATATATTTTCTTATAATATATATCAATCCTTATTTAAGAAGCTAAATGTAATTACAGAGCAATATAGAGAATAAATTACAAAACGTTATATTCAAAAATTCATGATGTTGTCCATTTTATAATGTTCTCCTTTAATTCAGTTGACTTATACAATTCTTGACAGTATCTGTTTCGTAGCGCAAAATCAATCAATAATTCTATCAATTGGTGAATCTATTATGCCCTTAACTTATGAAAAGATATAGCAACAATCAATCGGTGAAAAGGAATTGAAGAAATTTTCGGATTTTAATAATGTCAAGTCACACTTCAATTTCTTTTGACGGATTGATTGTTGCTATTTCTTTTGATGAGGTAAAGGCAGAATAGATTAAATGATTGATAGAATTATCAGGTGATTAATTTTGTGCTACGAAACAGATACTGTCAAGAATTGTATAAGTCAACTGAATTAAAGGAATAAATCATAAGACGATCAACATCATAAATTTTGGAATTTTACTTCTTGTCATTTATTCTGTCTGTCTGTCTGTCTGTCTGTCTGTCTCTGTCTCTCTCTCTCTATATATATATATATATTATATATATATAAGTACACTCAGCATTTTAGACTATCAAAGAGATAATGCCATAAATATATATATACGAGACATACATAAGGAATTATATAAACGAAATGGCCACGTTATGTACCTTCATTAAGAGAAAGCTTGTACTTTTAAATCTTAACTTTTGCTTCCACTTCCTAGTTTTCTTAAAGCATATAGAGTTCACTAGTTCAAACTAAATGTAAATCATTCCTTTCTAGTTTACGTCGGCTTCTCAATATCAACCCGTCAATCATCTTGCCAACCTAGATTGAGGATAAATTGTTAAAAGTCGTCTAACCAACAGAGTAATTAATTATGATTCGATTAACCAAGTAAACAGGTTCTGGAATACTAAAGACGATTTCTGCTATCATTATCTACTGGAGTGAAAGGCAAAATAAGCAAATAAAGAGAAAGAAAGAGAGAGAGAGAAATGTGGAGAGAGTTATACGTAAGTGCATAGCTTAATTATTATGAGTTGATTAGTAAAATACATTTCCTCACTTTGAAGCTCGCCATAATTAACGATGAAAATGATGTTTCGTTTGATTACACGCGACTAATAATTGCGTGCCAATTATATCAGAACGTTTACAGATGCGAAGCGAGCTAAGATTTTTATACAGTATTGTGAGTTACGGATAGAATTCATGGGTACTAAATACATTCACGCAGATTTTTAACGCCTTGATTAGCGGTGGGTATGTTACTTCAATTTTATAGAAATAATTGGACGCTACACCCAACACACAGATACGATTGGACGCAATTAACAAGTATTTATTTATAAGATCTGTGTAATACAATCGTTCTATGTTAACAGTCGGATCTCACACGTTGTATGTAGTTAGTCGCAAGGAAACAAAGAAAAGGTAAGAAGTCGACTCACTTATCTATATAAGAGCCATGTACGTCCAAGGATGGAATACTGTTGCCATATATGGACAGGAGCTGCTAGAAGGACTTGTCCTGTCTTGATAGAGTTCAAAATAGACTTCGTAGCCTCGTAGGAGATGTCCTTTTCTCTTCCCTGCAACCTCTATCTCACAGAAGAGATGTTGCGAGTTTGTCTCTGATGTATCGTTATTTTCCTGGAAAGTGTTCGACTGAGCTTCAGTCTATGGTCCCCACTCGCCAAACTTTTACAAGAAACACTTGTCTATCTGAAAACACTATCAATAATCCCCCCACTCTTTATCTGTGTCTAAACCTAAACGTAGATTCCATGAACAAAGCTTCTTTCTTAGAACTGCACGCCTGTGGAATTGTCTTCCGTTTTCCTGCTTTCCGGCTGACTACAATATGGTTGTCTTCAAGTCTAACGTCAATAAGTTCTTGATGAGCCGTTCCATATAAGTCATCAAATTTACCGAATTTTCATTACTAATGATTACTATATTGTCCAATTTCTACTGTACACTCTTTAACCCTTATTCTTGAGTGGCCTCTTGGTGTTGATAATGTGGTGATACCTGTGTAAAAAAAAAAACAAAACAAAACAAAAGACATTTATTTACAGATACTTCCAGAAGATCTGTCTTGTCCAATGTCTTCCCGTATTCCAATGTGCTTAATCGGCTGTGTCGAACAGCGAGTACTTGGTATTTTCCGGCCATGTTTAGGGCACGTTTTCCCCTCTTGCTCTCGAGCCACGTCTGTAACAGAACTAATTCTGTCCTTCTCTGACCATGCTTCTCCTTTCTTTATAATACTTTTCTTTCCTTCTACCTCGCTGTGACATCAGCTCACACACGGCTCGGTCAATTACATACGTTGGTTGTTGCACAGCTGTTGCAACTGCTGCTCCGCACTCTGTTACCTCTGTACACTTAATTAGTAAAATGTTACTTAGATTATAGCTAGACACAGCTTAATATCTAGACATTGTTGTAATCTAATGTTTTGGGATGCTATTTTATGTCGAATCGGGACATATAGGTGTTATATGACGCAACATAATAACGATACATTACTTAACTTTTGTTTATTAACGATGGAAAATGCTAATTAAATGTTAAGGGCCACCGACCAACAGACGGGACCATCAGAAATATGCATGGACGCGCATCACAAATCTCGACAAAGCACGTGAATGTACGCGGCGGGGATTGTGTATGCGACATATCTGGTCTGGTGAGGGTAAATCTGTCTGCTTTTACATCTTAGCGGATAAAAGAATTTTTTTTTTAATGTTTTTGTTATTGGTTTTGGATTTTTGCCAAATAATTTTCTGGACCGTTTCATGAGGGAAGATGACGCATGGGAAGGGAAGGAATGCAGACGCTGACTCCTCGACCATTCCAACATGGGTGGAGGAATACACGATTTTTTCGTATACGTTTCTGTTATACAACTCCCTCTGGTGTTGAAAAACGAATAAACGAAGACGGATTTATGAACATGATTTATCATTTCATTTTGTTTCTTCTCTTAAATAATAATAATAATAATAATAATAATAATAATAATAATAATAATAATAATAATAATAACCATGACATCAATAATAATAGTTGAAATCGTATAATTGTAATCTAAACCCCACCCCCCTATCCATAAAAGGTGTTATGCCGGTATCGACTGGCGCCGCACCAAATAGTCGAGAAGGGTCGAGGAGGATGAAAAGACCCAGCCGAGAATGCACTAAGTCTTAACTGGATGTGTGCGAAGAGGAATGGGGCCTTGAGTAAGCTTATTACGACTTGAACGCTGTAGACAACCGATGTTTATTGCCAATGATAAATCGATGAAAAGCGGCCGATTCGATGATGCAAATTCATTTGTAAAGGTTAACTAACGAGATGGAGAATACTGGGCATCTGGAGAGACGTCGTCACCAATACTCCAGAGAGCACCACCTATGTTTTTAGTGAGCAATCAATGCTGATGGACTTTGTGAGTAATCCTAAGTACTACTACTACTACTACTACTACTACTACTACTACTACTAATAATAATAATAATGGAAATAATGATAATAACAATGATAATAATGATAATAATAATGATGATTATAATAACAATAAAAATAATAATATTTATAATAATAATACAATAATGATAATGAAAATAATAATAATTATAATGATAATAATAATAATAATAATAATAATAATAATGAAAATATTAAAAATGATAATAATAATAATAGTAATAATATTAGTAATGATAATGATAATAATAATAACGGTAATGAAAATGACAATAATAATGATAACAATAATGATAATAATAAAACAATAATAATGATAATAATGATAATAATAATAATAATAATAATAATAATAATAATAGTAATAATAATAGTAATGATAATGATAATAATAATGATAATAATAAAAATAATAATAATGTAT
>NC_136512.1:27432840-27505340 GCF_053919585.1 Euprymna scolopes | reverse complement strand
GCAGAGAGTTCTACTGGCGTGCAGTTCTAAGAAAGAAGCTTTGTTCATGGAATCTACGTTTGGATTTAGGCACAAATAAAGAGTGGGGGAAAATTATTGACAGTAGTTTCAGCCAGGCGGGTGTTCCTCGTGAAAGATTGGCGATGGGGGGACGAGGGATTGGAGCTCAGACGATCACCTGCCATGGAAATAACGATAAAACAAAGACAGCCTCGCAACGTCTCTTCTGTGGGAGAGAGGTTGCAGGGAAGAGAAAAGGGCATCCCACACGAAGTCTATTTTGTACCCTGTCAAGGCAGGATAGGCTATTTTAGCGCTCCTGCCCAGATGTGGCAGCAGTACTCCATCCTTGGACGTACTTGGATTTTATAAAGATAGAGAATTGCATTAGTAGTGGGATAACTTCTGGAGCGGTAGAAGGATCCCACCATTTTCCCAGCGTCCCTGGCAACAGATTTGATGTACGTGTTCCATTTCAGATCAGGAGTAAAGGTCAAACACAGAAGCTTGTCAAAACATGGAGCCTCCCTAAGACGAGAGCCATCCATTTCAATTGATGCCAGATGGGGATCAGAGCGTTGATGATGTAAAGATAGAAGCTTGGTTTGTCAGGAGTTTTTTTATGTTGGACTTGAAGACGTGCAAGTTGTAGTCAGGTGGGACAACAGGCAAGCGGCAGAGAGTTCTACTGGCGTGCAGTTCTAAGAAAGAAGCTTTGTTCATGGAATCTACGTTTGGATTTAGGCACAAATAAAGAGTGGGGGAAAATTATTGACAGTAGTTTCAGCCAGGCGGGTGTTTTTCGTGAAAGATTGGCGATGGGCGGACGAGGGATTGGAGCTCAGACGATCACCTGCCATGGAAATAACGATAAAACAAAGACAGCCTCGCAACGTCTCTTCTGTGGGAGAGAGGTTGCAGGGAAGAGAAAAGGGCATCCCACACGAAGTCTATTTTGTACCCTGTCAAGGCAGGATAGGCTATTTTAGCGCTCCTGCCCAGATGTGGCAGCAGTACTCCATCCTTGGACGTACTTGGATTTTATAAAGATAGAGAATTGCATTAGTAGTGGGATAACTTCTGGAGCGGTAGAAGGATCCCACCATTTTCCCAGCGTCCCTGGCAACAGATTTGATGTACGTGTTCCATTTCAGATCAGGAGTAAAGGTCAAACACAGAAGCTTGTCAAAACATGGAGCCTCCCTAAGACGAGAGCCATCCATTTCAATTGATGCCAGATGGGGATCAGAGCGTTGATGATGTAAAGATAGAAGCTTGGTTTTGGTTGCATTAAAAGTGACCAGCCACCCCTTCCCCATTGTACCAGGCGCTCAAGATCAGAGGAGAGAGAATTAGAGAGAACTTTGTCATTTATGGCCTTTGATGTTTTGCCATAGATGGTCGTGTCATCAGCATAGATGTCAACGAATGATTTAAGTATGTGTTTTGGGAGATCATTGATGTAGATCAGGAAGAGAGTTGGGCCCAGGATGGACCTCTTGGGGACTCCAGCATTAATACTGTGGGCCTCTGATTTCTGCCCATCAACCACTACTCTTATGAACATGTCAGAGAGAAATGATTTAATGATTGAGAAAACATTTCCAGTAATACCGTACCTGGAAATCTTGTGAAGTAGGCCCTTATGCCATACCTTATCGAAGACCTTCGATATGTTAAGAGCAATTGCCCTGGAAAGGAAACCTTTGTCAAGAGATCCACTAATCCTATGTGATATAACCGGTAGCACATCTGCTGTAGATCTTGCAGAGCGGAAACCATATTGCATGTCACTAAGAAGGTTGTTTCTGTTGAGGTGGTTGGCTACTTCTTTATTTAATATGGATACCAACAACTTACTCATGACATGCGGGAGACTTATTGGTCTGTACTGAGAGGGAGATGACTTTTCACTTGAATTCTTAAATACAGGGCATACTGATGATGTTTTCCAGGGTGTTGAAAAGCACTTCTCCTTAAGGCAACGCTTGAACAATTTTGTAAGTATGGGGGCAAGTTCTGGTTGGAGCTTTTTCAGCACTATAACTGGAATGACATCAGGGCAAGTTGCTTTACTGGAATCAAGGTTCTTGATTAGCTTGGCGACCCAACGAACATATATTTGTATGTTGCATAGCGTGTTGTCTATTATAGGAGGAAATACGGAGAGTTGATTGTCATTGTCGCATAGGGTAGAATTAGCTGCAAAGTTCTTGGCAAATAGTCTGGCCTTGTCTGATGCTGACGAGATGACCTCAGGTCCATTGATGATAGTTGGGATAGAACGCACGCTTCTGTTCAAGATCCTGTTTGCTATTTGCCAAAACTGGTGGGAATCAAGCCGCTGCTCAGCTACTTTGGATTTAACACACTGAATATATAGCTCTCTTGCATTTTTTATTACTCTTTTACAGTGGTTGCTGGCAGTCCTGAAAGCAACTTTAGTCTCAGTACATCATTAACATTGGTAGCTATGGAAAAAGTGATTTCTATGCGCGATGACAGCAGCACATTCAGGGGAGAACCATGGCTGGCTGTTAGGTTTTTGTTGGAATTTTTTGGATGGTATGAATCGGTCTATACCCACAATTAACCATTCGGTCAGGTCTGATAATATAGAAGACACATCTTTTTAAACATGGAATGCAGAGGTAGGTCAGGTATGAATGTACGGAAGCTATCCCAGTCAGCCATAGAGTACCGATATACACTACGGTGGAGAGGTACGTCTGAAGAGAATTAATGCATAAAATGCAAGTGAGTATACAGAATAAATGTATGAGCGCGCAAAAATTGAATGCACGCGAGTGCGAAAACGAAGGTGTGTTTGTATGGGGATGGGGGCGTCGGCGCTGATTCTATTCGGGTTTTACCGACTTCCTCCGAAGGAGAAACTTTCATTGGAGTATGGAATT
The DNA here is from genome assembly GCF_053919585.1 of Euprymna scolopes. Classification (NCBI taxonomy): domain Eukaryota; kingdom Metazoa; phylum Mollusca; class Cephalopoda; order Sepiida; family Sepiolidae; genus Euprymna; species Euprymna scolopes. Next base: position 27,502,425 of record NC_136512.1, on the reverse strand, counting down.
CACAAGCGATCCCCAGTCGTATGCATATCCGTGTCAGGGGAGCTGACGACGTTATGTTTTTGCAACTCTTGCTTGAATGTATCGACGTTCCTCTACATGCAGCGCCTGGAATTCCAAAGTTGGTCACCCATTTAAGTACTGACCAGGCTCAACGTTGTTTAACGTTGGTGGTCTGACAGGAACCGGTATGTCAACGTGATTATGCCGTATGAAAATGAACGTGACGACCAGGGAAAACAATAGGTAATTTCGCGAGCGCGCACATAAATTGAATGTACACTCCCACGAAAACAAACATGGCCATAAGTGAAAACAACACGGAATACATTGGAAAATAAATGTCTTAACATCATTGCCATTAGATTACATACAAACTTCTTTATATAAGAGGGGAATATTCCATTGAAAAAAATGAGAAAAAAAAATGAAACTAAAAAAAAAACAAGGAAGGAGTGTGCATTACACAGGTTCAACCTCGTTTTTTTTTTTGTGGGGATGTCTACAGCCTTAAAAATATCAGGAAACAATAATTAACTGATTATGTAATAAGACTTTATCAAGAAATATTTTATAAAAATTAAAAGTTCCCTCCCACATATTTTAACGTGTTTCTACGTATTTTTAAAATGTTTGGAACTTATGTCCACCATCCCAACCCATCCTCCTTTTCTGCCCACACATCTGTCACCGAACTAGAAATATTGTGAACAGTTACATGTGTCGCTACGCCTCCCTAAAGTGAAGTCTCATTTTATGTAAAATTTATATAGTATAGTGATCCCCCGCCATTAAAGGCAAACATTTAATTATTTAAAAAAATTACTTCTTAAAGCCCGTTGAAACGTATTAAAAAAAAATCACTTTTCACTCCAAACAAGGCACATTGCCACTTTGAAGTAGGAGGCTACAATCGGGGACATAACTTGCAGGGGTATTATGAAGGGAGATGAGTGGCAAGATGTCTGTTTACATTACATTTGAACTTCTGCATGTCAGTACAGTTGGGAAAACACAATCCCGGAAGGGAGTTCCAAAGTCTAGCAGTTCTGGGTAAGAAACAATTGGAGTAAAAGGATTACTTACACAAAGCGATCTCTACTGTGAAGGGGTGGGATTTGTCTTGTCGGGTTTGTCGGGGTATTCACGCCGAGGGGGCACAAATGCTCGCAGTTCGTCAGAGAATTCACCATTAAAATATTTGTAGCACTAGTAGAGGGATGCAACATTTCGTCGATGGGACAGAGGCTGAAACTGAGAGTACAGTTCAGGACCTATCACGTTGGCGACTCTCTTTTGAACCCTGTAAAGGAGTGAGAGACAAGTAGCAGATGCACCAACCCAAATGTGACAACAGTACTCCATACATGGGCGAATGGTAGCCTTATAGAGGTACAGATACTTTCAGGCGTAAGTAGCTTTCTAGCAGAGGAGAGAAAGCCCACCTCCCTCGCAGAGGGGTTGGCCTTCAGACCGGGATCAGGTGGTAGTGTATGTTCCTGCAAATGCTGCAATCAAAGACTATATGCAGGGCAACCCCACATATAAGACCATTGCTCTTGTAGCAATCAGTTATTAGTCAATGTACGGGAAACCCTTCATACCAATTGTCACTATCCAATTCCCCTACTCCCCGGGGAGCGGGCCCCCCTTTTCCCCAATCTCTTCACATTAAAAAACGGCCTTGTGCCTAATTTCCTCAGTGGGGAAGCAAATAAATACCGCCCACCTCCTTCGCAGCACTCTTGGCAATGCTCTTAATATATCTATTCAAGTTCATGTCAAAAAAGGAGATATTGATTTCTTTTTAGGATGTAAACTACGCTGTATTAGGTGGTGAAAGAACTTAAATATTTTTGTTTAAATATATAAATTGTTCAAGTAGTTTTTTTTTACATTAGAAAAACATATTTGCTTTGTTTTAGTTTGAAAACAATTCCAATTTGCAATGAAAAATATAAATAAAATTATCGAAAAATTATTTTGGACACGAAAAACCAAGTTTTAGTTTTAATCATGCACAACTTGAGTATAGAAAATATTTTATTAAAAAAAAAATACGTATGTGCACCTGAGCAATCGACGCCCCCTTATAACTTTTTCTTTTTCGTCTTTTTTACAACTATTTCTGCAGATTATTGGGCACTAAGCTTACAGATTATAAACAATTGAACAAAAATCAATATCAAAATATTTGGAAGGGGTTCAGTTTCACATACAACGTCCTAGTAAATCAATCCCCGATTTTCAGAACCGATTTACAGCCCCTACTTGACGCTGGATTTTTTAGCACCCCCTGGACATATTTTGTTTTTATCTTTTTTTGCGACTTTTCACTTTGAGAAAAGTAAGGTCTGATAATCCACATCATTATTTATTTATTTATTTACGGTATTTAAAAATGTAATTTTGCTTTTAAAAACCCGCGCTATTTTTTAAATAGTATTTTCAAGTTAAATTCAGGTTTTATTATATCTTTTTTTTTTTTTTAGTAAATTATGAGGTGAAAATCGAGAATAAGTTACACAACACTCTCCCTTCTCCATGGTTAATAATAGTTTTTTTTTTTTAAATAATAACGTTATTATTTCAGCACGCGTCATTAAATGCAAGTACCTTTTTATCTCATCGTTATTTGTTTATAATTAATAAATCTCGAATGTATCATCTACTAGCAATCGGTGCCCGGCGTTGCCCAGTTGTTTTGAGGTTAATGCTGAGAAAAAAAAAGGTAAATTTTTTTAAAACTTTGACCCCTATTATGACCTCTTAACATTTATTGTTTAGGGATCAAGTAAAGTTAATAAGTTAGATCCATGTCCAAGGAATCTATATCTAAAATATCACGTGTTTACTGTTCAGACCCAAAATTGTAGGAGGAGTTTGATAGAGTTCTCAAAGGTCAAATCGTTGAATATTGACCACTTAATCGCCAAATTTCTGTCGAAAACCTATCACATCGATTTTCCCAAATCTCAGTACCCTGTATATCAAATTTCGAATCTCTAGGCTTAAAATTGACAGAGTTTTAGCGTAGGGAAATGCACACAGACACACAGACACACACAGACACTTATATATATATATATATATATATATATATATATATATATATATATATATATAAACATGTGTGTGGCATCCGTCAGTCGAAACGATTATGGATCAGCAGCAGCGCCGTATTAAGATGTTGTTATAAACATAAACATCATATATATAAGGATAATAGTACGCCATATATATAACAAAAGACCATTATTTACTCAAGTGAAAGGAAAACCCGGGGGAACTTTACCCAAAAATAAATCTATATTTTTTTTGTGTGTAATGATAGTCTTATAAGCGAGTAATTAATAATTCAGCCATCTTGATTCTTAACCAAACAGAAAGTTCAAGTAGGGGGAGTTCCCTTTTTATTGATAGCGAGACCAAATTTCGCGAATTTGGCCTTTTTTTAAAGCAATTTGGCCTTCAAAATTTCTGTTTGGCCTTTTTCTTCACCGATGAAATCTGGAGACACAACGGGAATTTTCGGCAAAAAAATGTTGTTACTATGCACATCTATGTAATGAAATACAATTTGTGGCAAAATTTCAGGAAAAACTAATGGATGGTTATCTCCCAATAGTCCGGACAATTCGCTAAATTATCTCGTCAAAACCTTAAATCTCGAATTTTTGTGCATTTTTTTTTGGGGGGGGGGGGCTAATTTGGCATAATAGTGTCCATTTAATAGTATTATCTTGAAAAAATTAAATAATAAGGAAAATTACCAAAAAAAACAAACAAGAACAACAAAAGTGTGCCGTATTTTTAAAAGTTTTATTGCGTTGTTTTTATTTGCTTTTTTTTATTTCATCGGTGAAGAAAATGGCCAAACAGAAATTTTGAAGGCCAAACTGCTTTAAAAAAAAGGCCAAATTCGCGAAATTTGGCCTCGCTGTAAAAAAAAAGGGAAATCCCCCTACTTGAACTTTCTGTTTAATTTCGCTTGTAGCGTTGATTTTTTTCTTTTTTCGCTATAAAAAAATATTACTTGATGAAATTACGTGATTTTTTCTGTAGGAAAACTTTATCCCATGACGAGTACGTACAATATATTTTTTTAAAAAATATTTCCATTTTTTAATGTCAATGGAAAACTGCACAAGTACCCAAACCCGAAATGTAAAGACCACGAGTGAACACGCGTTTTTTTTTTTTTTAGTTTAGTTTCATAATGGCGGCCGTGATGTCGGAGGTTCGATTGTTAGATTGTAAGTTAGTTTCGTATTTTTGTAATTTGTAAATCGCAAGTTAGGAAAAAATTAAACCCTTCCAAGATGGACAATAAATAAAGCCATAATATTTTATGGTAAAGTTAAGAGCCTACGATCCATAGTTTTTTAGGAGATGCGATTATTGGATTAACCAATCAGAAATCGTCTGTGGCACACACATCTCTGTTTTTATAGATATATATATATATATAATATATATATATATATATATATATATATATATATATATATATATATATATATATATATAGAATAGATAGATAGATAGAAGATATGTATCAAATGTTTTCGCGAAACCGGAGATCCTAAACCGGACTCTTAAACCGGAACCAGAGAAGAAATATGTTTTAATCACACACAAATATACATTTGCCAATATTAAATAAAAAATTAAAGCGCGCAAATTGATCATTTTTTAATATTCCTTTCTATTAAACAATTGTCTTATCGTATTAACAACTCTCGCTTAAACTGAGCCTAAATTGGACTCTTACACCGGAAGTGGAAAGACGGTTTCAACAGAAAGTAATCAAGTAACCAAGCAAGACGATTTGAGTTATATATATATATATATATATATATATATATATATATATATATATATATATATATATATATATATATATATATAAATTAATTTTTTTTTCAGAGTGATGTGGTCTCAGACATTCTGTACCCAACAGAATGTCTGAGACCACATCACTCTGAAAAAAAAAGATTTAGTATCAGCAGATGTAAAAATAACATTTCAAACTCTCATTCTAAAAAAATCCTTTCTACGAAAGTATCTGAAGAGAGCGAAACAACGCTTGAAACGCGTTATAAAAATAGTTTAAAAGAAAAATATGATAAAAGGCTGAAAACCCCACAATTGTTGATGGCTACACGCTTTTAAATATATACATACACACACACACAGACACACACACACACACACACACACATATATATATATATATAAATATATATATATGGAGTTTATCACTGCTTGTATGTGTGAATTCGATCCCTATGAACTCCAAAACGGTTGAGCCGATTTTTTAGGAGATTTGGCACGAAGGTAATTCATGTGGCAGGCAGTGTTCTTAGATAGGTTTTTGAATCGGAAGGTAATCAATTATGAATAAATCCGAGGAAAGAAGGAACAATCGATTTTGACCAAAGTTAACACCTTACACAGCCTAACACTACAAGTGTATTTGAAATGTTTTATTACGCCACAAGCTGAAAGATCAGTCCTGTATGACACAATCGCTTTGAAATGAACGATTCTGTTTAAATGATACTTGCCTTTTCCATAATAAACTTAAATTTAAACAATTATAACAGCAAAAAGGGAAAGGCCAGACATATACATTCAACAGCAGTTTATTGTTTTTTTTTATTTTTCATATTTTTTCTTAAATTTCTCGTTATATATTTTATGTTATTTCCTTAATATTATTGTAATTCTTCTTCTTCTTCTCCTTCTTCTTTTTCTTCTTCTTCTTCTCGTTATTATTATTATTATTATTATTATTATTATTATTATTATTATTATTATCGAGAGTGTTATCATTATAATCACTTGTTATCATTATTGTTATTTATTATTTTTTAATTTCAAACCTTATCGTGGTAAAATTTATTATTATGCCAAGTAAAAATAGCTAACAAATTATGCATACAGATATATATATATATATATATATATATATATATATATATGTGTGTGTGTGTGTGTGTTTGCGCGCGCTCTCGCGTGTGTGTATGTGTATGTGGGTGTGTGTGTGTGTGAATGTACATATATGCTTGTATGTATATCTAGATGTATACATGTGCGTAGAGATATGTATATATATATATATATATATATATATATATATATATATATATATATATATATATATATATATATGTCTGGATGTATACGTACCTACGTATATATTTGTGTATGCGCATGTACTGCATTAAATTATGTCTTTTTAAATATATCCAATGAGTATGGATCCCTATATCCCCCTCCCTTATTAACAAGTCTTTTCTGCTCAATCTTCTTCAGAACAAATTTACTCTCTTGACACCTCTCCTTCAACCTTTGGAGATAGTTTATTTGAGTTCACCATCTCTCTCTGTCTTATGATGCTGCAATTAATTCTCATCCTCTCCACTTGTACTGAGCCGCTCCCCTGTTTCTTCTCTCTTTTGTTTCACTTTCTTCATTTGCGCTCACTTTCAATGTCTGGAGTTTTAAATGTCACTTAACCCCTATACGCCTCCCCCCCCTCTAAATATTAACGTTTTATTTTTAAACAAAAGATTTTTTCATCTTTTACATATGAACTGGACTCCTTCAGAGGAAGACATACTTTGTTAAGTCGCCTGACGAGAATTGTGGTCTTGACCGACTACTTGGCCGAAACATTGGCATGTCCAGTGTAGCGATTATGTAAATATGCCTATATAAATAAAAATATATATCTTGCTCTCTTTTATTGATCCCTCTTAATAACCTCGTCAAATTCACGAGATTTACTTCCTGTATACCTTTAACTTAACATGCATACAAACAGGCGGATTGAGCACTGTAAAAGTGGTGGCCAATGTCTATTTAAATAGACATTCCGACGAGTTATTTGCGGGTGTCGCTTCTGTGGTCGAGTACGAGAACTGCCGACTGTCAACACGACGGTTCTAGGTTCAATCCTTGGCTTGGGAGAGATTCTAGTCTAGCGGGACTGATGAGTTGTGATACAACGAAACAGGACCGTATGTCGATGACTATATATATATATATATATATATATATATATATATATATATATATATATATAGACATAGATATACCAAGGTAAAGCTATATATCTGTATATATACACATACGTACACGTATACTATATATATATATATATATATATATATATATATATATATATATATATATATATATATATATATATATGCATATATATATGGGAGGTTTACACGTACTGTTAAATTTTGCTACCGAACTAATCAGTTTCCTTGTTTTTTTCGCCTGGGATTTAATGTTTTCTAGGGACAATCGTAGAGTTTCTCTAACAAATGTTCGGCTGATTTTACGCTCCCGTCTATTCTGTTTTGAAAGAAGCCACCCAACATTTTTGAACTTGTCAAATATAGAAGATGCCATGTTATAACAAGTACGTTATTCGAGCAGGTTTTCTTCTTCATTATTTTTTGTAAGGATTGAATTAGTTTAGTTTTTCATTTAACAAATCCGATTTGTAAACCAACTTAGCGAAACATCACACGAGTACATGCATAAAAAAAAACAACCTGTAGAGAATTACTTGATGCTTATCTCAGCAAGAATTGACATTGAATGGAAAGGTGAAGTGTTCAAGCTACCGACCCTGAAGAAGGCGTACTCTGAGCTAGCGAAAACTTCATGTACAGCTGGTCGTGATTCCCCAGTAGAGGCGCCTCACGATAAGCGATAAATTTACTCCACTGAAAAAATGGTACATCTTAAGCAGGCAAGTACCAACTTAATGAAACACATACATAGCAACTGTAGCTTACATGCGATATATATTTTGAAAATTCATTATATATATATATGTGTGTGTATGCGTATGTGTATAATGTGTGTATATATATATATATATATATATATATATATATATATATATATATATATATATATATCGGGTTTCGAATCCTGAGTTCGGATGTATCTAACTGATGAGCCCAAATGAGGGCGAAACTCGAGTCTTGGACTTCCGCTTCTTTGACTGTCATGGCTTTTGTGGGCTGCGACGTTGTTTGGCTGTGAAATTTATTATATATATATATATATATATATATATATATATATATATATATATATAGTGGTGTCTTCTGCGTTCGGACGATACCATCTTTTATAAAGGCACGACTGATTAATTTATATATACATATATACATATATATATATATATATATATATATATATATATAAATTAATTATATATACTATAATAATTATTAAATACCTGCCAAAACTACCGTTCCATTCTTTTCGGGAATCATCAGTGAAGGGTGTCACGATTAACACCAGTCGATAGATGCGAAACCGGCAACAAAAGTAATCTCTTGCTTCATTAGCAAGGACATAATCCGTTCTGCTACCGTTATCTGCGAGAAATACCGTTGAAATTTAAATATATTTTTTTAAAATCTTTTAACGTCTGCCAGAGTGATCTAATCATTATATGATGATCTGCGTATGCGAGCTAAATTGACCGACATTTGAGTTTAACTGGAAGTGTTCAACGATAATAAACGAGTTTCTTAAAGAGGCTGACATAATTTTTTAGAAAATAGAGTAAGGTAATAGATAATCTATGTATCTATTTATCTATCTACCTATCTATCTATCTATCTATCTATCTAGATAGATAGATAGATAGATAGATAGACAGATAAATATGCGTATAGTCGTAGCACAGAAGCCACAGAAGTAGGGTGGAGAGTTGTAGGCGTTGGTTTAAATTCTTGCTGATAGTATCCAAGATATATATATATATATATATATATGTATATATATATATATGTATATATATATATATATATATATATATATATATATATATACGTTTTTAGCTTTGATCTCTCTACGATATATAGGGTGTTGCAGAGCAACATGCTTATTTAAATTTGGCGCCCTAAACCGATGGTTTCTCCAAGGATGGAAGGGCTGGGCTTATTTGAAAGTGTGGGACTTAAAGTTGGATGGTGAGAATTGTGTAGTTCCAGCAAGCGGTTGTCACAGCACACTCAACGCGCGCGTCAATGACTGTTTTGCGGTAGAACTTCCCGGAACACCTCATCTCCTTGAGGTGCGCTATGCATTGGCCAGCACAATCCCCTTTCTTATCACTACACCCCTATTTTGATGGGGATATCTGAAATCTATTGGTAACAACCATAGGTCCAGCACCTTTACTCACCTGAAAAAAAAACAAGATTCGTCGAGCTATAACCAACGTACATATCGATATGCTGGAAAGAGTTGACCGAAACTTCAGAGTTCGATTAACTCAGTGCATAGAAAAGAATATACACCATCTTACTGATATCATCTTTAAAACTGATAAATTATAAAATGTAAATATTGTCCTAGTTGCAGTTCAAGGAATTACATGTATACCTGCATTACTTGTGTTTTAAGTGGTATTCCAAATATGCATGTTTCTCTGCATCATTTTATATAAGGGTTAATATAATAATCGATAGAGAATTGTCTCTATACTAATAAGTACGTAATCTCTTTCAATTAATATAATATATTTCAGCGTACATATATATATATATATATATATATATATATATATATATATATGTATATATATATACTTTTTTATTGTTATATAAACATGGTCACATCCTGCTGCTACAAATAGCCACTTGTTTCAATCAAAGAACAGATATCATTAGGCAGCGACTTGACTATTCAAAAGTTCAATGAATAACCTGAATGAATATATATATGTATATGATAATTTAATGTAAGGTAAAAAAAATGTAAGGTAAAAAAAATATGATTGTAATCATGACAGGATGACGTGTTTTGATATTCATTATTTAAAGTGGGAAAGAACAATAAATAATTGAAAAAAATTAAAAGGATTGGCCGGCTGACCGGTTTCGCTCTCACTTTGCATAAGCAGGGTCGAGGGGGTTTGCGTTTTTTATTAGTAAAATCGAGAGAAGTGTGAGACGATTCGTTTAAAATAAAATTGGAGAGATAGGTTTAAAAAAATAGTGATATAGTGTATTGAGAAAAAAAAATAAACGGATACACTATGTATGTAAAATAAGGATACACATGCTATAACCAAAGAAATCTCCCCCATTTAATTAAAACATGTTTTTTTCATTTTCCTCTTTTAATCATGAACACCAAAACGGGTCTTTCTGTCGTTATTGCAATGATAATTATTGCACACACACACACACACACACACACACACACACACACACACACACACACACACCCACACATACACGCACACGCACACATACACACACACGCACATATATATATATATATATATATATATATATATATATATATATATAGTCATCCAGTACTGTTTCATAGCTCTCAGTGCGGCTAGACAGGCAACTATCTCAAGCCAGCGATTGAAACCCAACCACCTGTACGACAGACAACGCTCCTAACAATCGCGCTGATCGGAGGCTGCTCTGCTAGTCGTGAAATTGACGATGTTTTGGCGTCGTCCGAAATACCTAAGCTCGATTTGGTTATAAAAGTGCATCGCCATATACGCTAATAGTATATATATATATATATATATATATATATATATATATATATATATATATATATATATATATATGTGGGAATATACATCTCGGACTGATAATATCTAATAAATAAATGATGAAAATTGTGTAGGTCAATAAGAATATAATAACATTGACCGTAATACACACACGCAGGCACAGAGACACACAGACACACACATACTCCCTATATATATATATATATATATATATATATATATATATATATATATATATATATATATATATATATATATACACACACCCATGTAAAATACGGAAATGATTGCCAACTGTATTTTATCTAGCTTCTTCTTCTCTCGTTTCGAAGTCGGCCAAGAGGCCACGCCGCACAAACTCGTTAAATAAATAAACAAACAAAGACAAATGAATAAATAAAGCGGAAATCGATTGAGTCAACAAACAAAAGATTCGGATCGGGATTTACAGCTATCAAATCTCCCACATTTCAGATAACACCGACAAAAAGATGCATTTATGAACATACATTCATACAGATGAGCATACACACACACCTACATACATGCATGCATTTATACATGCATACATATATACATATATATAAGCAAACAGGACTCTATAAAACAAACGCGCATATCAAATAAACTGGTCTAAATAAATAAACAAACACAAAACATGAACGAATAAAGACTAATAAAATAGATCATCTTTTTTTCCAGTTTTATTTATTATTTGCCATGTTTTTTTTTTCTGTACGTTTGCCTTTGTGCAACCGGACCGCCTCTTTTGCGGCCTATCTGCCGATATTTCACCCACTGACCGACTCTATCTGCGGTTCACCCATTTGATTCTCGAATTTCCAAGGCGATAGAGGGAAACGAAAATGCACTCGCAAATCGATGAATCTCATCCTAGAAATTTAGAAGCAAACGGGGAAGGGCGCATGCGCATGCGCATGCGCTGAACCAAGTGCAAAGGGAGATATCAACAATTGCACTTTTCCGTTCACTCCAACCTCTTTCTCACAGAAGAGATGTTGCGAGTTTGTCTCTGCCCTATCGTTATTTTCATTGCAAGGGCTCGACTGAGCTCCAATCTGTGATCCTCCCTCTCCAAACTTTCACAAGAAACACTCGTCTAGCAGAAAACACTATCACTAATTTCCCCCCACTCTTTATCTGTGTCTAAACCTAAACATAGATTCCATGAACAAAGCTTCTTTCTTAGAACTGCATACCTGTGGAATTGTCTTCCGTTTTCCTGCTTTCCAGCTGATTACAATATCTTCAAGTCCAACGTAAACAAGTGTTTGATGAGCCGTTCCATATAAGTTAATAAAGTTACCAAATTTCCATTACTAACGATTACTATATTGCCAATTTCTACTGTACACTCTTTAACACTTATCCTTGAGTGACCTCAAGGCCTTGATAAGTGGTGATGCCTATGTAAAAAAAATAACAAAGTGTCTCGGTTACAATTTCTAATATAAGGAATGACTATCTGGCATCTAGCAGGATGTCTCATCTCTATATAAAAGAATAGGGATATCCAAAATGTCGTGTAGAATCACCAACATCTTACGTATTATCATGAACGTCATCTTTATGTGTTTGTGCATAATCAGCGTTTTTGTTTTTGTTTGTTTCTCTCCTTTTTTTTTTTTTGCTATTCTTTCCGTTAATTTGATTTTTAGAGACAACATACATTTCTTTTTAAAAATCGGCGCTTAAATAAAGTTGATATCCCCTCGGAATAAACATCGTTTAATAATTAAAATCATTTTAAGTTGTAGTAAAATTTGCTATTTTAGGATTGCCGATAATGACAATCGGCAATCCTAAAATAGCAAAAGTAACTACAACTTTCTATACAATATGACAATATTGAAAAATTGGAAAACTTTACTAAATGAGTTCCTGTTTAAAACTTCATATCGTAAAATATTTTATTCTATTTTAAATGTTTTAAAATGAATTCTTTTAGGGTTTTTTTTTTTGTTGTAATCAAACTAATAATAGTTTATATGATTGAGAAAAACGTTGACATTTTAAAAACATAAAATATTAGTTTTATTTCCGTTTTTTGTCAACAAATCGAGATAAATAAATAAGTAATTGTGTATATATATATATATATATATATATATATATATATATATATATATAAGTGATGGGACAATTCAATATTTTACCGATTCTTTATAAATATCTAATTATTTAACTATAACATGGTTATTTTCCGCGATTTTCGTAAAAACACGTGTTAAATAGGCAGATATTTTCATAAAAGTCAAAATACATTTGTGGAGGATGATCTATCGATTTTAGCTTTGCCGATATTTAAAATCAATAAACATTTATTATTTTATCATTATTACCAGCAATGGAAGGTTCACTAAAAATAAAAAAAAGTATCAGACAATTAAAATAATCGTTTTGGCATCTGAAAATAGGCATCAATTTCTCCGATACCCATAAATCTTCCGATTTTTTCAATTCCCAATTCCGATTCCGATTAGTCGTCCCAACACTTATATATATATATATATAGTGTTATAATGGAATAAATCCAGAGGAAATCCGGGTATGAGAGCTCAATGTGGTAAACAGGGCAATAAGATAAAAATTATAACACGGAAATTACATAATTATGTAATTTCCGTGTTATAATTTTTTATCTTATATATATATATATATATATATATATATATATATATACATGTTTGTGTGTATATATATATATATATATATATATATATGTGTGTGTGTGTAATTATTTTTAATTATTTAACCTCTTCAGCTTTATAAAATGTATCACTTTTTATAGACCTAATTTTGTTATTTTTACTTATCGTACAAGTAAATATGTGGGAGGTTAAAACCCTTAAAAATGATATATTTTCATATATTTAACGAAACTGTTTTAAAATATAGGTTCATTTAATATTAAATACGTATCGAAAATTTCATATAATCTGGACATTAGTTGATTTTTGTTATATCTTTTAAACCCGCGTATGATCACGGCTTCAAATGAATCACCACATAGAAATATTGTTTTAAAGCGTCGATAATGTAAACACGAACTTAGTCTCGCATTTACATTCTTTTCGGGCGCTGTAATTGTTTTTTTTTTTAATACTACTTGTTTATTTGAAGCCTTATCTCTTAGATAATAACTCTATGTGCAGGATGTGTATCATGTTTATTATTCTTTGTTTTATATCATGCCATCCCATAAGTTCTGTCCGAATTTATTAATAAAGAAAAAAAGTGACCGAATGTTATATTTTATTAAAGATTTAATAAACAATATACTTTCTCTGATTATCTATGACGTCCTTCCACCTATTAACTTGCTTATTATTTCCATCACTGTTAAACCGTTTTGGCTTTGATTCAAAGAACTCACAAATGTCAGTTTAAACATTTCCGCGTTAGGAAAACTGTTGCTTCCAAATGATTTTGTAGCCCTGTCGGTGGGGCATTAGAATACGCCGACTGCCCCCCACCCCCTGCAGAGGGTAAAAGCCCCTCAATGGGGGTCCTTGATATGACCTTAAACTATATCCAGTGGGCTTGGGGAATGTGGAGCCACCCTTTAATTACCATTTCTTCCAGGTCCACTCTGACCCGGAGTGGTAGTACCTGTTAGGGTTCCAACTATGGGTTAAATAGAAACCGACGTGAAAACAAATATATTCTATTAAAAAAATCTTTGGATTCGGCATTAAATAAACTGAAAAGGGTTGATATGCCGTAAAACAAAAACAACCAACCAACCAACCAAATGATTTTGTAATCTACGAAATAAATGGTAGTTTGAAGGAGCGAGGCCAGGAGAATAGGATGGATGAAGAATTTTCTACCAACAGGTCCCGCCAGTGTAAATTATTTTCCTTTATTATTAGCTAAAAATAAACGCCCGTTGTTTACTCTTAGTTTAATAATAGAGCCATTTTTCCGAAATTATTTCAGATTATGAGGTTAGTCTGGGGCTTATTTGATATTTATTTATCGTTCCTAGTCCAGTCAAAATACGTAAAAATAACTTTATTCTTCTATAAACAACAACAACAACAACAGTTTGAAATTTTGGTTATTTTTAGTTCGATGACTGTCATCGTGTTATGAAGTCGTAGTTAGGACCTTTGTGGTGATCAGATTACGGAAAACTTTAATATGTTCTTCCCCACATATAATGATAATAAAAAATTATAAAACGCTTATCTGACATCGATAGAAAAAATGGCTCTGGTCACGGGCAGGCTCCATATTTTGGCAAGCTTCCAGGCTTTACATTTACTACTGATCTAAAATGGAATACATACATCAAATCCGTTGCCAACGTCGCTGGAAAAACGATGGGATTCTTCTATCGATCCAGTAGATATCTACCTGCTGATGCAATTATCTACCTATATTACAGTCAAGGAACATCCAAGGATGGAGTATTGTTGTCACATCTGCGCAGGAGCTGCTAGGAAGATATGCTTCATTAACAGAGTTAAAAATAGACTTTGTAGCCTAGTGAGGGATGTCCTTTTCTCCCTGCAGCCTCTTTCTCACAGAGAGACATTGTGAGCCTGTCTCTCTTTTATCGTTATTTTCATGGCGTGCTCGTCTGAGCTCCAATCCATGGTCTCTCTCGCCAAACATTCAGGAAAACATTTGTTTGGCTGTAAAAATTATCAATAATTACCCCACTCGTTATCGGTGCTTAAACCTAAACGAAGATTACATGAACAAAGCTTCTTTCTAAGAATGGCACACCTGTGGAACTCTCTTCCGTTTACCCGCTTTCCAGTTGAATGCTATATGGCCGTCTTCAAGCCCAATGTAAACAAGTTCTTGATGAACCGTTCCCCTTAATTAATCCAATTTACCAAATTTACACTTCTAATGATTACTATGATATTGTCCTTTTGAACACTGTAAACTTTTTAATCCTTATCCTCGACTCTAGTCTGGGCCTTGATTCGCGGTGATTCCTTTGTTAAAAAATCCACAAAAAAACCAAATGATTTCTATATAATTTTGTTTGTTTATACTTCGCTATAACTCTTGGCTGTGCTCCAGGGCTCTTTTAGAGCTAATAAATGCTCTCCATTTTTGGACTATTTTACAAAATTTGTCGAAAATGTGTTAGATGTATATGCTGTTTAAATCAATTTTAAATAGGTTAATGCCTTGCGGACTTTTGACCTAAATGGGGGGGGGCAAATGATGGACAGTCATTTCTTTTTCTTTTTTGCATGGTGCAGAACTCAAATTTACATATGTTGAGGCATAAAACTGCACCGTTTGTTCATTATCACAAGGATTGGACGCCCCCTGGTGACTTAATAGGGAGAGGGTAAATGCTGAACTTGGCCTTTATTTTCATAGCTTGTTCACTGTACACTCACGGAGAATAATCATGCAGGCATCACTTGTTTTTTTTTTTCTTCTGAATTTACTTAAAACGGTGTTGCGATTATCAAAAAAAAAGTAAATAATAATAATAATAATAATAATAATAATAATAATAATAATAATAATAATAATAATAATAATAATAATTAAAAAAAAAGTGATGCCAAAGAGCCGAGAAGGACTGAAAGACCAAGGAGAGAGCGCTAGCCAGACCTCGGCAGGACAAGCGCAAAGAGGACAGGGACCTTGGGGAGGCTGAGTGCCACTCAAATTCCAGTATAAACCAATGGCTACTGCCAGCGAGAAAGCAATGGTAAAGGTTGTTGCGATGATGCAAACTCATTTGCAAATGCTACCGAAGGAAGTGGAGAGAGCTGGACGTCTGGGGAGACTTGTTGTCACTCAGCTTCCAGAGAACACCACAGGTTTCCAATCAGATCGTTTGTTGACTTGTGTGAAAGCTCCATGTGAGCCAATAATAATAATATTGCTCGGAGGTTCGCAAAAGCACGTTTTATTCATTATGTTTTTCGTGGCTCGACGAATCTACATGCACTTATGTGTATAAAAAGACAAATTGGTCTTTATTGTAGAGAGATAGTTTATCATCGTGGAAGGATAATGGTTAACTACGTAAGAAAGTCAATATGACCATTGACTATGCGTAAGCCGTTGTTGCTGACAAAAAAAAAACTGAATAGTATTTATAATTTTATTTATATATTTCGTTATCATAACTGTTCCTGTCTAACGGTCAATAGTTTAAGCAGTGACCGCAGAAGGATAGCAAAATGTTTTCAGCCCTTTGTTGTATACATGGGAACATAATAATTATATATGTAGTGACTAAAAATGGCCACTGGACAATGGCAGAGCGATGATGTAATTTCATTAGAAGTTATTGCATGAAGACGCTAACAGACAGCCGAGGTTAAGAAAAAAAATATGTAACCAAACGAAAAGCTATCATCAAAAATAATCTGGTTTTCGGGGGTCAAACATATCTACAAAGGAAAATACATTTGAGCTAATGGTCCAGACTGTACGTAAAAGTTAACGAGCGTGATCCGATGAGTTTATCGGTTTCGCATGAGATGAAGTGTATGCATAGGATATAATGGATGGTTGTCGTAATGCAATACACACACACGCACACACATACACGCATATATATATATATATATATATATATATATATATATATATATATATATATACTAGACTAGTCGTGACCCGTTGGGTCAGGATGTTATATTAGCTATGGAATTCATGTATGAGCATGACACTTGTGACGTAAAGAAAATAGTTTTTTTTTTACATAACAGAAACATTTCTATGAAAGTATATTAAAATGAAAAAGGAATATAGTTAGATTTCTATCAGTCGTTCTGTTTATTATAATTGATTATTTTTGAAAAAAAAATACAGTTACTGAATTATTAGTGGTTGGCCATACTTATAGCTAAATGTGCACTGAACAGATACCATAATACTTATTATGGTTAAATTCAAATTCTGATATATTTGCCTTTTTTACATCGTTCATTTCTGTATTACGTTTAAGTAATTTTAACCCCCACTCTTCCCATGTTTAATAATAATTTCGAAATAATAACGTGAATATTTCAGCATTTTTTTTTTTGCGTTTAAATTATCCAAATAAACACTTGTTAATACTGTCTGCTTTTTTCTTACATCGTTCATTTCTGTATTACGTTTAAGTTATTTTAAACCCAACTCTTCCCATGTAAAAATAATAATTTCGAAATAATAAAGTTAATATTTCAGTGCGCAGGTCATGCGCGCATGCGCAACCGGATGTCGTAAACCGGAAAGTGGGTTACACACATCGTTACAAGGCCATTTGTGTTTTATAATTATATATATATATATATATATATATGGTGATTGTCACTTCTTGACAGAAGAAGACCATCTTTCCCTTGCTTTATTGTTGATTACTCATTCAGTTTCATGTATTTTTTAAATATCTTCTTTTTTATAAAAATTAAATACACATACATACATTTATACACACATACATATATACATGTGGAGATGTGATCAAGATGCATCAATTCCTATTTTCTGTGGGAACAAAGGTGGCTCTTCAGACCATCCCTGCTCTTACACAGTCTGTTGCAAAGGTCACATTTAAGCTGAGATTGAGGTGCTGCTCTACTGTGGACGCTCATATGACGCTTCAGGCCTCCACTCGATTTACAGATCACAGACCAAACAGAACATCTGTGCCCTGCAATGTTTTCCCCATCAAAGAAAGTGTATCCCTAGAAAAGGCTGTTCAGTCGCCAGATCATCCACCGAAGTTGCTTCCACCCTGTAAGCGATTTAGTCGAAGATGTTAGATAAATCACTGGCAGCCTATGTGCAGATTTGCAGCTATGCACTTCAAGCCCCCTAAGCCTATGCACGTCACCACTCACCTATCACCATAGGACTTTTTTTTCTTTTCTTCGAAATATATCTACACATAACGATCGCGACACAACATGCTCGTGCTACACATATTGTACCCTCCCGCACCCTACCACTGGTTGTACAGTGACAAACTGAAATAGTGAGATGACTGAGCAGTGGCATAGTGTGCATGTTTTATTATCACGGAGTTTTAACCTCTCCGGCAGCTGGACATATACACACACACATACACATAAGCAAGCAAACATGCATATGTATATATATATATATATATATATATATATATATATATATCCCTAGTTCTCACAATATAGAAACTCTCCAGAACTTGAGAGGGAAGATAACAGGTACTACATTTTGCCCAAGGGTGCCCTGAAACTATGCAAGGCAGAAGCGTTCATATCCCTGAGGAAGTAGGTATACCCGCATACCCAATATATATATATATATATATATATATATATATATATATACATACATACATACATAACCACCTATACACACATATATATATATATATGTATACACACACATATATACATATATATATATTTATATATATATATATATATATATATATATATATATATATATATAGTAATTTATAAAATATATATGGCGATTACGCTATACTGAATATTCTGCGTTTCATCCACTATAGGATTCGTCAGGCTTATGCGCGAATTATGTGGTTGCTTCTTGTTTTTATATATGTTGAGGATTTGTAGTAGCCAATCAGCTTTCTAGTATCCACCGTGCCCCTTCCTATCAGCCAATGAGCATGCATTTTATCGAACAAAGGATCTGTTTTAGAACTAGGTTAGGTGTTTAAGGTAGACGTTTTCCTTTTTTTTATATATATATATATATATATATATATATATAAATATACCTATGTGCACACACATACATGCACATATATATATACATATATATACATATATATATATATACATATATGTGTGATCGTTTATGTATATTCATGTTTATTTAATTTATTTGTTTGTTTTCTATTGTTATTGTTTGTTTTAAAGCTATGTGGATACTAGAAAGCTGATTGGCTACTAAAAATCCTCAACATATATAAAAGCAAGAAGCAACCACAGAATTCGCGCATAAGCCTTACGAATCCTATAGGGGATGAAACGCAGAATATTCAGTGTAGCTTAATCGCCATATATATTTTATAAATTATTAACTAGCTCTACCTACGTATTGAGCACTTTTGAAGTAAATACTTAAAATTTACACATAAATCTATACTTTCGTATATTAAATTTATGTGAGGAAATGAAGTAGTTATATATATATATATATATATATATATATATATATATATATATATACGCATATAGCTTAGAGAGTTAGGAGATTAGAGTAAATTCAATTCTATAAGAAGAGACTTATCGGGATAAGATAAAGCTCATACCATATTGTTGGAACAAGGTCAGGTGAATTAGGTGTATCGCACAAAGTCTCCCACTGAAGTTGGTGTATCGTATCTCAGACTACTCGTGCGACATGCGGTCTGAAAGTTTATCGAGAAAAAGAACAACTCTTGCGATGCATCAGTGTTGGATTCTTCTGGCGTAACTTCTGTCTCATATGTTTCAATTGCTGCGAGTATAGATCTATAGTAACTGTTTGGCCTTAAGGTAGTATTTCATAATGAGCCAATTGACAACCTCTCCACCCGTAACATGCATTAGTTTGCGTGATTACTCGGGCTAGGACAACAGCATAGTCTTTTCATTGTTTGGACTCTTGAGTATGCATCCGTTGATATCGTATATGCTTTTATAGAGCGTGATGTGGTTCTCGGTTGATTAATTGTGTCTGTGTTGGATATATACTCGAGAGTAAAAACAATGATAAAAATATTCTGTTGCCATAGTCCCAATAATCAAATAACATTAGAAATAACATCGCAAGGCGGAGAAATACCGTAACCAGGGGTTGAAAAACATCATATTCCACATTGTAACCCAAGAAATTCGTGTCTTAGGGCGTGAGTTTGCATCTTTTGATATCTTATATACTTTTATATAGAGTGATGTGGTTCTCGGTTGATTAATTGTGTCTGTGTCGGGTATATACTCGAGAGTAAAAAAAAGCAATGATATGAATACTCTGTTGTCATAGTTCTAGTGATTACATAGACGATCTTGTGGTGTGTTGGAGAAACTTCTAAGGAGACAACTAATGTCCTGAACGCTTGGGAATTTCGTACAGTACCCACTTTCAGTCAATAAAATGAGGTACGGCGAAACGGAAGCAAACAGTCAAGAACGAGAATTCTCCACTCTTCTATCTTTATTTCAGCTGTACGGCTCATAACTGATTATCTGGCGGGTTCTTTCTAACGTCTCATATTCCTGTATCGGTGTCCGAATGTAAAACCAATTGCTACACGTGTTTTCATCTATATTTAAACTACCTAAAATGACTCACCAAAAAAAAAAAAAAAAAAAAAAAAAAATCCCCCCCCCCAGGTTTTTGGTTACTTACTATATATAAGTTAAATACAGACTAAAAACCCTAACTAATATTGTGAAATAAGAAAACCATGAAGACTAACAGATAGGTATATATCTGTTTCGGATGTATTTTCTGGATTTAGATATAAAAATTGAGGATGGAATTTTTCTTTATAAAATATTTGATAAAAGAAACGCTTTCCCCTTTAAAATAGTACATATGCCCCATAAGGATAGCACCTGCCCCGTTTTTGTGTTTTATGGAACCATTATGTCAGAGTTTTTGAGAATAGCTCGCGTTACTCTAAAATTAACAGATTTTATACCACCAGTTTCTAGCTTAGTAATAAGGATGATAAAACAAGGTGGAGATAAAAATAAAATATTTAAACAGTTAAATAAAGCATTTGTTCGTTATCCTGATGCTTTTGAATCGTTTAAGATAAACCAGATTATATTGATAAAGGAAATCCAAAACTATATTAGCAATGTATAAATGTATTTATAATTACATATAATAAATTTATATAGTATAAAAAAAAAAAATGTATATATGTAAAAATAAAATATTTTTAACCTTTATATATCTAATTTTAAATAAGTAAGAATGTAAATATACAAACTACTAACTATAGTGGGGGTGATAAGTAGTTAAATGGATTAATCCAAATCTTATAAATACAAGAATGATAAATTAAAAAATTAAAAAATGTATCCATTTTAAATGTGGAAATTGATGAATCGCACAGGTAAGAAATTCATTTTTATACTATGAAAAGGTTAGTAATTACAATTAAGAATAGGAAATTGGGGAAAAAATTTTTGTAACTTGTCTTCTTCCTAAGATTAAGGGTGGTGGTGTTTGATCAACACTGCTGGGGAGCCATGATGTAATACACTGTTTTGTTTTTAAATCCCCGAAACAGTGTTTCATGGTAAACAACTGATGATCCCTCAAAAAATATAAAAATTGGTATTATAGTAAATTTGAGAGTTGATGCAGTGATTGCAGGTGATTAAATGACTTACTGACTAGATGTTTTTTTAATGAATGATAAAAAATAATTTTTTGTGTGGTTTCAAATGTTAAAAACTTCAAAGACTATATATATATATATATATATATATGTATGTGTGTGTATATGTGTTGTTTATGTTAGCGATACTGTCATAATGAATTCAATTATTTATACAAAAGTGCATTTTTACCTAAATGCGAGTTAGGTATAATTTTCCCTTATACCAATTTGGTACGCTAAAATAGGAAGCGGCATATGTACGGTTTTTAACATATAATCATCCACTTACACGTGTTTAGTCGTCTATGGCTCATCAATATATATATATATATATATATATATATATTATTGATGGGACGAAGCCAATATTTGTTCCGATACCCAAACTATTACTTATTGCATAGTTTGGGGTCATATTGATGAGGAAACGGCGATATGTATACGGGTACATGTAATACAAGGGACAAAAATGACATATGTTTTATAATAGGGATGGAGTCTTTTTAAGATAACGGGTACATATATACGATGGTGATGAGGGAGCGAAGATGTTTATACAGTTCTGGAGTGTGTCTTCTTATAACACATACAGGGAGGAGGGGGTGATCACCTGTTTTATCACAGAGAGGGGTACAACACTTAAGATGGTGAGACGCATTACTTAGATGGGTTATACAAAGTTCATTAATTACGATGATTTCACATTGCCTTCAATTTGGTAGAATGGCGACACGAAGACGGCAGTTACAAAAATATGAGATGTTATTTAATTCGATTTGACCGGTCGAAATATTGATTACATCCAGGAATTCAAAGTCGTTTCTACATGTTTAATGTTCTAACCATTCGCTTCTAAAGGGACCCTCCTCTAACTGCCTTTACTAACTGCTCTATCTTCCAGACTGCCCCGACTCTTTCCTTCTTCGACTGATCTAGCTTCTATATTGAGAATTCATACGTGTGTCTGTGAACGTGATCGAGTCAAGTGGCCTAAACATGCGTGGTTCGTCACATTTCTAAACCATTTCTGCAGACAAAGTATTCTGACGCCTATTTTTCCTAAACCTATTTTTCAACATATTTAAACCATTTCTCCAGCTAAAGAATTCTCAGTACTATTTTTCCTTACCTATTTTTCAATATATTATTAATTGCATTGTTCATTATTTTCTAGCTGACCTTATTTTAATTCAGTTTTCATAAAAAGAATTGAACAATCTAAATTCCTTTTACAACAACATATCTAAACTATTTTATGTGAAACATAACAATGCTGAATTTGATTTCTGAACCTTGCTTACAAAGTTCAAACCTCGGTCTATCCTAATCCTGTTTTCACTTGTCTAATGTTTTTCTTACAAGAAAAGGGGAACCTTTCTTGTAACATACTGATTCGGTACTTAATTCCCGATTCCGATACAATTACTGATCTCGATCCCGATACTTATAAATCTATACCTATTTAACAATAATGTTGTTATTTATTCCCGATTGGCATAAAGACATATGTTCAATGTGCAGATATTTTTTCACGAGTAAAAATACACCTGTGGGGGGGTGACTTGCAGATTTTAGTTATACTGGTACTTTCAAATCAATACATATTATTGTTTCTTCACTACAACCAACAGTGGAAGATTTTGCTTCAAATGAAATTTAATAAAAAAAAGAAAATTAGTAAAATCGCTTTTGACATCGGGCAATAGGCACATTTTTTTTTTTTTTTTTTGCAATTCCGATACCGATTCCGATACTTCTGAAAGTTCCGATTTGTCCGATTCCGTATTAAGATTCCGATTAACTGTCCCAACATTCTTGGCCTTCGGGACAAGATCAAAGTGTAATATCTGTTCTTCAGATGCTGCACTTCAATTTCTTGTTCTCTGTCAGTGGAGGAGAAATCCTTCACGACTGAGCCAATTTTTATTTTTGTTCCTTTTCTCCACATTAAAAAACGAACCTGGTGTCTAACTCTGTCCCGTGGGGGTATTGTAAATAGGAACATTAATACATACTCTAATTATTTGCTTCCCCATGAGAGTAAAATGTGACACAAGGTTGTTTTTAATGCGGGCGAAATTCCAAAGAGGCACGGTGGATAAGTTTAAAATTTGTTAAATTACCTTAGTCGAGAACGGTTTCCACTTCACTAACAAAAAACTGTTTGCATCAGAACAGATGTTTCACTTCCATTCCATCTCGAAGTCTAATATCATTAGCTATCGTTCTAAAACAGATGCATTAATTTCATAGTCATAGTATTTTATTCACATGTTCATATAGAATGAATTATACGCATCTTGTAGAATAACCGGAATGTATCCTACAACTTTTCAGAGAAAGAGATATTTTCCTCGAAATAATAAAACGCTGTAGAGTGTTTTCTGTGGAATAAAATGACACAGTGAGAGAAAAATGTTGATAAAAGTTCGCCAAATTATGAGAATAAAAATAGAAAGAATACTTTTACTTATTAGAGAGTATAGATGCTCCTTTTCGAAACAAGAAACACATTTGATTCGCCACTCACAAGGAGACGTTATTTTATAGCGCCATATATGATTCATCAAAACTCGGCCATGCTTCTGAAAGTTTCTGTATTAAGATTTTCAACGTAAAAAAGTTATTCACGAACACTAGGTATGTATGAATGTATGTATATATTTAGGTGGAGAGGGCTCCCGTAAACCGTGGTGAAGACAACCTTTCTAGGAGAAGCAAATCTCTGATTTAATAACCATAAAGCGGAAGACCATTACCCGCATTAAGCTTGTCTGCAGTTTAATTTGTTGCTGGCTATCTTGCTCTTGCTTGTTGTTGGATCTCAACATTTTGAACCGAGAGAGAGACTTAGCTGTCGTACAAAGCTAAGACTGTAACATCATATTTGTATAGATACTCCCTCAGGCATTTGGGATCATGGATTTTAAATGCCTGGAGGAGTGGCACTCGTCTGACAAGACGTTGCAATCATCACGTATGTATGTATCAGAGAAAGTTGTAATATTTTTGAAGAGCAGCTTGTAGATCTTCCTGTCTTAAAACATGTTTTAAAAAATACGACGCAAATATACATCAGGAAATGAATGTGACAGATACGTTTTGTACACAAAACTGGTTTCGCACATCACCTGAAATCACACAATCAAAGAAAGGAACGACAGTCTAATGAGGAGGCTTTTACAGCACCTCCGGCAACGTTAAGTTGTCATATTTGTGGTCCAATCTGCACATATTTTAGTGGCCTGACACGGTATTCGAGGATTCACAATATTACCATACCATCACTGTTACAAGAAGAAACATTTTATGTCACATATGTGTATTTTAATACTTTCATGTGAGAATAAAGCTGGGTTAAAAAGTCACCTACATGCACACGGACGCACAACCCTAAACTAAATAGATGACAAACTTCTCTTAAGAAGTAGCAAGCATCATGTGTGTATATGTATATCTGTTGCGTTGTCTTTTCACTGAATACGTACACACACACACACACACACACACACACATATATATATATATATATATATATATATATATATATATATATATATATATATTGCAATAGAAAAATGCGAGCATGAAAATTTATATGGTAAAGCTTAAACATGGAAAAGTAAAGGACTAGCTGTTAAAACTGGAAAAGAAAAGAACAAGATATTCTAGTAATAAATGTTATAAATCTGTAACTTAAAATATTGAGGCATTAAGAATGTATTATATGATTTTATAAATTGGATTTTTAAAAATATAATGCTTCAATAGTTCAAGTTATAAATTTATTATGTTTTTTACTAGAATATTTTGTCCTTTTCTTTTCCAGTTTTATGAGTTTGTCCTTTTCTTTTCCATGTTAAATGCTGACAATATTACTTTTCATGCTTGTATTTTTTAAAATTCTAATCCATGATTTTTCCAGGGTTCCAATAAATTCATTTGTTTTTGCTTAATTTCAGTCTTATTTTTTTAACATAAAACGTAACATACACATATGTAATAATAATGTACGGCAGTTGCCTTCTTCAATAAACTTTCCTAATTATCTCCGTTCCATTCTTTCTTTCTGTCTGTTTCACTTGTTACTTCTCTTTTCGCGACAGCAGTGAATTAGTAGCAGCACTAGTTGCTGAAATAACGTAGTTGCTGTAGAAAAAAAAATAAAAAGCGTCGCTCACCTCCTTATGTTGTGTTACGATTTTGAACACCAGTAAATTTATCATAACTCTTGTATAACTTAACGATAATTTAAATTATTTTTACACAATATAGCTGATAAGGTGATCTAAAAACTGTAATAACTGTTTGAAATTTTGTCTAAAATTTAGTGAGCGGCGAGGCTTTAAAGCAGTTCCCAATGATTAAAACTGCCAGTCAGCCATATATTCAAACACAGTAGTTACATACGATAGACTGTCAAAATATACGGCATTAAACATAGAAAGCAGAAACCAAAGTGAAAGATTATAATACAAACGCACCTGAAGAGTTCAGCTACCTGCCAATGCCGAAGCCATTATCTTGTCCTGTAATACATTCAACAAGGAGAACAGATCTTACATTTTTGTCTATCTGTCTGTAATCTTTAGGATTTTAATAGTATTTACGTCAATCTGTCACGCTTATAACCAGAAGATTATTGCCTGATTGTAGTTTCTATTTGCACTCTTCAAGTTGTGTATTATGAATTTCCGTTTCTTTTTCTTCTACCCGTTTTATTTTGTATCCCGTACGTTTGTTTTATTTTAATCCTATCCGGTTACCCTCCCAACCCTTCGACCTAGTTCCCGTCACCATTATTTCCGTCCACCGAGGGCCATCTTTTCCATATCCCTTACCCTGAATTGTTCTCAATTACATCGATTCTTCAACTGGTTTCCAAAATTCTTAACACAGACAGCCGTCCTCCATATTCTTATTCGACTCCATTATTTCTCAATTTACACTGCAGCGAAGCTCTACCCCTCTCGCCCAACTGCCCGCCCCTCGTTCAATTCCATTCGATAAGCAATACCGATTTTACACAGCGCCATCTTATTTAGAATTTCCTATTGTTTTTCGAGCATTTATCTATCTTTTTATTAATTCTTATTTGTTTGTAATTTATGTTATTTATTTTTCGTATTATTATTTTTTTTTATACTTGGACCAATTATTTTTCTATTATAACTATTTCCTTTCTCTCGTGAAATCTTGTTTTTTTTTCTTCTGTCTAATAGTTGCAGATATATATCTCAATAACAGCCGCCATTGTTCTACTACATTTGAATTGGTGAATCAGAAGAACAGCTGACTCAAACAGTACTAAATGAAAAAATATTCACATAGATATAAAAAAAGGGATCTGCTTACAAAACCGGACTTCATGTTATAGTTAAAAATAAGTAATCATTTAAGCCTACCAAAAAACTTTGGTAAACATCTTTATTTAAAAATGATATATTACCAAAATAAAATAAGGTATAGCGGATTTGTTTTTGCATAAAATAATAAAATTATGTTTCAATATTTTTAATTTGTTTTTTTTTATATTATGAAAATATATATTACTAACTAAAGATATTTGGTGATTTCTTTAATTCTTTTTGAAGTAATAGATTAAAAATGTATTTTTTTATTATTAAAATTTTTTCTTAAAATAAT
The DNA here is from genome assembly GCF_053919585.1 of Euprymna scolopes. Classification (NCBI taxonomy): domain Eukaryota; kingdom Metazoa; phylum Mollusca; class Cephalopoda; order Sepiida; family Sepiolidae; genus Euprymna; species Euprymna scolopes. The sequence goes on along the minus strand of NC_136512.1, from coordinate 27,474,856 downwards.
AAATAACCTTGTTTCACTGATTTTAATTTGTTTTTAATATTATAAAAATATATATTACTTTATGAAATAGGTAGTGATTTTTAATTTTATAAACAATAGAATAAATGCATTTTTTATTTTTCTATTATTACAATTTTTACATAACTAATAATTAATAAAATTGTTTTATTGTTTTTAATTTTTTAGATATTTTAAAGAAAAATGTTACTTTATGAAATATTTAGTGATTAAAAAATGTTTTAAATAATAGAATAAAATGTATATTTTAATTTTTTTCATTATTTTTACATAAAATAATAAATAAAATTGTTTCACCGTTTGAAATTTGTTTTCAACATTATAAAATACATATTACATAATAACATATTTAGTGTTTTATTACATTCTTTTAAAAACAATAGCTTAAAATGTATTTTTTTAAATTTTTACTAAAATAGGAAGCCCTGTTTTGTAAGCATGCCATTTTTATATCAATGCGCGTTTTTTTTTCCTGTACACTTCTGGTCGACTACCCAGTTTTAAATTTGCACTTCCGGTCGACTACCCAGTTTTAAATTTTTTCCTGAACATTTCTGATCGACTACCCAGGTTTTAATTGAATTTCACTAGTAAACAGATGTGACTAAAGAAATCCTGATCATAGGAGAGGTAAAATCAATTCGTCCATACCGTTTTGCACCAATTTTATGATACCATTTACGAAGATCAAAATTTAAGAAGCACCGACCCTTATCCCATCGCAGCCCTATTGTATCACTGTGACTGTCTCACAAGTAATGGAATGAACTCTGAGGAAGTCGTTGCGCTTGAACACCCCCACTCACCCCTCTTTGGCGTACATATATAGATGCGGGATAGCGTTATACACTAATACTTTCTTCCATCGGACTTCTGGACTTTGGAATTCTTTCTCTGCTTCCTGCCTCCCAACACGCGTGTCCGTAGATTACTGTTTTTAAGAATAATAAATAAATAAATAAATAATATGTCCCAATAAAAAATGGGCGACTTTCTAAGAAAAACATCGGTTCTCCGAGGCGAAGACAAAAATATTACTATTGCTTAAAAAATCAAAACAAAAAACCACTTATATATATATATATATATATATATATATATATATATATATATATATATATATATGTGTGTGTGTGTGTGTGTGTGTTTGTGTGTGTGTGTGTGTGTATGTGTATACGGCGACTTCTTTACATCTCGCAAATTCAAGCACAATTAAACAACATCGTTGTTCTCATAATTTGTCACCATTAACAAGTAAATTCCTCTTGGCCTTTTGGTCAAGATCAAAGTGTAGTATCTGTTCCGGCAGATACTGCAAGCTATGACTAGCTATGACTAGCTATGACTAGCAAAGACCAGATGTGGGGGCGACCCCACATGCCTGACCTTTAACCAGCTCCCATTTCCCACCTCTCGGGAGCTGGTCCCCTTTTCCCCTTCCCCCTCCCTTCACTCCTCACATTAAAAATCGGCCTTGTGCCTAATTTGCTCGGTGGGGGAGCAAATAAATACCATCTGTTCCGGCAGATGCTGCAAGCTATGACTAGCTATGATTAGCAAAGACCAGATGTGGGGGCAACCCCACATGCCTGACCTTTAGCCAGCTCCCATTTCCCAACTCTCGGGAGCTGGCCCCCTTTTTCCCTTCCCCCTCCCTTCACTCCTCACATTAAAAATTGGCCTTGTGCCTAATTTGCTCGGTGGGGGAGCAAATAAATACCATCTGTTCTGATGCTATACTTCACTTTTTTGTTATCGGTTAGTGGAGGAGAAATTCTTTCACGACTGAGATCATTTTTATTTTTTTTCCTTTCTCCACATAAAAAGACAACCTCGGTGTCTAACTGTGCCCTCCTAGGGAGGCAAGGTAAATAGGAATAAGTAAGCTCCTATTCGAAGTACATAATTTAATTTTAGACACAGTTTAACTCTCTCCCACTATTAAAACAATACCACCTATAATAATTATTAGATACAAATAGTCAATACATGACATGAACTTTCTCTTATTTCATTTCAGTGACACATTCACTTTTTACTTATAACGCCCATATTAATACCCAAACATATAAATTACATCATATCTTTTTAAATATATAAACGACTTTATGACGTTAAACAAAAACTTATTGTATTTCACAACGCTATAGTTGTTTTAATTTCACAATACTATAATTCTTTTTAATTTCACAACGTAATATTTTTTTAATTACACAACGCTATGATTTTTTTTAATATCACAACGCTATAATATTTTTTAATTTCACAACGCTATATTTTTTTTTTATTTAACAACGCCATATTTTTTTAAATTTCGCAACGCTATTACATTTTTAATTTACCAACGCTATAACTTTTTTTATTTTCATAACTTTTTAATTTTACAACTTTTTTAATTTCAGAACTTTTTAATTTCACACCTTTTTTTATTTCACAACTTTTTAATGTCACAACTTTTTTAATTTCACAACCTTTTAATTTCACAACTTTTTAAAATTTCAAAACGCTATAATTTTTTTAATTTCACAACGCTATAACTTTTTTAATTTCAAAACGCTATAATTTTTTTTAAATTTCACAACGCTATAAGTTTGTTTAATTTTACAACGCTATAAGTTTTTAAATTTCCCAACACTATAACTTTTTTAATTTCACAACGCTATAACTTTTTTAATTTCATAACGCTATGATTTTTTTCATTTTAGAACGCTATAATTTTTTTTTATTTCACAACGCTATAACTTTTTTAATTCCACAACGCTATAACTTTTTTAATTCCACAACGCTATATTTTTTTAATTTCACAACGCTATAATTTTTTTAAAATTTCACAACGCTATAACTTTTTTTAAATTTCACAACGCTATATGTATTCTCTCTATATATATATAAAAGTGAACGTGTCTGTGTGTCTGTCTGTGTACATTTCCCTACGAAATAACTCTGTCAATTTTTAGTCTATATACTCTTAATTTGATATACAGGGTACTGAGATTTGAGAAAATATTTGTAATCCGTTTTCGGCCAGAGATTTGCCTGTTAAGGGGTCATAGATCAACGATTTGACCTTTGAGAACTCTACCAAACTTCGACAATTTTGGGTATAAGCAAGTGAAATTTTAGATATAGATTCCTTGGACATGGATCCGACTTAATAACTTGATTCACGTCCAAAACAATAAATGTTAAGGTGTCAAAGTTAAAAAAATTGACAGCTTTTTGTTTTGTTCAACGAACACCTCCAACCACCCGGGCAACGCCGGGCTTAAATACTAGGTATCCATGCTAGTATATATATATATATATATATATATGTATATATATATATATACTAGCATGGATACCCGGCGTTGCCCGGGTGTTTGGAGATGTATGCTAAGCAAAAAAAAAAAAAAAAGTCAATGTTTTCAACTTTGACCCGTATTATGCCCCCTTAACATTTAATGTTTTGGCCTCAAATCAAGTTATTAAGTTAGATCCATGTTCAAGGAACGTATATCTAAAATTTCACATCGATTTTCCTAAATCTCAGTACCCTGTATATCAAATTTTAAGCCTGCAGACTAAAAATTGACTTTTGTTCTTACTACATGCTGTACTTATGTTTGTAACTTTGTAATATAAAGTGGGGGATCATTTTTCTGTATCAATTTAATGTAAAATGGGTGACCATTTTACAACCAGTCAGTCTCAAAGCAATCAAGTCATTCTCCAGATCATTTAAATTGTTTTTGAAGGATTCCAATTATTTTTTAAGCATTCAAGTCATTCTTAAGGTCATTCAATTCATCCTTAAGTTCATTAACGTCATTCTAAGTCATTTACTTTTTATTTATTTAAGTCATTTCAGCCCATTTTTCGGTCATTTTAGTTTATCTTAAAGAATTCCATGTCAATTCTACATTCACGCATTCATTCATTGCACGAGAGCACGAGACTAATGGCTATCGGCCTTGTTTTTGTTTCTGTTACTGTATGTATACTGTTTGAGAGTCGAGGAGCAAGCGATGCGACCTTCAAACATGTAGTCCACAAGATTATCAGAGACTCGGTTCTGGAAACCGAAGTAGAGAGTTACAAAATATAGTTCCAATAAGAGAAAAAAATAAAGCAACATTTAAAACTGTAGCAAGAAGTTGTTGCATGTGTTCTATTTGCATGGTACTCTATTATTATAACGTGTCAGATAAAAGAAAATATACCATGCTTAGTCATAGTTTAACTATTCGCACGATAGGTTAATTCATGTCGATTACAAGCACGTGAAGATGATTAAATGTTGGAATCTGATTTGAATGAATTATTTCTCATTCCGCAAAGAAATGTTCAGGTGAATTTACAAATGATATTTATAAACGTGCGACGAATTCCGTAAAAAAAAAAAAAATACCGGAAGAAAACTTGCAGATCTAAGTAATTGCACTGCATAACATTTCCACGTGGCAGATTTCCAACGTGGAACGAATTATAAATCGCTTAAAAATCAGTTAAAGTTGTGGAATTTCGGACTGCGAATCTGATTACAGAAGAAAGTATTGCTTTTTCTCAGTCTTAATTAGCAAATGAGTATCATAAAACAAAAAACAAAAACAAAATTAATAAAAAAAGCAGTCAAAGTTGCCCGCCTAAATTTGGCATATTTGGGTTATTCAAAGCGAGTGTTTCCTTTAATATACGTATAGAACGATAATGTAAATACGTACAAAGACGACCTGACGATGCCCAGGATTGAATATATACAACGAATATTCAACACTTCCAATATCATTATTGTTATCGAAGTATGTGAAATCTCGCATTTCTTAATTAAATCGATTCTCTACCCAAGTATAGGACCCACTGCGTTATACCGGGAGGAAGCTTCACATTTCCGTCTGTAGTGACGCAATCTTTTTTTAAAATTTTTTTACATGGTGGTCACCACTTATCAAGACCCGGAAGCCACTCAGGGATGAAGTTTATTGCAAGTACATTACGTTAGTATGGAGATTTGATGAATGTTTACTTAAGGGGGCGGTTCATTAGGAATTTGTTAACGTTGGACTTGAAGACATCCAAGTTGTAGTCAGGTGGGAAGCAGGCATACGGAATAGAGATCCACAGGCGTGCAGTTCTGAGAAAGACGGTTTGTTCATGGAATCCACGTTTTGATTTAGGCACATATAAAGAGTGGGGGAATTTTTTCACAGTGGATTCAGCTAGACGGGTGTTTTTCGTGAAAGATTGGTGAGGGGACACAAGAGATTGGAGTTCAGACGATCACCTGCCATGGGAATAACTATAAAACAAGGATAGGCTCGCAACGCCTCTTCTGTGGGAGACAGGTTGCAGGGTAGAGAAAAAATCCACAAAACATTGTAATCTATATGGAATTATGCAGGATTTACTGTTGATTTTACAAATTATTTTTATATTTAACGGCTTTAATTAAAGTTTGAAATGTAAATATAATGTATTATTGTTCAATTATACTGAAAATAGAAGCATTCATTTCCAATATGCCCCCGTCTTATCAAAGAACTTACTACTGATTTTATACGCCGGTCTATTCTGTTTGTGCGGTGAAAAAACTTCTCAAATGCAGTTGTGATGTTAGGATGTATCGTGGTGTTAACTTTGCTCGAAATGGGATCGTACTTACTTTTTTCGATTATCGATTTTCGATTTTGCTATGAGACATTCCGATACAGAAAGTCTCCATGAGAACAAGAACATTTCCAGATACAAAAAAAAACATTTGTGTGAAATTTCCCAAAAAAATCTGCTCGGACATTTCGGAATCCATGAAGAATAAGCTCACAGAGAGACATATACATGCACACAGAAGGACAAAGTGCGTTATATATATATATATATATATATATATATATATATATATATATATATATATATATATATATGTATATATATATAAATATATATATATATATATATATATATATATATATATATATATATATATATATATAGTTACATTTGTTTCAAACCCCAGGTAAGTGTCTAACTGATAAGATCAAATAAAGGCGAAACACAAGTCTTCGATTTCCGGTTTGTTGGTTTCTCGGCTTTTGTGATCTGCGACCTTATGAGGCTGTGGAAATAATTATACACACATATTTATATAGGGTAGGGCGATAGAAGTGCCGCCCTAAAGAAAAGACCACTAAAGCTTTATTTTAAAACCTTTATTGAAAAAAATATCAGGTAACTTGATTATGTAGGAAATCAGTGATTTATTTAGTGTAGCCGCCTTCAGTCACAATCACCGCCTCCATATGTGTCCGGAACTTTAGTATGCCTTTTCCATGAGTACCGGCGGGAGTTCGGTGAATACTCGGCGCAAGGCGGCGATCAGGCCCGCTTTTGTGTTGTAAGAGATCATATAGGTGATGTTCCAGACGTATGCGGGTTCAGCAAACTCTTCAGCACATCCAGATACACTTGGGTGTTGGCTTTTAATCCGGCGTAGAAGATGTGAGGTGAGATGATATGGATCTCACTTTAAACCCCACCAAAAATCTTAAACGTGACCGAAAAGTTTGTTTTTCTCATCCTCGCCCTCTCCCTGATATTAGTGGCAATCTAGCTATGCGCTTTGAGGGTGCAATGCTCTTGTTGTCATAACTTGGATGAGTAGAGAGTATTAATTATCTCCGACAGCTCCCATTGAACATTGTGTCATTTCAGACATAATAGAAGGCTTGTATCGCTGTTGAGATTGATACACAACTGGCAAACTTATAGATAGTTTGCAACAACAACAATTATAAAAAAGAAAAAAAACAGTTTTCATTAAACGGAAATGGAATCATGCCGTGTTTTGTAGGGCGAAAGTTTTATAATTCTTCCCTATATATATATATATATATATATATTTGTAGTTATCGACATACAATCCTGTTTCGTTGTATCACAACGCATTGGTGCCGCTAGACTAACACCTCTCCCAAACCGAGGATTAAACCTAGAACCATCGCGTTGACAGTCAGCAGTTCTACTAGTCGACCCACGGGAGCGGCGCCTGTAAATTATCCTGCTGATTGTCTATTTAAACACACATTTGTGAACCACTTTTACAGAGCTGTAACCGCTCGTTTATAAACAAACAGTGAGTGCCGCAAATATATATATATATATATATATATATATATATATATATATATATATATATATATATATATATATATATATATACAGTGGACCCCAATATACAAGCTACCCGAGTTACGAGACATTCGAGATACGAGATGGCCTCAGAGCAAAATTCCCCCCTACATACGAGCGAAAATCCAAGTTGCGAGTTTCCAGATGCAACCGCTAGGTGGTCGAGTGTATTTTGTTTCACTATGTCTCCATAATTTTTCCGGGAACAAATCAATCTCGTATGTCGGGGGTCCACTATATATATATATATATATATATATATATATATATATATATATATTTTTTTTTTTTTTTTTTTTTACAAAGGCGTCACCACATTATCAAGGCCCAGAGGCCACTCAAGGATAAGGGTTAAAGAGTGTACAGTAGAAATTGGTCAATATAGTAATCATTAGTAATGAAAATTTGGTAAATTTGATAACTTATATGGAACGGCTCATCAAGAACTTATTTACTTTAGACTTGAACACAACCATATTGTAGTCAGCCGGAAAGCAGGAAAACGGAAGACAATTCCACAGGCGTGCAGTTCTAAGAAAGAAGCTTTGTTCATGGAATCTACGTTTAGGCTTAGGCACAGATAAAGAGTGGGGGAAATTATTGATAGTGTTTACAGCTAGACGAGTGTTTCTTGTGAAAGTTTGGCGAGGGGGGACCATAGATTGAAGCTCAGTTGAACACTTTCCATGAAAATAACGATACATCAGAGACAAACTCGCAACATCTCTTCTGTGAGATAGAGGTTGCAAGGAGGAGAAAAGGACATCTCCTACGAGGCTACGAAGTCTATTTTGAACTCTATCAAGGCAGGACAAGTCCTTTCTAGCAGCTCCTGCCCAGATGTGGCAACAGTATTCCATCCTTGGACGTACCTGGCTCTTATATAGGTAGAGAATAGCATCAGCAGTGAGATATCTACTGGATCGATAGAAAGATCCCACCATTTTTCCAGCGGCCTTGGCAACAGATTTGATATACGTGTTCCATTTAAGATCAGGAGTAATGGTCAAGCCCAGAAGCTTGTCAAAACTTGAGGCCTCCTGAAGACGAGAGCCATTCATTTCAATTGATGACAAATGTGAATTAGAATGTTGATGATGTAAAGAGAGAAGCTTGGTTTTAGATGCATTAAAAGTAACCAGCCACTCCTTTCCCCATTGTACTACGTGCTCAAGATCAGAGGAGAGAGAATTGGAGAGAACTTGGTCGTTTACTGTCTTAGATGTGCTACCATAAATGGTAGTGTCGTCAGCATAAATGTCTACAAATGATGTAAGGATATGATTTGGAAGATCATTAATGTAGATCAGGAAAAGAGTTGGGCCCAGGATGGATCCCTGAGGGACACCGGCATTAATACTGTGAGCTTCTGATTTTTGCCCCTCAACTACTACTCTTATGAACCTATCAGAGAGAAATGATTTAATAATTTAGAAGACTTTTCCAGCTATACCATAGCTAGCGATCTTATGAAGTAAACCTTTATGCCATACCCTATCAAAGGCTTTAGATATGTCAAGAGCAATTGCCCTAGAAAGATTGCCACCGTCGAGAGATTTGCTAATCCTATGCGATATAACTGTAAGGACATCTGCTGTAGATCTAGCAGAACGGAAACCATATTGAGTGTCACTAAGAAGGTCATTTTTTTTGAGATGTTTGATTACTTCTGTATTTAACACAGATTCTAGCAACTTACTCATGACGCACAGGAGACTTATTGGCCTGTACTGAGAGGGGGATGAGCGATCACCTGAATTCTTAAATACAGGGCATACTGATGAGATTTTCCAGGGAGATGGGAAACTATTCTCCTTAAGACAACGTTTAAACAGTTTTGTAAGTATGGGCGCTAATTCAGGTTGAAGTTTTTTGAGTACTATAATTGGAATACCGTCAGGGCTAGTTGCTTTACTCGAATCAAGGTTTTTGATTAGCTTCGCAACATCACATACAGATATACGTATATCACATAGCGTGTTTTCTGATACAGGAGGAAATATTGGGGGTTGGCGGTCTTGGTCACAAAAGGTAGAATTAGCTGCAAAGTTCTTGACAAAGAGTTTGGCTTTGTCAGATGCTGACGAGATTACCTCAGGTCCATTGATAATAGTTGGGATGGAGCACACGCTTCTGTTCAGGATTCTGTTTGCTATTTTCCAAAACTGGTGGGAACCAAGCCGCTGCTCAGCTACTTTGGACTTAACAGATTGAGCATACAACACTCTCTCTCTCTCTCTCTCTCTCTCTCTCTATATATATATATATATATATATATATATATATATTATGTGTTTACATAAACTGTTATAACAAGAGATGTTAATTATGTATTAGTTTTCAGTATTCATTTCACGATTACTCAATACCTCAGCAGAGCTAAGTACTAATATATGAACGTGTATGGCAATTAAGTAACGCAGAATGATCCAGGTTTTATCCTAATAGGAGATCATCAAGGTAAGCGTTTTTTCTTCCCACTGCGAACTGTTAGGTTAGCCATATCCAATAAAACCATGTTAATCACACTTGTTCAGATTAATATTACATAATTCTTTCCAAATCATTTTATTGCGGACATTTCTTTTCATGATATACAAAATATTAGTAATATTCATGAAAGGCTTTATTAGCGTAAAAATTTCATAGACAAGCTGAAATATTAAAACACATCCAACATTAATTTAATTTCTTCCTATATCTTTTCAATCAACATCGAAATAAAAATTATATTTAATTAAAAAAAAAATTGTATGTGTATGTTCATAAATATTGTGTTCAAAATAATCGTGAATATAATTTAAATTCTTTTTCAAGAATATATATATATATATATATATATATATATATATATATATATATATATATATACTAGTAATTAAGCTCGGCTTTGCTCAGGGCCTATGTACTCTCCATGAGTTTATGTGCATATGTATATATATAATAAAACGGTTGACTCATATCTTGGTAGCCTAAATTTTAAATTTAAAATTTTAAACCATAAATAGGCGGAGCAGTTTGGTAGACTCTGCGAAGATCAACTCTTTCAACTTTGACTTCTTAGCAGCTTCATTTTCGCCCAAAAACTAATTAAAAAGCTTGCTGCATGTGTGAATACCCTTTATGTAAAATTTCAAAGGTTTAACCCCAAAATTGACCGAATAGTTTTCTAGAGACCGCAAAGGTAAAATCCCTTGAACTTTACCCCTTGACAGCCAAATTCTTGGCCAAAAACCGATTAAAAACTCCGATATGTCTGAATACACTACGTAAAATTAAAAAAAAAGCAATTTTGTAGAGATCACAGAGGTGAAAATTTTAAAAGTTTGCCCCTAATTTTGACCCCTTAGCATTTATTGTCTTTGGCTCAAATCGAATTAAAACGTAACCTACATCTAAAATTTCAAGTGTTTAGACTCAAAATTGGCCTGGGAGTTTGGTAGAGTTTTGAAAGTCAAATCGTTTAACTTTGACCGTATTGACAGTCAAACATCTAGCCGAAACTCAATTTAAACAATCTTTCCAAATCTCAATACCCTTTATGACAAGTCTAAAGCAGTTTGATAGGGAAATGTACACACAGAAACACACAGGCAGACAATTTCACTTATATATATATATATATATATATATATATATATATATATATATATATATATATATATATATATATAGGGAGAGAGAGAGAGAGAGAGAGAGAGAGAGAGAGAGAGAGAGAGAGAGAGAGCAATCCACATAAAGTACTGTTTTGCTGTATAACAGCTCACCAGTGCAGCTAAACTAGCAGGATTGAAACTCCACCGCTCAAGCGCAGGCAGCCTGTCTTTCCGTTACGCTATTTGGCTGCTGCTGATATTGGTATCCGAAATTGCAATGTTATAAACATTGTCCAACCGACCTACCCTTTATTTGTTTATACACAAATACTTGTTTGTTTTTTGTTTTTTTGTTTTGCTTTTTTTTTACGCTAGCGATAGTTTTTAGTGCTCATTCAAGAAATGTCTAAAATCTTATTGAAAGCACCTTGCATAATATTTATACATTGCTTTTAATTTTCCTCGGAGGTATTCACACGTTCAAAATCCTTGTCTAACCGTTATGAGACGAGCATGCTTCTAATTTATTTTCATGCCCTTCTTACAATAGCCAAATCGAACAGTCAGTTTACCGACCTCTCTGTTTCGATGGCCTGCCACAAAGCTTTCCTTTTAAATGAAACGTCCATCCCATTGCACGTTTGTTCAACATTCGTTCTTTTTCTTCCCAATCTCTCGGGATTCTCTTTTTTGTTCCGATCTGTATCTCTTGATTTTCGCAAACTCTCGTAAATTCTCGCGAGATAATCATTCTTATCTGCCATGTTTACCGTACGTGCGTTAATCAACTGATTAAATTTCCTTATGTTTTTTTTTTCCGAAGGACGGACTTGTTTTTCGCCTGGATTCTTCACAACGATTCTTATTCTGTATTTTCACATTTGTCCTCTTTGTCTTTTTTCCTACTTTCTTTGTTTCTTCTTTCTATATTCGCATGAACTTTACTAGTTGAAATACCTGATTTCGTAGTTCGCTTTAAATATATGCCAAATAACTGGAAATATGAAGAAAATATTGGAGTAGGTAAAGTATCTTTTTTTTTGCGGACTGTTATCCTCATCTTCATAGCTGGTGTTGTTCTTCGGGAACCGTAGCGCAATGGAGAGAGGCGTTGAGTCCCTACAGTTCCAGATGAGCATTATCTGAATATAGCGGTTTCAATCGTAGCCAAAGCAAGCCAGACTCATAGTTGACGAAAAACTTGGTAGACAACAACTACTGAAGGCAGTAATTACTGGGGATACAGATATAAGACTCAGCATTTATATTAATCGCATGAAGAAGGTCACAGGATGACTACGCCGAAACGTGGTGAAATAACTATAACCATGAAGATGAGGATAACAATCCTCCAAAATAAATAAATAAATAAATAAATAAATAAATATAGAAATTACTCATCTCAAAGGATTCTAATAAAAATAATATATACGATTACATTTCATTCTGTTTTTCCAAAAGACTGACTTTTTTTTGTTCGCCTGAACTCTCCACAATGTTTTTTATTATCTAGTTTCACTTTTGTAGTCTTTCTTTGTCCGTTTTCTGTTTCTCTCTTTCTTTCTATGTTCTCATGTATTTCACTAGTGAAAGTACCCGATTTCGTAGGTCGCTTAAATGTACGCCAAACTAACTTAAAATATGAAGAAAATGTTGAAATGTGATCTTCGTCAAAATAATCGCAAGGAGCTAGTAGTCCGTTCATTCTCAAGTGAACTGCCTTACGAAAGGCTGTATATCTTGTCAATCCAGAGTAACCGAGGATCCTCTAGACACCTTCCTATGACAAGTTGCAGAAGACTTTAGTAAACTACAGTCCAACCAGTGTTCAACGCATCATTCAGACAAGAACAGCCTCTGCGCCTCTAAAATAACTGGATGCAACATGAATACTATTTCCAAAATAACTGGATTCGGAATTAAATAACCCGAAAAGGGTTGATATGCCGTAAAGCAACCAAACTAAATCAAACCATTACATTGTTATCACTATGGCTCGGACAACAGCATATTCTTTTAATTGTTTTGGCAGCTGAGTGTGTACCATTGATATCATATATGCTGCTATGTAGAGTAATGTCGTTTTCGGTTGGTTATCTGTCTAACTGTGTCGGATATATACTCGAGAGCCAAAACAATGAAAAGAATATGCTCTTGTCATATCCCTAGTTATCCCACATATACCCACACAGATAGCTGTTAACCATTTCACAAGGTTTTCGACAGTGGTTTTTATCCTGCAATTTACAGAGTTGAAGCATCACACAAAACCTATCATTAACCTTCATATTAAACTAAAACTTGTCCAGACAATATATTCAAAATTAGTTTATGGGTTTACGGCACTTTTGGAGTGAATAAGAGATTGTTTAACAAAAAGCAAAAAATAAAAACTGCGATACTAAACAGATAATTTATTACATACATAGTTCACAATCTAGCAGATGTAGGGGACGGCGCTAACATAAGCCAATCAATATTTTATTTCACATGCGGACAGTAAAATGGAGAATAATATTAAGAATATAACAATCTGATTTTATGTTAAGATTTTGTTCCTTACAAGCGCTGGTTGAATTTGAATAAAATAAGATACGTATTATATACGTTTGACGTCAAAACAACGCATTGTTACAAAATAAACAGATATTTATTTTGTTTGAAATTTATGTTAAAGTTTATAAATATATCTCGTGACCAACCGCGTCGTTCCGCGACTTAAAAAAAAAAAAAAAAACTACCGTAGAAACAACAAAGTGCTAATTCTCTGCTCCAAGAACAACATGGTAAAAAAATACATACTGAAGATGAAGGTTTCCTTCGAAATATATTCATGAACTTTAACATAAGTTTGAAACAAAACAAATATCTGTTTATTTTGTAACAATGCGTTATTTTGTCTTCAAACGTATATAATACGTATCTTATTTAATTCAAATTCAACCAGTGCTTCTAAGGAACAAAATCTTAACGTGAATCTCGCGTGACCAAACGCACCGATCCGAGACTTAAAAAAAAAAACTACCGTAGAAACAACAAAGGACTAATTCTCTGCTCCAACAACAACATGGGGTAAGAAAGACATACTGAAGACGAAGGTTTTCTTTCGAAATATATTTATGACGTTAACATAAATTTCAAACAAAATAAATATCTGTTTATTTTTTAACAATGCGTTGTTTTGGCTTCAAACGTATATAATACGTATCTTATTTAATCTGATTTTATGTTTCATAGCGATGTTGCTATCTCTTCATGACAGCTGAACAAAAAAATGTTTAACAAAAAAAAAAAAAAAAAGAAGGCATCCAAATAGGCCAACTTAGTCTTACATCTATTTCTGTCTTTTTTCTCTAATTTCCTTCATCATTTACTAGTCTGGTTGCGTGGGTTATCTGGGTGTTTGGAGGTATTTGTTGAGCAAAATGAAAAAAAACAAAAAAAACGTGAAGTCTTTGCCCTTGCGTCCATCGCCAAAACCGGAAGTAGCGAAAGTTAAAATTAAGGCTAGCCAATCGAAAAGAGAGGATGTTTTTCGAAAATATCGGCGAAGAAAGCGACCCCTCCCTGTAGAAAAGTGCCCAGTTGAGGATGAAGACATTAATGTTTTTAACCAATTATTTGTTAATAGTGGCCCGAAAGGTTGAGCCTCAAAACGATACCGATCTTATGAAAATCCCTCGCGTCTGTCGAAAAAATTTTTAAGAAGACATGCACACATGCATACATTTAAACAGACAGGTGAGATTCATATTATAGAATATGACCCCCCCCCTCTTCATCTATTCTAATCAATAGAAATTACGTCAGCATTATTATAAACTATTTCTCTCATCTGCATCCCATTAACACCCCCTCTTCCTCAGGTATCAAACGTAGTGATTGACACTGAAGTAACCATAAAGTACGAATTGGACAAGAATGATTTTATATCAGGAATGTAGTGCAGGTATAAAGTGATCTAAGTACGTGGGAGATATCTCAGATTCAAGAATTCGCAACTGGTTTTTCTTTTTTTTTTTCTTTGCAAGTTATAATCACGCCATTGTTGTCATAGAAAGCACCCATTCTTTTTTTTATTACATTTTCTCCACTTTCACATTGCCACTTTGATGTAGGGGATACTATCAGGGACATAGACTACACGGGTACTATGTGGGGAGTTGGGCAGCAAGATGTCGGTTCACGTTACACTTTAACTTCTGCCTGTCAGTACAGTTGGGGAAGCAGGAACCCGGAAGTGAATTCCAAAGTCTAGCGGTTCTGGAGAAGAAACTACTGGAGTAGACGACTCTCTTACATCTAGGGATCTCAACTGTGAAGGGGTGGAATTTTGCTGCTTGTCGGGTTTATCAGGGGTTTTTACGTCGAGAATGTACAAGTGCTTGCAGTTCTTCGGGGCATTCACCGTTAAAGTACTTGTAGAACAGGCAGAGGGATACTACATTCCGTCGATGGGGCAGAGGCTGAAGCTTTGATGACAGTTCGGGACATATTAGGTCGGCTACTCTCTTTTGAACCTTATTTAGAAGTGAGAGACTAGCAGCAGATGCACCAACCCAAATGTGACAACAATACTCCATACATGGGCGAATGGTGGCCTTATAGGGGTACAGGATACTTTCGGGCGTTAGTAGTTTTCTGGCCCGGTAAAGAGAACCTACCTTTTTCGCAGCGGAAAATTTTAATCATCGCATACACTCACACGGGTAACTATTGACGATTCGTTCTATGGTACCGTTTATTCTGTATTTCTGATTGTCTAACCATAACACAACGTGTGTACAGAGTACTAACAAATTCTTTTGCGCACCTGTCGCATGATTGGCTCGGCTATATATTTGCATTTTCATTCGTGACATAGATCTAATAAGAAGACAGTGCCACTTCTATTTCTAAATCACATAAATCCACACAGGTAGCCGTGCACGGTGCGTTAAACAGTGATGTTTATATCTTTGTATCCACATGAACTAACACAAATAGATGGCAACCATTCCGTGAGAAGTTCCACAGTCTCCTTTATTTTCTACTTTTTTTTATTCCCTAAGCTGTATTCCTACATGACCATATAATAACATAATTCTAACCTTTACTGTGATTTCACCAGCTCAGTAATTCTTGCCTCCCTTGTTTTCGGCTGTAATTCTCATATTCTATAGGCGATTTATTTTAAAAAAAAAAAGGGGGGGGACATTGTTGTTTACTGGGTCAGAATCTAGTCTGTCTAACGCTTATCGTTGGCAACATATATCTTTTTTTTATCTTAACGTAGTATTCTAGCTCCTTACATCAAGTAGCTTCATACGTTGTCTGAAGACGATTTCTCACACATATCAGAATAGGAATAAGAGGAGTTGGTCAAAGATTTGTGCGCGAACTACGGATGGCTAGTGAGGCTATTGCATCTTTCAAAACTTATTTTCTTTAAGGCGGAGCTTTACTACAAAAAATAAAAAAGAAAAAAAGAACACGCAGTCATTGTATTAGTAGTTCATACATTGACAATAATAGATGCCAGGATATTTCAAATCAGCATATCCGATTCCATAAGACGCGACAGTATTGATCAGACAAACGAGGTTCCCACTGGGTTTGTTTATTTGTTTACACGACCCGATTCATTTCATTCTTTCCTTCTATTCTTCGCATCTTCTTCTCTTTGCCGTCTTTGATTTTTATGCTATTCTTTTTTCTTTGTAAACCTTCGTTTCTACCGGTTCAGCCTCCTTCACCTAAATCCCGCTCATCGCCAGATTCTCTTATTGATTTTCATAAACAAATCTTTTCCTTTTTTTTTTTTTCATCCAACCCCTTTCTTTCCTTCGACCTAGCTCGTTTCTGGAATCAATCACCCATAAATTTTACTCCAGTTGCCATTTTTGAAAACATGGCGCCGAGGAAACGATCGAGATTTACTAGCGCGAAATCCTAGACGCGATTTCAAGACGAGACATTCTCTCCTACCCCGACGCACGACCGCTCCGGCACCGTCGCCCGTTTGTTTGTGCCAGATTTCAACATGGTCTACACTTGTACGCACGGACTGGATTGTTGCGAAAGTTCGACGCCCTCTCACAAATGTCTGTATTGTTCACATATAAAAGTCTATGATTTGTGGATGCATTTAAATCGATTTTATGAGAATTACTTGTGCCCGGAGGAATTCAACATAGTTAAAATATAACGTCTATATATTGTGCTTGCGTCCTCGTAGCTATCAGAAACTTCTGGTCAGTCATTCGATCAATCGGTTTTCTATTGTAAGGATTTTTTTTTTATAACTAACAGATATAAACATTATTCTAATCTCTCAGGATAATGTAGTATAATAAGGAAATGCTGTTCGGGTGTTAAGCCATCAGCCAGGTTCTCCGCTCAGCACCAAAGCCTACGGATTCTTGGCCATTGTCAAGATGGCTACTACTCTCTTTTTTTACACAGGCATCACCACATTATCAAGACAAATAGGCCACTCAAGGATAATGGTTAAAGAGTTTACAGTAGAAATTGGACAATATAGTAATCATTAGTAATGAAAATTCGGTAAATTTGATAACTTATATGGAACGGCTCATCAAACACTTGTTTACGTTAGTCTTGAACACAACCATATTGTAGTCAGCCGGAAAGCAAGAAAACGGACGACAATCCCACAGGCGTGCAGTTCTAAGAAAGAAGCTTTGTTCATGGAATCTACGTTTAGGTTTAGGCACAGATAAAGAGTGGGGGAATTATTGATAGTGTTTACAGCTTGACGAGTGTTTCTTGTGAAAGTTTGGCGAGGGGGACAATAGACTGAAGCTCAGTCGAACACTTTCCATGAAAATACCGATACATCAGAGACAAACTCGCAACATCTCTTCTGTGAGATAGTGGTTCCAGGGAAGAGAAAAGGACATCTCCTACGAGGCTACGAAGTCTATTTTGAACTCTATCAAGACAGGACAAGTCCTTCTAGCAGCTCCTGTCCATATGTGGCAACAGTATTCCATCCTTGGACGTACATGGCTCTTATATAGATAAGTGAGTCGACTTCTTACCTTTTCTTTGTTTCCTTGCGACTAACTACATACAACGTGTGAGATCCGACTGTTAACATAGAACGATTGTATTACACAGATCTTATAAATAAATACTTGTTAATTGCGTCCAATCGTATCTGTGTGTTGGGTGTAGCGTCCAATTATTTCTATAAAATTGAAGTAACATACCCACCGCTAATCAAGGCTACGAAGTCTATTTTGAACTCTATCAATACTTTTCTTGACTGAGCTATGTTTCCTATCCTCTTTAGTTTGAGGAGATCCAATTTTCTAATGCTTTGTCTTTTCCCTTTGAGAATATTGTTTTCATTGCTAATTGCCTGAGCCGCCACTACTGGGAAATGATGACGAGACTGCTCAGAGATATTTTTTTGCAAATCAGATCGATGGATTTTCAATTGCTACTTTCCGATCCTTGTGTCACATGATCCTGCAGAGAGAGAGAGAGAGAGAGAGAGAGAGAGAGAGAGAGAGATAAACAACTTATTTAAATTCATCACGAATGGTCAGACCTTGTGTAGCATAAATTGTAATAAATTGCTTTATTACTGAGGACGGTTGTTGTTTTGATAATTTCCTAGAAGTTACTTCTAGGATCATTTCTTCAAATTTACAAATCGACACAGAAGTCTATAGCAGCATCACTAAGAGCATTGCCAATCAAGGTCTTTTTGTTTCTTTTTATTCTGATCTGGAGCAAATGTTTTTTTGTTAACAAATAAGAGTCTATTTGTTAATCTTCACCCCAAAACAAGCAAATGAGACGCAAGAAGATAATGTGAATTAAAATGCATGTATATAAGGATAATCTAGGAAGGGAGTTGAGCAGCGAGATGTCATTTCATATTACACTTAAATTTCTGAATGTAAGTACTATCGAGGAACAAGGAAAGACAACTGGAATTTCAAAAGAAAAAAAAAAACTTTTCATAAAGCAGGCACTCCAGCATCGTGGACATCTCCAGGGAAATGGTATGATTTGTTGATTTTCAGATAAATATAAGATTTTTGTTACTCACGTTCGCCCCTAACAAAGAATATTGCCTACTCTTTGGGACCACGCCTAGAAAAGATTTACAAGATGTCGGTTAACGTTACATTTAAACTTCTGCATATCAGTAACGTAAGCGAAGCAGGTAGCAGGAAGGAAATTTTGCTGTTCAATGGGAGAAACTATTAGAGTAGAAAGTCTTCTGACATTTATGCACCTCAACAGTGAAGGGGCGAGATTTTGCTGCTAAGCGGAATTGTCGGGGATGTGTACGTCGAGGGTCATAAGTGCACTGAGTTCATAAGAGCACATACCCTTAAGATATTTGTAAAACAGACAGAGAGATCCAACATTGCGGTGACGGGACAAGACTTGGAGCTTAGTTGACAAAGTGAAATCTGTTAGATTGAAAACTCTTTTGTGCTATTAGTTGAGGAGCAACGAGTGTTACGTCGTCCCCCCCTCCCCCAAAAAAAACATTAAGTACGAGGATCGTTCCAAAATAAACTCCCCTTTTTTAAACTCAAATAGTTGAAGAGCTACAATGACCGAGGCGGTACCATTAAGACGTGCGACATTTTAAGCTCCAGGATATATTTTCTACATAGCCAACAGCATTATTAATACACTTTTGCTAGTGATGAACAATATCTGTGCATGGGCAAACGGGGCACTCGTTGTTATACAAGGGTCGTTCCAATAGCAAGCCCTCCTATTTTAAAAAAAATTCAAACTGTTCAAGTGCTACCATTAAAAAGAACCAGATTTTGTACTCTAGAATTTATTTTTCTACATAGTCACCGGCATAGTCAATGCATATTTGCCAGGAATTCAATGACTTTTCTCTGCTTCTGACGAAAGTTCATGAAAGTGGTCGCTTTCTTAGAATATAACACTGCCAATATCTTCCATGAACAAAGCTTCTTTCTAAGAACTGCCCACCTGTGAAACTCTCTCTCGTTTACCTGCTTTCCAGCTGACTACAATATGGCCCTCTTCAAGTCCAATGTAAACAAGTTCTTGATGAGCCGTTCTCCTTAAATAATACAATTTACTAAATTTACACTTCTAACGATTACTATGGTATTGTCCTCTTCACCACTGTACACTCTTTAACCCTTATCCCCGAGTGGCCTCTGGGTCTTGATAAGTGGTTATTCCTTTGTAAAAAAATTAAAAAGAAATCAATAAATATTTATTGATTTTAAAATATCAGTAAAGCTAAAATCGATAGATCATCCTAAACAACTATATTTTGACGTTTAGGAAAATAGTTGCATATTTAACATGTGTTTTTTTTATGAAAATCGAGAGAAATGGCAATCTTATAGTGAAATAATTAGAGATTTATAAAGAATCGGAGTCGGTAATTGAATCAGAATCGGGAATTTAGCACGGAATCAGTATTTGTATCGGAATGGGAAAAATATTGGAATCGTCCTATCACTAGTATATATATATATATATATATATATATATATATATATATATATATATATATATATATATCTTTAATTTTTTAACTTCAATTATTTTTTTTTTATTATATTTACCCAAACGTCTTTGGAAGCACAACGAAAACATGGAAATGTAAAGGACTAGTAGTTAAAACTGGAAAAGAAGAGGATAATATATTCTAGTAAAAAATATAATAAACTTATAACTTAAAAAATTGCAGCAACAAAAATATTGCTATTTATTTCTCTTCTGATATTATGCAATAGCAAAAAAAGTTTGTAACTTGTAAGTTTTTCCTCATTAACCTCCAATGCTAGTCTCTTGGTTTAGTGCTTCGAAATAACTGCCTCTTTATATGACGACTTACTTTGAACCCAATGAAATAAATATCCCAGATTTTGCTCAGCTAGCTGTAAATGATTTTTAATCACTCTGAATATCCGGAAAATATCTCATATCTAATGCAGTCGTTTGCTCATGTAATGGAGACCCCAGCCAAAATTGAACAGCGGAAGATGTGTGCGACGGCAGTTATTATTTAAATGATAATCGCTGGGAATTGTACATCATAGTAACATTCTAAATGTTTATTTATTTATGTGTGGGTACAGGACTTGTGACGCATCTTACTACGGATATGAAGATTCCAGGTTCGAATCCTGGCAAGTTTGTAATGATTTTAACCATAATGTTATCCAACGTTTTCTAATTATCCTTAACCTTAGGGTATTTTTGTTTTTTCAGTGATTTTTTGTGCATATGGGAATTTTTCATACTCCGAGTTCACTGGGTAAGCGTTGATGGTAAGACGAAGTTGAGTGTACTCGATTTTGTGCGTGACTCGGCGTTGTGTGTGCCGACGCGGCGCAGCCGCTAGTTTAAAATATAGGTTTCGATGAGCTTCCCATCATGTTAGCAAGTGTTCCACACGGTGCTCAACAAATTATGAAGAAAGGAATCATTTTCATTCCATATTTTATCGTCAGTAGAAATATCTACCAAACAGTTACGATAGCTACCATATTCGGGTTTAAATTACTGTTGGTCAATACGTTAAGAAGTGATAATAGCATATATCGACTTACTATCCTTTTACGTGGGTGATGAACTGTGTTAGTTTTTTTTTTTTTACAAATGAATTTAAAAAATGGTTTTCGTATAATCTTGATTTTTCGGACTACTGTTCTCAACTTGAGTGTCGTATTAACAACGTTTCAGTCAATGTAACTTCTGTTTTTCTGCAGGTGTAAATTGTCAAATTCTGGAATGTTTCCGTCGAACTCGGGAATCTGCACGGAGTTTCGAACTGACACCTTTATTTAATACACGGGAATAACTTGTTCTGGATTCTTTAATTATGACTGGATAGACATCCTAAATAATTCGTAAGTTCACGTTTCGATCGCCTACACTGAGTAAAGAAGTATCAACCTATATGCAAATATAACTTTGCAGTTGAATTTTTGCAAGTATTCTAACAACTGCACAACGATTCCTAATGAATTAGAATTAAATTGGCAATAGTTTTTTCGTATCTCGTCATCTCATCAGTTCTATCCGCTTTTATGAATGAAAAAAAAAAAACAAGTAACAAAACATTATATTTTATTAAAAATTTAAGCATCAATATACTTTCCTTGACTATCTATGAGTTCCTTCCATCTGTTAAGAAGCTTATTAATTGCATTACTGTAAATTCTTTTCGGCTTTGATTCGAAGAACTCACAAATGTCAGTTTGAATATCTTTCTGCGTTATAAAAGCTGTTCTTTCCAAATGATTTTGTAAGCTTCGAAACAAATGGTAGTCGTTAGAAGCAAGGTCAGGAGAATAGGGTGGATGAGGAATTTTCACCTAATCAAGCTTTTCGATCTTTTGTGAAGTGATTCTTACTGTGTGCTGTATATGGTCGTGCATTGTCTTGATGAAACCACCCCTTTTTCGATTAACTAGAGCAGGTTTCCCTCCGAGAGTTTGGTTCAAACGCTCTTAATGCTGGCAGTAGATTTGAGCATTAATTTTTGTATTAGGTGTTAACGATTCAAAGTGGAATTTTTCCTTGGTAATCCCACCATATTGAAAAGACAACCTTATTCCCAAGACTTTCTTTTTTCGGCTGTGGCTGAGGTTTTTCCTCTTTATCAAGCAATTTTACGTCACCCGTAACAAGTCTATCCAAAAAAGGTGAAACAAGTTGGAGAGAATTGAGAGAAGAGCAGATGTCGACTCGGGATTTGAGATTGTTTTCTGACAATCCCTTTTCCAAGTTTAGGAATTTTTCCAAGTTATTGATGATGGCGGTAAACAGTTGTATGATTTGAACTCAGTGTTATCGGCAATTCCCCAATTGCTGAAGCAGGATTTTCTTCAACAGCTGCTTCAAGAAACTTATCACCAAACTCGACTCGACGTCCGGTTCGATCTTCATCTTCAAGAGTGAAACCTCCATTTCTAAATTTCGCAAACCATTTTCTGCAAGTTCTTTCATTCACACATACCTTTCCATAAACTGAGTAAATATTTCCAGGCTCTTCGACTGCCGAGTTTCCATTTCTTGCACTCATAAAGCATTATATGCCTCAAATGGTTCCTATGTTAGTAGAGGTGTAATCAAGCAAATTTAAATTTTATCGCCCGTAAAAAAATATAATCAGTTTAAATGCATCTAGACACAAAAATGTAAAAAAATAGACTACATACGCACCATTTTTTAAGTTTCGTTTAATTTAAAAACATAGGTAAAAATTCAAACAGAATTTATGGGATAACCTGATAGTTTCGTAACACTTATATTTAATAAATTTTTTTTAGTTTGGCCGTAATATGGTACATTACGTTTTCGTTTGCAATTAATAGTTAAGGCGGAAATATAATTTCGTTGGTCTGCCAAACACGAATTTCAGAAAGATTGGTTTGTCAAAATATAAAATATCTTTTTCGTTTCTTTGTCACACATAAATTTCAAATAGTATTTTCCATGATCTGTCTAAATATAAAATAAGGTTTTCGTTTGTCTGTCACATGTAAATTTTAAATAACATTTTCGATTGTCTGTCTAAGTATAAAATAAAGTTTTCATTTGTCGGTCACATAAATTTTAAATAGCATTTTCGATCGTCTGTCTTACTTAAATATGAAAAGAAATAGCATTATCTTTGTTCTGTCATAACAATAACATTTCGTAGTTTAAATTAAATATCAAATTTCATTTTCCTTGATCTGTCAAAAACAAAATAAAAATTAAATATATTTTTTGTTGGATGTCGCACTTATATTGGAAATATTTTTAGTTGGTCTGTCACAATTAAATAAAGAATTTCTTTCGTTGGTCTGGCACACATATATTTGAAATAACTTTAATTGAAAATATGGAATAAAAGTTTAACTGATCTGCCATACTTAAATTTGAAATAACATTTTCTTTGTCTTTAACAGTTTAATTAGAAATAGGATTTTCGTTGGTTTGGCACACTTAAATATCAAATTGGATTTTCTTTGGTCTGTCACAAACTTAAACTAGTATTTCGTTAGACAGTTACATCGATCGAAACCTTGTGAAAATAACCCTCAAGATGAGAACAGTAGTCCGACGAATCAAAATAATATGAATAACCAATCTTCATCTCAAAAATTCAGAAACGAATACTTTTGACTTA
Source organism: Euprymna scolopes (assembly GCF_053919585.1). Classification (NCBI taxonomy): domain Eukaryota; kingdom Metazoa; phylum Mollusca; class Cephalopoda; order Sepiida; family Sepiolidae; genus Euprymna; species Euprymna scolopes. The sequence goes on along the minus strand of NC_136512.1, from coordinate 27,450,928 downwards.
ATCTGAAATTCAAGTGTGACAGACCAAATAAAATTCAATTTCAAATTCAAGCGTCCCAAACCAACGAAAATGCTATTTCTAATATAACTGTTAAAGACCAAGAAAATTGTTATTTCAAATATACGTCTGTCACACTTAAACTAGAAATAACATGTTCGTTTGTCCGTCACACTAAAGGTGGAAACTTCATATTGGTATTATTTTAGACTACACTTGGAAACAATATTTTCTTTAGTCTGTCACAAAGGGTGAAAAGAGTATTCTAAATTTTCCATCACGCTTAAGTTCGAAATATTATTATTATTATTATTAAACCAAGTACGTCCAAGGATGGAATACTGTTGCCATATCTGGGCAGGAGCTGCTAAAAACAGCCTATCCTGCCTGGACAGAATACAAAATAGACTTCGTGGCTTAGTGGGGGATGCCCTTTTCTCTACCCGGCAACCTCTCTCCCACAGAAGAGATGTTGGGAGCCTTTCCTTGTTTTATCGTTATTTCCATGGCAGGTGCTCGTCTGAACTCCAATCTCTGGTCCCCCCTCGCCAATCTTTCACGAAAAACACCCGTCTAGCTGAATCCACTGTGAAAAGTTTCCCCCACTCTATATCTGTGCCTAAATCAAAACGCGGATTCCATGAACAAAGCTTCTTTCTTAGAACTGCACGCCTGTGGAACTCTGTTCCGTCTGCCTGCTTCCCTCCGGACTACAACTTGGATGTCTTCAAGTCCAATGTTAACAAATACCTAATGAACTGCCCCCTTAATTAAACACTTCATCAAATCTCCACACTAACGTGCAATAACCCTTATCCCTGAGTGGCTTCCGAGCCTTGATATGTGGTGATGACTGTGTAAAAAAAAAAGTGCGTCTGTAAATGCATAGATAGATTGGCCGCATCTTATGAATGTATTTAGTCAGATTTACAAGGTGACAATAATGTTTTTGCAAATATATTACCGATTATGTATAAATCTTCGTTACAATCAGACAGCAAGTCTCTATTATATTAATAATCATTAAACTAATGTAATTAACTTGCTTTCATAAGTGGTTACAGTGTCACGGCGTTCTTGCTTGGGGTCTTCGTGACCGTGTTAATCATATTTGGCTTGTACAAAGAATCTTAATGATTAAGCAAACTGGGAATTTTCATGTGCAGTAAGCTTGAAAAAAAAAGAAAACGAGAAAGAAAGAGAGAGAGAATACAAAAGAGAGAAATACGGGGAAAAGAGAAAAAGGAGAGAGAGAGAGAGAGAGGGGGAAGGGGTATTAACTAAGACAAAGAACGAAAAAGACAATTAGATAACTGTTAAGGGAAATAATTTAAAAAATTAGAGAAGTAAAATTTGACTTTGTGACTGGATTTGAACCCTTCGATTGGCAATAATTAGTTATTATTTATAAGAAAAGATAACCGATGTTGCCCGGGATTAAACGATGTTCAACGAATTTTTATATTCCCATAATTTTATTGTCACTGAAATCGGAGGAAAACGCCTATTTTTCAATCAAATCGATTCGCTCCCTGATCTAGTAAGGTGTTGGGTGTACTCGAATGAAAGTTATTACTTAGTCTCCAATACATTGTAGTCTAAATTACAATGTAGAGAACCTGCTGTCGATTTTATTTATATATGTAATAGCTTGGATTAAAGTTTAAAATGCAAAATTCAAGTATCATGGGTTATTTATACTTATCCAGGGCATTTGGATACAAAACCTGGGTAGTCTATTATCTGAAGGAGTCCAGGTTGTATCAACTTCTCTTTTCGTATACATTTCTCCATATAATTATCCACAACAACTCAAAAAACTAATTTCAATTATTGTACTGAAAAGCAAAATAGCGTCCATTCGCATCTGAACATTTTGCTAACTGCATTTCATTTCCTCTGATGATATGTGCCATTGTTGAAATTCCATGGATTAAGGAAATTAAAATAACCCTTTCTATATATTCCTTTTGTCAAGCAATACATTCTTAAATCGAATATATGTCTTATATGTTGTTTTTTCAGAATTTAAAATTGAACCACGAAACTTATATATTGCTCTATTCTTAAATATTGAGCTTTTCCTTTTTGGCTAGGATCTTCTTGAAAGTATCACTACAAGTAATATCTATCAGGATTTTTCATATGAATTCTATCAGTGTCTTATCTCGCTTATATTTATATGTATATATATGTATATTTACATATGTATATATATATATGCATATATATGTATATATCTATGTATGTGTATATAAATTTATATGCATGTATATATATATATGCATATACATATTAAATATGTATATATATGTATATATATGTGTGTATATATATGTATATATATATGTATATATATGTATATATATATATATATATATATATATATATATATATATATATACGCACAACGATATTGTTCCATAAATAAATATTATCAATTATTTCATGCCGACACACTAGTTTGATGCTTACGCAATCATAAGTGTAGGAAGTTAAAAGTGCCATTAGGTAAGAGATTCGAACCCAGTCAAAACCTCAACCTTTGTTTAGAGATGTCTGTATATATGAAATAAAGATAGTAAGGGAGAGAAAGACAGACATTGTGATAAGGGAATTATAGAAACAAAGCATAGCCGGAATGAGCTTATGATATATATATATATATATATATATATATATATATATATACAGAAAGAGAGTGAGAGTGAGAGGGGGGAACATAGAGAGGAGGAGAGAGATCGTATCATTGTATAATGTTGAAGATGACAGTTGTCTTGGAGATGCTTGATTTCTGATTTCCGTCCTCTTCCACAGCACCACCCAGAAACCACGAGAAATAACAGTAAAACACTTTCCGTTTCGACGCCACATTGTCAACGTCTCTGCTCCTCTCTGCTCCTCTCTTTCTCTTTCCTTCTCTGTCGCGCACACACACACACACACACACTATATATATATATATATATATATATATATATATATATATATATATATATATATATATATATATACTAGTCTAGCGGCACTGATGAGTTGTGATACAACGAAACAAGACTATATGTCGATGACTACACACACACACACACACACACATATATATATATATATATATATATATATATATATATATATATATGGGCGTCGATTCCATGGTCGAGTGGGATTACTGCCGACTGTCAACACTACGGTTCTAGGTTAAATCCTTGGCTTCGGAGAGAGATGCTTATCTAGCGGCACTGATGAGTTGTGATACAACGAAACAGGACTGTATATCGATGACTACAAATATATATGTATATATATATATATATATATATATATATATATATATATATATATATATAGAGAGAGAGAGAGAGAGAGAGAGAGAGAGAAAGCTAAGTGCGATTGTACTTGGTAAGTCCGATATTAATAGAAAGAACGAAATACAGTATGAGAGAGAGAGAGAGAGAGAGAGGGGGGGGAAAGAAGGAGAAGAAGAAAGGGAATCATTATAAAGTCTTGAATATGCCAGCCGTCTTGGAGATGCGTGATTTCTGTCTTCAGCCCCCTTTCCGAGCTCCACCCGGAAGCCACGACTGATATACCAGTAAAACTACCTCCGTTCCGATGTAATTCGCCAAAGTCACGAAGGCCGCGTGTGTCACAACTCGAAGTCATCCAAAACGCATTAATTAGTAATTTGTTGGTAAACTAATTATGTTTTCCTAGATTTGATTTCATTAGGACAATAGGAGAATGGCACACGGTATTCTCCTTGCGGAGGGAAACTTTCACAAAGAAAATAAAACAAAAACAAAAAGCAAAAACGCTACGCGTAATTGTTGTAATAATAAAAAGTAAGTACAAAACGGATATTCGAAAGGAGGTTCGATTCAATAAACTTTACAAATTTACAGACATATTAAAACTTTCTGTGAGAAGCATCGATGAATAAAATTCCTAAAACTTAAGCGTGAGACGCCAAAGCAAAAACTCTTATAGACATTAGCATAATAGACGACAATTATGTTATTTAAAACTTATATTAGAAAGACAGTTAAGAATTATATTTAAACCCATAGCTTTGCAAACCGAAGTAAAATAATATTTTAAGCTTGAGCTTTACAAACAAAAGAGAATTATATTTCCAAATTAAGTTTTATAAACTAAAGAAATTATATTTTAAACTAAAACCTTACAACTCAAATGAATTATATTTAAAACAAACTAAAGAAAATACTATTTAAAAATAAGGCCCTATAAACTAAAGAAATTATAATAAAAACTGAAGCCTTACAAATTAAAGAAGTTATAGTTAAAAGTTAATATAAGCTTCACAAGAAAGTACTTGCGGTTTTTAACTTTTAGATTAAAGCCAGCCTGGGTATCTGTCGTTGCCCAGGTGTTCGGAGGTGTATTAAAGAAAAAAGTGGCAGTAAGCAGGAAGGCTCGAACCCGTACCGTGAAGACGGAAAAGAACGTGAAAAAATAGTAACTTTTTTGCTGTTGCGCCAATCGCCAAAAGAAAGTGACGAAAGATTAAATTAAGACTAGTCGCTCGAAAACAGGGGATGACGTCCGAAAATATCGGCGAAAAAAGCGACCTATCCCTGTAGAAACTGCCCAGTTGAGGGCGAAGGGATTTATATTTTAAGCCAATGTTTCGATATTCGTTGTCCGAAGGGTCGAGCTTCGAAACGATATCGATTTCGTGAAAACACGTCGCCTCCGTCGAAAGTTTTAGCAGACATACATACATATATACATCCATTATACATACAATCATACATACATACATACATACATACATACATACATACATACATGCACTATAGCAGCAACTCGTTCTCGAGTATTGCGATTACTTAATATATCTCTGGCTCAAATGACGTAAACATGAGTGCAACTAGCAGCACGTGCAAGACGGTCACTTCTATGAACTTCCTATAGTCTTGCACATTCACGGATGACCGGGTCCAAGTTGTGGTGCCCTAAACACCTACCAGGCCAGACCATAGAAGTTGCAGAGCCTATATTGGCATTGACGCCCATCCTTGCAACAGTCCTCATTGAATGTCCGTTTGGCATTTTATGCTAAAGCCAACCTTTTTGTTATCGAGATACACACTGATTGCAAAATGTGTATTACATTGCATATCAAGTCATGGTTGTGCTTGAAACTTTTTATAGTGAGGAAAGACTTTGCACTGAAATAATCCCACTCTCTAAATCCCACTCTCTAAACAACTGCCACATTGAACCAAACAGAAGAGCAAGTCAACATTATTGGAAGCAGCAGTCACCGCAGGTTTTATATCAGAGTTTTTCTTCTCCTATAGAGGTTGCGTTCAATGCGGATTACTGGATCCCCCTCCACCCACCATGCAATTTGATCTATGACTGCAACATACAAATATGCATACATACATACATGCATTCATTCATTCATTCATACATACATACATACATACATACATACATACATACATACATAGATGCATGCATTCATACATACATACATACGTACATACATACATACATACATACATAGATGCATGCATCATAGATACATGCATACATACATATATAATGATTGCTGCATCTTTCCGTCACATTGAGTTTTCCCAATCTTGTCGTCCATGCCATCTCAGATGACTCTGCACTCTCGCCGCAGATTTGCACATCTTGAAGCAGATGCGACATAAAAATTGTGCAATTTCACTCGATTCCGCTAGAGGTCGAAGGGTATTCCTATACACAATCATATGTCTCCGCTAATCAGCAGTAGACTTGCAAACTTTGTTAAAAAGATCGTTTGGTTCGGACTAATAGGTGGAAAGTTGATCTGAACAGGAGTTTTGTGCGACTTAAGGTGGTTGACGTAACCAGCTTTTGACAAAAGCACTCGCACACAAGTTTCCAGCTCTGTGTGTCATAGTTAAGACCATCAATTAAACCTTTGCGAAACTCTAGCTTCAGATTGCTGTGGGCCTGCTTTCTCTTCTCTAGAGCATCACAACCTTCACGTACAAGCTTTCGTCACTTCGGCCTTTGCAGAGTAAATTCTCCCCATGTGTCGATGTCGATTTGTAAGATTTTCAAATTATTCTTTGTAGAGTCCCTGAACCTCATCCTAGGCATGTGTTGTGAACGCCTGCCATTTTCCAGCTCCCCGTAATTTTTTTTTGACAGGCTACAATCTTTAATTCGAACCAAGTGACCCACCCCACGCATGTGAGATCTGATTACAAGTGTCTTAACACTAGAGCAACATTCTCTCACAAGGACTTCAGTATCGGGTACTTGTGCTGCCCACTTGATGGTTTAGATAAGTCTTAAGCATTTTTAGTGAAATCGTTCAAGCAATTTAATGTGCTTTTGATGCAATGTTCAGGTCTACGATGAATACAACAGTGAAGTTAGCACAAAGGTATTGTAAACGCAGATCTTAGTCTTGTCTGTGATGCCACGGTCAGACCACACTCTCTTCTCCAACCTTCCAAAAGCTGCAGATTCCTTCTGAATTCGCTTGTGGATTTCAGTGTCGAGACAGCCATCCCTCAACAGAGAACTACCAAAGTACACAAATGAATCAACTACTCCCAGTCAAGCACTGCATACCATGATGTTCGGCTCCACGTATGACTGGCCAGGTGCAGAAGTGAGCATAGCCTTTGTTTTAGACAGACTGATCCTCAGACCAAAGGCAGTGCAGGAGTCAGTAAAGCTATCCATTATATGCTGCATATCAGTCTCGGTGTGTGCCCAAAAAAACAGCATCGTCTGCATACAGTAACTCCTTGACCAAGACATGATTCAGCTTGGTTCTGGCATTAAATCTTCTAAGATTAAAAATGCGACCTGTGGTTCAAAACTTTAACATGACACCTCTATCGCAATCTCGAAACGCATGAGCAAGTAGAGCAGCAAAATATATAGAGAAAACAGTAGGGGCAGGAATATCACCTTGTTTGACACCATTGTCAACTGGGATTTCATCAGACAATTTTCCGTTAAACGAGACTCTAGTTTTCATGTAATTGTGCAGTTCCTTGAACATTGTAACAAAGGTTGGAGGACATCCTACTTTCTTTAAGATTAACCAGAGAGCATCACTGTTAACGGTATCAAATGCTCTGATAAGATCCACAAACACTTGATACAGTGGCATCTGTTGTTCAGTGAATTTCCCCTGGACTTGCCGGGATGAAAAAATCATATCCATAGTTCCTCTATCAGACCTAAAGCCACTTTGTGACTCTGGAATAGCATTAGAACAAACATCCTCCAGTAACCTGTTTAATAGAGGTCGTGCGAGAACATTCCCAGCAGCTTCCAAAAGCATAATCCCACGGTAGTGGTGACAAACATTTTTCTGTCCTTTTCCTTTAAAACACCATAAATCCAATCCTGTGGAACAGGAGCACCTTCCTAGATTTCTTCAACAAATCCAAGGATAACATTAGCAATATTCACACCTCCAATCCTAAAAGTTCCACCAGACAACCCTCCAAACCATGTGCCTTGCCACTGCTGCTTTGGGCGATAGCCAACTGCACCCCAACCAGGCAAACGATCCATTCTGAATATGATTTCACATTGTTGTAGGCTATCAATCGCATCAGCATCTGTTGCTGAGGGGTTGTGTAACACATCAGTAAAGTGGTCTTGCCAACTTTTCAAGATATTTTCTGGATCTATAATGACAACAGAACTATCTTTCGACATCAGGGGAGATATTGAAGAGGTAGAAGGCCCAAATACATAACGCAGGAGTCCATAAAATTCCTTCAAATTTTTATGTCAAACGCCTTTTTTATCTGCTCCGTTATATTCATCCACCATTTGTTTTTCATTTTTCTTAGCTCACGTTGCAATGTGGTTTTTACCTCTTTGTATTGTCGCAAATTAGTTGTATGATTCGAATGACCTTCACGAAGTAAAGTTTCATAAATTGTCTGTTTATTCATCAGCAACTGATTAATTTCAAGATTGTTGTCGTCAAACCAGTTCTTGTTCTTATCTCTCTTGAAGCCAAGAACTTCAGCACCAGCAGAATAAACCTGAGTCTTAAAATTCATCAATGTACCATCAAATGCAAGATTATCGAGCTTTTCCGCCATACTCTTTTGAACTTCAGACAACTTAAACTTGGCGACATCAATCTGGCTTGACACTTTAACACCACTATGACGAACTTTCTTACAGATTCGTAAATTAAACTTTCCTCTTACCAACTTGTGATCGGTGTCACATTCAGCACTGCGCATGACACTAACGGTATATGCATCTTGAACATCACGTATTCGAGTTATGATGACGTCAATGAGGTGACCATGCTTTGAACGTGGGTATATCCAAGTAGCTTTGTGCATCAGTTTACGGCGAAAAAAGTGTTACAAATAGCAAGATTAAATTCTGAACACATCCCTAGTAGCTTAAGGACATTAGTATTCATGGTTCCGATGCCATAGCGGCTAAGAGGACTCCAGGTCTCATAGTCTTTTCCAACACGGGCACTGAAATCACCAAGAATAACAAGGTTTTTATTAATTGATGTAGATTCAACCACAGAGCGCAGAAATTCATAGAACACAAGATGCCATCTTCATTCGCTTGAAGGGTTGGTGCATAGACCGAAAGAATACTGATGAATCTGTTGTGTGAAAGAGGAACAGGAAGTTTCGTAATGCGATCACAGATACTGGAATGGAAATTCTATAGTATCAACCAAGGGTGTTTTAATCGCAAAACCGACTTCACCATTTCTACGGATACCCTCCGCTTTACCAATCCAGAAGAGAGTGTAGCCTGATGATTCTTCTGTCAATTGATCTTCTGAGAGATGGGTCTCTGACAGAGCAGCAATACCTATATCAAGTCTCCGTAGCTCTGCAGTGACAAGCGCACTGGACAGTTGGATGAAGCTTTATCAAGACGAGTGCGTACATTCCAACAGCATAAATTGAATTTTACTCCTTTTTGGAGATACATTTTTGTTTTCTTTCCGCTTACATTAACCACCGTTAGCCGCAGAAAACTAACCAGTGATAGTATGATGGACAATTTTTAGTGCACCTTTTCTAGCACTTTCCCAAGCCTCTGTCATGTGAAGGCACAACAACAATGTTAGGCAGGGTTCCTGTCGCCTCTGTGTAGATTTGTGACTTTCTACCTCCAATTGGTCAAGTTTGTACACGTTGCCACTCCTCCATCGCCATAGGACTTGCAATAGAAATAAACGACAGATAAAGATAAGATAGAAAAAGATATGAGATAAAAGATAGATCTCAAGTAACATCTTACATCGTTGTATTAAAGTGACAAGTGCTTGCAGGATACGAGTGCCACTCACTAAGTCTCCGCAACAATAACCCATTGACAAGCCATTGCAAGATGACTGGTTATTGCTTTGACCGCAGATTCCTCGTATCCAAATATACATACGTGCATACATGATGATTGCAACGTCTTGTCAGACGAGTACCTCTCCCTCAGACACTTATAGTCCATGAGCCCAAAAATGACTTCCATCGCCACAGGACCATTTGAATAGACAAATTCCTGAGGGAGTATCTATACACAGATTATGTTACAGAATATTAGCTTTGTACAACAGTTAAGTCTCTCTCTCGGTTCAAAATGTTGAACACCAGCAACAAGCAAGAGCAAGATAGCCAGTAACAAATTAAACTGCAGACCAGCTTAATGCGGGTACTGGTCTCCCGCTTTACGGTTTTTTTTAAATCAGAGATTTGCTTCTCGTAGAAAGGTTGCCTTCACCACATCTTACGGTTGTTACGAATAGGTGAATTGAACATGAATAAAAGAGTAAAACAATCCGAAATACACAGCACATAGAATAGAGAGATGTTCTCTATTCTATGTGCTGTGTATTTCGGATTGTTTTACTCTTTTATTCATGTTCAATTCACCTATTCGTAACAACCGTCATCATCGTCGTAATGAAAATCGATGATTTGTGCCATTATGAACGCATGTTCAATTTAAAAGCTGTACTAGCGGCGAAGCGAACGTCTCTCGAATTTATGTACTGTGTATTTTCGATTGTTTTACTCTTTTATTCATGTCGAATTCACCTATTCGTAACAACCATCATCATCGTCATCATGAATGCTCCTTCATGTATATTCTACATGCCCGTGTATGTGTACGTGTATGTGCATATGTATGTGCATATATATATGCATGCGTATGTATGTATATATGCATATATATATATGCGTATAAGTGCATATATATGTGTAGGTATATGTAGGTAACTTTATGTGTATGTATGTATATGTGCATACATTTGTACGTATACGTTTGTGAGTATGTATGTATATGTGTGTATGTATTTGTATATGTTTGTATATATGTGTATGCATATGTATGTATATGTGCGCATGTGTGTATATATATGTTTGTATATGTTTGTATGCATGTTTTATATGTATTGAGTATGTATGTCTGGATGTGTGCATGTGTGTATGTTTATGGGTATGCATGTGTGTATGTATATATATATATATATATATATATATATATATATATATGCCAAGGACCGTCTTCAATGTCATGTCTGCTTGAGCGTATGAATTCGCTGGCAGGACTAAAAGAAAAATAGTTTTATTCGGGCTCATAGACTTTACGTGACTGAGGGAGTGGGACTCGTCTGACAAGACGTTGCAATCATTCACACCCACACACACACACACACACACACACACATATATATATATATATATATATATATATATATATATATAATGATACACCCATACTTATATATAAAGAGAAGAGAAGATTGTAACTGTTCTCGCTAAACTGATATTTTTTTAATATTATATTGTATCTTGCTTCGAAACTATTTTCTTTGTATATTTGTATATTCTGTTTCCATTTTTCATGTCTTTTAATCTTGTTTATTTTTCTCCGATGTTTCAGCATTTTAACTTCCTTTCAAACTGTTTCGCATCTCCTTTGTTTGTCCTAATCGCCTATTATTTATTTGTCATTATTCTCCTTTTTTTCCTTTTGCTTATTCACTAGAGAATTCATTGATTTGTCTCGACCGCCATTTTTTTTTTTTTTGGTTTCCAGCCTCGTTGTCGTTGCGTTTTGTATGTGAGTTTTTTTTTTATAAAATCATTTTGTTACGTAATTAATATTTGATAGATTATTGATTTCTTTCAACGTTTAGATCTTTCCATTTTTATCGTTTAGACAAAGTGGTTTATTATTTGATTGTTTATTATAAAGTGAATTTAATCGCAATTTATACATTCTTCTATTCGCTGGTTTGATCCCCACAGCATTTTATGTCTTTAACTCTTAATTTCATTACAGACAATGCATTCTATTATAACTTCTTATACACATTTTTGTTTAAAATAACTACTGAAACAGATAACATTTTCATTCGAGATCTTTTGAATTCCTTACGATGCCATTTATCAGGATCATATCGTGAAACAATGTATATTACATATATTACCAATATTAAGCTGCCAAACGACTTTCAGACGCATTAACTATACTATGATATCTATAAATGTTCTATTCCACCTTCTACTGGCGGTTTATTCAGTTCCATAGGAAGGTTAACCTATAGTTTATATATCATTTTAAAGAGCATTTTACGCTCTATTTAAACGTTATAATTACAATCGTTTTCAAAACAATTATGTCTTTTTTTAAGAATGTTGAATGCAGGATTGGAAAAAACAAATTCGCACATTTTTTTTTCATTTCAGTTCAAGCTAGATCAAAATCTGCCGAAACAGCTTGCAATATCAACGAAGAGCTTGGCCTAGTAACTACTAATTAACGCACAACACAATGGTAGTTTATGAAATTTCGTGGCGGCGATGAAAGTTTTAAAAATGATGAGCTTAGTGGTCGGCTATTTGATGTTGCCAACGATCAATGAAGAAACTTACTCGAAGCTAATTAAAACACGACTGTTCGAGAAATTGCTTCTGTACGAGACATAACGAATACGATGATTTTACAAACACTTGAAATATTAGAAAGGCAAAAAACCCTGATGAATGGGTGCCTTACGAATTGAACGACAACCAAAAGAAACGCCTTTATAAAGAGTCATCTTTCCTTCATTTACGAAACAAAGACGACCCTTTTGTCGATAAGGTAGCGACTTACGACGAATAGCGGGTTCTTTACAACAACCGGCGACAGTTGTTAAATGCCGACGAAGCTCCACGACACTTCCCGAGGCCAGAGTTGCATAAAAAAGGTCATGCTGGCTATTACAGTATTTTGAATGCAGGCGAAATAATTGTGGCCGAGAAGAATTGCTAAAAAATTTAAAACCGAATATTTGAGATTTAAAAAATCATTTTAAATTATTTTAAAATATTTAAAAATGTATCGTTGCTACAAAAGTAACTTTTATTGGCTAGGGTTACATTTATTTAATGTATACAGGGTGAAAGATAAAATTATCGCCCCAGAAAAGACGACATTATTCCATTTCCGTTTGATTAAAAGACCATCTTCTTGATCAGATGTGTACAAATCGCAACAGCGACAGGAGTCTCTATCATTTTCGAAAGTGACATAATGTTCACCGATCGATATCGGATATGCCTCGCTGTACAACTCGTGCGCTCTATCGATCAAAGTTATGACAGCAGGACTATTGCCAACGCCCTTTAAAATGCTAACACGGACGGTTCAATGCTTGAGGGTACCCCTCAACGAAGTTTTCCACCAGGGTTATGATCTTTGGTGCGATTTAAGGCCACATCATTACATTTTCGAAGTCAGCTTGAAAGTCAACACCAAAGTGTATCTAGATGCGCTGAAGAGTGTAGTGATACCCTGTGGCAAGTCCCAAGAAACCCCAGCAATTAGAAAAATCAATAAACACCTCATACTTAACCCAGTAAAATTCAAGTCTCATTTAGATTTGTTGAAATTGTGTTACGTGTAAGTTGTCTTTACAACAAATAACTTGTTGCTTGTCGCTTAACCGTTGGAGACTTCATTTTTTAAAAATTCTGTTAAAAATCTATTAGTATCAGTAACTCGAAAGTCGGGAGTGCAACTCGAACTTAGGGTTGATGGTAGAACAAGTCATTTGTTTACAGGTTTTCAGGATTTAAGCCTCCCCACCCATTAATCGATAAGTAGACACCTGTTGTTTTTTCAATTCAGTGTGGAAAAACCACTTTGAACAACATATTTTGAAATTAGAAAAAAAAACTTAGTTTTTAACTCGTTAACAAAACACATGTCGGTACATGAAAACATTCTACTGTGTTTGGTGTAAGTTTTGTCCTACTGTTGCTTCTTTAAATGTTTTTCGACTGTTAACTTTTTTACGCGTTTACCAAGCAAATAAATACTTTTAAATTAAAGGGAGTGCTTGGATCGCCTTTTAATCTATAGACAATGGAGCGCCCCTCAATAAAAAGTCCTTGGAAAAAATCGATTTTATAGCGTGTTTAAGAATGGTTAACCGAAATAAAAATCGGATAAAAAACGGTTATTTAATCATTCTTACGGAAGACAATAAGTGCTACTTTTCTATCTACCTCCATGAGTTTAGTTTATGTTTAAAAGTATTTTCACACACTTTTTAATGTTAAATTAGGGGTTTGTGTGGGTGTCAAATATATCCAGATATTCTAAAAAAAAAAAAAAAAAAAAAAAAAAAAAAGCTAGCTAATAGATGAAAATTTTATCGGATAGTTTGCAAACGATATCTTCAGATCTAGCGGAAAAACTACTAAATTATTTCGTTTTGCCGGTGTATCCTGAATTATTCCCCTGTAAATCTTCTTATTTTTTATCTAAAGGTGGGTCCACTATAAAGTAGCCAGGTCTCTCTAATCTTTCCCTAATTTGTTTTCAGATTAAGCTCGATCGTTCTGATCTTTTTCTTAACGATGAACTGACATCACAAGACAAAATGCAATTCTTTTTCCAACAAGATGGGACTACAGTCCACACGTATCACAGATTACCGACACGAGTTCATGACATGTTTGAGGAAGAGAGAACAATAAGCAAAGGGTTATGCCCACCACATGGTAGAAAATGATGATCTCACTGTTCAAGTCCTGGTGTACTTAACCATTTTATTGTAATTTTTTCTTATTAATGAAGTCAATTTACGATAAAAGATGAGGTACCATTTAAAATCGCAGCGAATAATTTATTCGTTTGCATATTTTTCAACTAAGCATTTTTCCACGATATCAATTGTTAATCAGCTGACGTGATATGGTAAATAAACGCAGACGGCACGACATCAGAACGACATCATTATTATTTTTTAAAATGTTTTTTTTTGCGAAAAATTCCACCAGGCAAATTGTTCCTCGTAATACATAATATTCAAGAGAGAATTGATTCTATCTATAATACATATGCAATCTTCATGAATTAAAATATCATGTTTAAGCGTATTTCATGACCGGACAACACCGGGCGACCAACTAATAATGATAATAATAATAATAATAATAATAATAATAATAATAATAATAATAATAATAATAATAATAATAATAAGAGAAAAAATAAAGTAACTAATTTAAATTGTAGTAAAATAAAATAAAAATATTTATCATATAAACAGATATATATGTTTATAAATATTTAAAGCAGTATATATATATATATATATATATATATATATATATATATATATATATATATATATGTATATATTTATATCTGTCTCTGTCTGTGAAAATACTTAACTGATAAACTCCAAACTACTGGTCACAAAGCAGTAAAATTTACAGGAAAATACTAATCATTTCTGATATATCGTTTATAATAAATAAACTATTTCTTTAAATGGATGAAACACGCGAAACACTTCACAAATGGATATATGTTGGCAGGTTGAAATGCAAAATGTTCATTTCAACTTGCCATCATGTTTCTATTAGTTCATATATAATTCCAATGATTTCATAGCTTGAAGTGCTTTCATTTATTATATATATGTAGTCATCGAAATACAGTCATGTTTCCTTGTATCACAACTCATCAGTGCCGCTAGACTAGCACCTCTCCCAAGGCGAGGATTGAAGCTAGAACCATCCGGTTGACATTCAGCAGTTCTACCCATCGACCCAAGAGAGCAGCGCTCGCGAATAATTTCGTCAAATGTCTATTTAAACAATCATCCGTCTACCACACACGCACACACACACACACATATATATATATATATATATATATGTATATATATATGTCAAGCAATAAATTCTTAAATCGAATATATGTCTCTATATGTTGTGTTTTCAGCATTTAAAATTTAACCACGAAATTTATATATATATATATATATATATATATATATACATATACATACATACACATATATACATATATACATATACATACATACACACACACACACACACCCACACACACACACACATATATATATATATATATATATATATATATATAGGCATCCATATACAGTACTGTTTCACAGCTCACTAGTGCAGCTAGATAAGCAACTACCCCAAGCCAGGATCGAAAATCGACTACCCAAAGCTTCTCTCCAAGTATCGTTGCTTTTACGGAGGTTTGTCCTTTATATTGCTACGTTGAAATTCCAAGAGTTGCACTTCGCATTTCCACGTACATATACCTGTATCATTCGATATGTAACCTTGCTTGCATTCAAACATCATTTTCCTTTTGGTGATCAGAAATTTTCTGCTATTTTGGGAAAATTTGTAGGTCGCCTTTCCCCTTTTCATTTGCAGTTATATTCATTTAATTGACTTGAGTGCACTATGACATCGAGTTGGCTACCGTAAGTCGCTTTTACGATGCCCTGGGTTGGGTAAGACAATTAGTTTTTCATGTCTTCACAGAAGCCCTGTAAAATCTCCGACTAATTTCCTTGAATCGTAATAAATACATGGCTTAGTTTTCCCGCGAAAGTTGACCGGTCTTGATTTCGGTCAGTCGTTGCTGTAAGGGGAGAAATGCTTATGTGGCTCAACAAGGGGATTGAGTTCTTCATTTGTTCGAATCCTCTTGCGTTCTAGCACGTGTGCCCGTTTCACTTGTGGGCGTTGTTTTTTTAATGAATATATATATATATATATATATATATATATATATATATATATATATATATATATATATATATATATATCAGTATAAAACTCAGATCGCATTGTAATGGGATGCCGATTGTTCAGGTGCACCCACGTATTAAAAAATATTTTCTGTGTGAGATTGAAACTTTAACTTTATTTAGTTGCATTTTTTATTGCAATTTGGAATTGTTTTCACACACAAAAAAAAACAGAGCAAATATTTTCTTCTAATGTAAAAAAAAAAACTGATCAATTTAAATATTTAAAAATATTTAGTTTTTTTACGGTCTAACCCAGCGTAGTTTACCTTATAGAAAGAAATAAAAAAACGTTTTTGCTAATACGTTTCAACGGTATTTAAAAATAATATAAAAGAAGTAATTTTTTTAAATGATTAAAATTTAACATTTAAGCCTGTGGGATCACATTTCTATATAAAGGCAGCGTAAAATGAGACCACACTACTTAGCGACGTTGCGAGATATGAAATCTTTAAGATTTTATTTAAAGTTTGGTGACTAGGGTGGGGTTAGAAATGGGTAGATACAAATGACATGTTTTTGATTTTCTTGGTTTATACTTTATAAGCTTATCTACTAAGACCATTTTAATTGAAAATCTTGTTTATATTTACGTAGTTTCCTAACCTAATCACCTAATGCAGCTGTGTTCCTCTTTTTATTTCTAATAATTATTTTTGGCCTATTCTCTTTTATATCATTATCTCCATCCTTATTTGGTTCATTCGCAGGTCCAATTTTAAATGATGCGAGTTGGTTTCTGAATTTGTCCTTAAAAACACATTTCGCCCCCTAGATATACTTTTTTACTATTATCCATCTTGACTTCACATTTGTTCACTATTTTAGAACTAAGGCCGTTGCCCTCCAGTGAACATTCGTCAAGAAACCACAATTATATTTTCTCCCCAAACTCAGTTCACGTAATTCAATCCTATTTTTATTCACTATTTTGTTTATTTTACGATTATTGGAGCCTATTACAGTGTCGGCTAGATTGGCTGTGATTGATAATCTGCTCTTATTAATTATTTTACCTAATCTATTATTTAGTTTGGAAGTTTTTATAAATTATTTTGTACAATTTCTTAAGGAAAATCTTTTAAATATGTTCACTACACAGCGGATTAAACCAAGCTTGTTTTTTTGCGTCTATTTCTCTTATTCCTAATATTAGTATGAAAATACTCAGCCCGATGTTCTCATTTTCATCTCTATTTTTTTTTTTTTGATTTTGTGAAAATATATCATTGCTCGATTTAAAAAAAAAATGATAATCTTGTTCTTAAAATTTTTTTTTAAATTTTATTTGAGCAATTACCGAATTTCGATATATTTGAATATATTAAAATTTTAGGTTAAAATATCAATAATATATGTATATATATATGCATATATATATATATATATATATATATATATATATATATATATATATAATTGCGCATTTATTAGTAATTACTTTTCCTTAGTCACATGGCAATTGTTTGGTAGCCTGGAGGTAAAAAGAACTTAGCAAATAGAGTAAAAGATAGCTTATGGATGGGTCTGAATCTACAAACCGGCAGAAGTTGTTGTTTGTGTTAGCATGAAACACTACTCTCGGTTTTTATAGAAGAATAATTAGTATTTAATCATATATATATATATGTATATATATATACATATATATATAATTTTTTAATTAATTTACTACCTAAAGTGTGTATTGTTTCATCATTTCTGAAATCATCAATGCCGGAAGTTACAGGTGATTCACACACAAGCAAGGAACAAACCACACGGCCAATGTTAACCGCTAGAAATAGCGTATAAATTTACATAAATCTGACGGCTAAAATAATCTTTTGATTATAACATCATGATCTTCGAATATATATATATATATATACATATATATATATATATATATTGTATTTTCTGTACAATGAGTTGCTAGATGAGAGAAGTCATTGGTACCGTCGGTTTCAAGCCCGA
>NC_136512.1:27317840-27427840 GCF_053919585.1 Euprymna scolopes | reverse complement strand
AATGTGTATGTGTGTGGGGGCCAGGCTCCCCAAAATGGGGTGGGGGAGCAATTTAAAGCAGAATAAAAAAAATTATTTCAGCGCGTTTGGTCCACCGTAGTCGAAAGGCGGCAAACGTTTTCAAACGGGATCGAAAAAAATGATGCTATTTTTGACACAAAGGGCACAATATTTATCGAATTTTTTTTTTGTTTCGATTATTCAAAGCATGCCCTGTTTAATAATGGTCATGCATTATTCGGCTCGCTAAAAAAAATTGTTAATTTATTTATCAAAAATTTTAAAATGGCTTTTTTCGTATAAATATTAAAAAATTTTTTTTTTGTTTTGCTTAACATAAATTAATTATTTTACTTAACATATTCACCGAATTTCACACTTCAAAACTCAAAAGCGGGATAATTAAACACAATCGAAGTTCTGATATTCAGACGTCAAAATAAGGTATGCAAACAATTTTTTTTTTTTTTAATCTATAATTCTGTCCCTTACAACAACACAATATGTTTTGTTCAGTTTCAGATGATTATTTTAAGCATATTTGTTCCCACTTCAAAACAAGGGGGGGTTTTGTAAGCAAAAAAATATATATATATAAATATCGTTTATGAAAAATAAGTACACTATTATAAAGTTCATTCTTCTCCTAATAATCGCTGAAAATTTCGTATTGATCGGATAATTACCTGATTTTTGGTAGATTTTTAAAAAGACGGTCCGTCAAAAAGTACTGACCTGCCCCCCCCCCCAGTTTTGGCGGTGCCTAATTTTATAACTTACTAACTAGATCTACCTAGGTATTGAGCACTTTTGAAGTAAATACTTAAAGTTTACGCATGAATTTATACTTTCGTATATCAAGTTTATGTGAGTAAATGAAGTAGTTATATATATATATATATATATATATATATATATATATATATATATATATATAACAAATAAATGTTATCATAGCTGAGATAAGTTACTCTTCTACCTTTCTGACAAACTCTTTACTCACTTTAAGACATGTATTCGGATCGATAAACAAATAGTGTAGAGCCTTACGTGAAAACAAGAAAAATTGCCGCAAATTGACACCTAAATATACGAAGTTTCGATAATGATTTAAAAATAAAAAAAAATACTGTTACTCATGCAATATATGCTCAACTGTTCAATTTATTTTCACATTTTTGACACCTATACATAATGACAATAAATGTTACGGTGGAATTTATTGGTTAAGTTTCGAGCAGCATTTTGTTTTATCATATTTTTAATGTTTGTATCGGAACTCTAAATATTTAGGTATAAACTCGCGGTTATTTTTCTTGTTCTCACGTAACGCACCACACTTTGCGTTTCGAACCGGACAAGCGTTTAAAAATAGGTAAAAACCACAAAAAGTCCTAGATATGTAGAAGAGTAACTTATTTGCTTTTGATAACATTTATTTGTTATATATTTGGTTTCTTTACGAAATTTCCGTACCAATGTGTAGTGTAAAAAAAACAAAAAAAAAACTGTTATACATATGTGCGCGGTCTTTGGTATTTATCGCTTTTTCTGTGTGTAGTTACGTCGTCTACTGGCTTGTGATTAGTTGTTTATGTCACGCAAATAAAACTACGATAGAGAATTTTGGTTTTCAAAGGTTTTATTGGGGAGGAAATTCGTTCACTAACGGCAACACTAAAAATTAATCCCTTCTGAAAGAATTTATTCCAATTTAATTTTCCTACTAAGCTTAAAAGCCGGAAGAAATGTTCCCATTGATTTTTCCACTGTTGAGCAGGGCTGGTTTGTCTGCTTTACGATTCGAACTGCCTCGACATTCTGTTTCACCCGCTGCGAACACGGGATCATATCTCATGGGATATCATCGACATCTGTTTCTTCCGAGTTTTTCTAGAGAGCTAACCCATCAACGCTCGCCTCACCCAAGCTAAGTGCACTGAGTCTATTTCCGTTTGCCGCCAAATTGTTCTGACATGTACTTTATGTAATATTCTCCAGTTATCATAATTTATAGTTAAATGTTTAAATGGGTTATGCAAATTATAAAACTTTCTTTCAGTCGCTGGCATATCCATGACTGAGTATATCACGCAGTTTGTTCAAATTTTTTTTCTATAAAAAGTAGGCTTATAATATCAATATTAGAACGAGAAAACTAAACTTTATAAATAGATTAAACATACTCGTGTACCGAAAATTATTATCAATGACTGCATTTCTTGCCAATATAGTATATATTAATATATTGCATGATTCATTGTTTATATATACATGGTTTTATGTATGTATATATATACATGGTTTTATGTATGTATATATATATATATATTGAATTATGTATGTATATATACACTGTTTTATGTGTGTGTATATATATATATTGCTTTATGCATGTATATATACATTGTTTTGTGTATGCATATATATACATTTTTGTGTATGTATATATACATGGTTTTATGTATGTATATACACATGGTTTTATGTATGTATATATACATGGTTTTATGTATGTATGTGTATATATATTGTTTTATGTATGCATATGTACATTGTTTTATGTGTGTGTGTATATATATTGTTTTGTGTATGTAGATATACATTGTTTTGTGTATGTATATGTACAGTGCGTTATGTGTGTATATAGATATTGTTTTATGTATGTATATATACATTATGTTACTTGTCATAATCAATGAAAAATAGGAGTTTAACTTCTACGTATATATTTTTAGAAGCCAAATTATACGATATAGTTTCGGGTACAGTCTTTCCCTACTTTGTATATATATATATATATATATATATATATATATATATATATATATATATATATATATATATATATTAGAACATTTTCTGGGGGTTACAAAATTCATATATGAGGGAGAAGAGAGCTCATTTAGACCTGAGACGTCTCTCGCCATCCTCATCAGGGGCAAACGATAGCATTTTGTTTTTCTTACAAAGAAGATAGGGGAAAGAAATTTAAAATAAAATGAAAATGAGAAAAACATTTTACAATTGCCATAAAACAAATATGTACAGGGGAGAAGGAAACCAAGAAGAGAAAAATAATAAAATGTGAATCATACCTATACCAATATATATCAACCTTTTATGCCTGCAGAGAGAGGGCTTTAGTCGCGCAATGGAGACAGACCCGAGAGTTTTAGATAACAACTCGATCGGCCTCGAAACAAAATCGAAAAGAAGTCGTCCTCATACATAATTCTGGATTATCCAATAAATATGGACAACATTCTGGATTATCCAATAAATATTTTCTAATAACGGAATATAAATTATTGTGGGTAGAGTTAAGGCGAATTTTATTTTTATTTTTCTTATGAGAACCTGAAGATACATGTCCAATACTTGTTTCACCGGAACGCTGGTTCGCCCACATAGGCAGCATCACACTCACATTGGAATTTGTATATAATATTACTAAGTTTAGTGCGAGGAAAACCATTTTTTCTTTTTGAAAGAAGGAAATGCAGGTTTCGTATTGAAAATCACCTGAGGTAGAACAGACGGAAACGAATTGTTAATAATCTGTTTAATTGATTAATGAGAGAGACACATGCCAACTTAAGATATACAGGAAACTTTGAAGGGCCAAATGTTATATCTTTATTAAATAGGTTGATTTTGATCTTAATACATTTATAATTTAATACATTTATCATTATCGACCAAAATTTACTTAATGTTAGTAATTTCAGTATGTAGCAGACAGGGGGTACAAATAGCCATGAGCCTATGTTACAACGTGCAAGGAAACGTGAACTTTGTGATTTTAAGTGCAAAAGAACACTAATATAGATCGGTAAAGGTAGGTTTTCCATATGGAGAGGTAGGAAAACCACCTCTGGACCTTTCAATCAACACAACGAGGAACGGGTAAGAGTTGTCCTTTTCTATCTCCATAGTAAAAGACAGCGTGATGTAAATAATTAAGACAGTTGAAGAATTCTAAAGCCAGACCCTGCGAAGGAAAAGCCGTACACGTATCATCGCATAACGAAAATATAAAGCCCGGGTGTCATGTGGTGATTTGAAAAGTTTTTTATTCGTCAAACCTAACTCAAATGTCGGCAAGGATAGGACGTAAGGGAATTCCTATCGAAACCCCATCAATTTGTTGATACATCACGTTGTCGAAAATCAACTCGACGGATTTAATGCAAAGAGAAAGGAGTTCAATAAAATATTTTTCCGGTAAGAAAGGAACAATAAGTTCATTACGATAAAGTGCAGCGCAGCAAATAGTAAGTCTCACTGCTAGACACGTTAATAAATAAACTGAAAATATCAAACGAGCAAAAGAAAAATTGGGTTGATTGGGAGTTGTATCTCTAATGCCTATGGAGAAAGTAAACGAGTCAGAGACGAATAAGTAGAATAGAATGTTAGGACAGGTGAGAGTAACTCAGTGAGCCATCGGGCAAGGGTATGTTGAGCGGAAATTATCGTGGATAAAATCGGCCTACAGGGCACATTATCTTTATGAATTTTAAGGACACCATAAAGTCGGCGTCTCAAGGTTTCAGTGGTTCGTATTTTCTGATAAATCTCTCTGGAGAGATAATTCTTTCTAAATAAGAGGTGCAAGCGTTTTTGCAATTTGTTTCAATATTCAAAGTATTATCAAACGAGTCGACCGAGCTGAGTTTAAGAAATTTATTAGTATCATCTGAAATATTTAACATTTTCTTAATATAATCAGTTCGGTTTGAAACAACTACGCCAGCACCTTTATCAGATCTGGAAATATTAATATCTTTATTTTTCTTTAAATTATGCTCAATACAGAAACGGGATTTTTTTTCCAAAGATTCCTCGGATCAATCAACGGATTGCTATAACTATGTGCAATATTAGACACATTAGCTTTCATAGCTGAAAGGAGTATATTTTAATTTAGAAAACAAAATTTCAACTTCAGTGATACCTCAATATCACTGATGAATTTGGGAGTAACACAAATATCTATCTATCTATCTATCTATCTATATATATATATATATATATATATATATATATATATGTACACATATATATAATAAAAATATATAAAGAATATATATATATGCATATATATATTTATAAATACATTTATATATATATAACATATATATATATAAATGAAGCATATATATATATATATATATATATATATATATATATATATATATATATCCTTTATTTATATGTGTGTATATGGTATGTCTGTGTGTACATTTCTTTGCTATTAATATAAATACATAACTATAGTTTGAAACGAATATTATTTTGTATTGTATACATTCCCGAAATCTAATAGATTCCTTATGCATATATGACCGAATATTGACGAATCTGTATTCCTTTTACACACATTTTCATAGAGTTATACGTGTTTAATAGTATATGTTATATAAATATATATATATATATATATATATATATATATATATATATATATATAATGTATAATTTTACACACACGCACACACATATATATTGGTCGCATGCACATGTACCTTAACCTAAAAGACCTGTAGCTATATATATATATATATATATATATATATATATATATATATATATATATATATATATATATATATATATATATATATATATCTGTGTGTGTGCGTGTGTGTGTGTGTGTGTGTGTGCGTGTGTATTGCTGTCAATATTTACATATGCATATAGGATTTTTTTTTCTTTTTCTGAGCATCCATAAGAAACGGATTCTCCTCATTTTTGCGTGCATCTCATGAGATCGGAGTTATTTGCGATATTTTTTACTGCATATTTCATTTTCCTGTTCTTCATCCTCTCTCATATTTTTTTCTTTTTTACTGCTTCATCATCATCATCATCATCATCATCATCATCATCATCTCTTTTTCTCCTTCTGTTATTTCCCTTTTTTTCTTTATTATTATTATTATTATTATTATTATTATTATTGTTGTTGTTGTTGTTGTTGTTATTATTATTATTATTATTATTATTATTATTATTATTATTTGTTGTTCTTTTTCTTCTTCTTCCTCTTCTTCTTCTTGTTCAATTACTTGAAGTCGCTGTAGGATGTGTGCACGCTGGCTTCGGCTAGCATGTTAACGGCAGGTAGGAGGGACCGTGTAAGACATGCTTCTTTTTTGTTACTTTGCCACGAAGCAAGTGAATTATTATGCATTGATAAGAAATAAGATTGTAATGCGCCAGTTATTACGAAATTCTTTTCTCCCTCCGACTTACACGTGCCACAACAATGGCGATTTTATCTATCGAGATGAAATCAGCCAATCATGATGCGATCACAGATCGTGTTTCACTAAATTGCGACCTAATGAATCTTGGGGAAAAAAAAACAAAAAATAACAAAGCGATTGCGTTCATTTTTACATTAAAATATTTATATTTCTCGCTCACCGTGAATTCTCAAACGAATAATTATCAATGGTTGTTTACTTATAAAGTATGCGGCAATCCCCGAAATCTTAATAACAAGAAGTCTTCCGCCATTTCTAGTAGACTTCGTTTGTATCTATTACCACTACAATTTCATATAGCCACATGTTCTCGAACAACCGGTTCATCATTGAGATTTCAGGCTGATAAATACCAATATTTTATCAAAATCTGTATGACTATAAGGTTTAGTAGGATTAGGATATTGCCCCCAGCCTTCTAATCGATTTCAAGATAGAGTAAACCTACTCAACCCTTCAATCCTATTAGACTTCTACGGGAAATTTCTGTTGTACACACCCATGTTGCTGCCTATGCGAGATGTTTTGGCGTGCGGCTGGAGAAATCTTGTCCCATGAATGGGTGATTAATTGTATGCAAACGAGTCACAACTGGACATTCTTTACTGTGTTATACATCCCTCTCATTATATTTATTCTGTTCATAAAGTTTATATCTTCCAAACTAATTTATCTCGGTTCACGTTACGGCACATCAATCCTTTTACCCCACAACAGATTTTCTTACATGAGTTTGACTTCTACACTTCGTGAACCTGTGATTATTCAGTCACTCAAACAACAGTATGCGCGTTCAAATCAAAGTGTGTTCGTTAGAAATAGGATATCATGCAATGTATCTTTTCTCTGTTCCATCTTTTTGCTTTCGTAGTCGTGCGTCCTCGAGTTTGATGCGGCCAGACATTTGTCCTCATCAATTTCTCCATGCAAATAAATCATTTATGCTCGGAATAATATACGCATAATTCTTCTTGTGCTATTTACTTTTTAACTAGTTGAGTTTATCTTTCAATGCAGCGGTTCGGAGACGCATAGCCCAACAATCCCTGGCCATTCATATAAAGGATTTTCTTTAGTTCACTGATATAATTTGAACCACGATATGTTCTTCGCATCTAAGAACAAAACTACCTCGTGTTTTTCTTTTCCCGGGGAACAAATTCTAACTGAAAACTCTCCTTTCAATGCCAGCTCCTAAAACCGTAATCTCATCACAACTCTCGCCAGTTCTGAGGAGTTGGGCTAAAGTTTCTACCCCCTCTCATTGAAAAGAATATATATTTTTAAGTAAGGTCTAAAAAAATAAATCACCAGAACTTACAGGAGTACTAGTAAAAGCAGTAAATATCGTTATGAGTATGATTATAGTTATATAACGGGATATACTGCTGCCATGGGGTTTTCGTTCGCGCCGGGTGTCCATACAATTGAAAATATGTCACAGACTCATGATAGGATATCGGAAATAAACCGTAATAACCAGATATATTCGGACACTACATTAACTAGATTACTTAGATAAATACTTTTACAATTTTAACAAAAGGGCTACAATAATATTGCGGGATGTTCATTCACGCTGGGCGTCAAGGAAATACCTATCAGAAATATATTACATATGGATCTGTGGAATTTTCTTCGATCACGCTAGGTTACATTAATAGAACAAGTTATTGGCCGATGGAAGATCTGATCTTCTTCAGGTGTATAATGTCGAACTCGAGAATCTCTCTCTCGGACTCGGATATTTGCTTGGAATTTAGAATAAAAAGTTATATGTAATCCACAGGACCAACATGCGTCTGTTCCGTAAGTCATGACTGGGTAAAAGTCCTCAGTTTGTCTTTGCAAGAAACCGTGAAATAACGGATAACATTCTTAATAAAATTTAGGTGTAAGTGACATTCTTGCGGTGAGTGAATGTTCAAACTGAAGTGCTGGTGATACTCATAATAGAACTGCAAATTACTTGAGACTTCTTGGTCATGCCTGACGGAACGGCAGTATGTTATCCCCGTCGTTTAACTAAAGAGTACTGGTCAAAACTCTGTACAGATAACATAATCGACAAGAAATATTCCCAAGTTCATCAGATACAACTGAAGAAAATCGGAGATTACATCGGCCGAAACGTTGTTAAAATAACACTTAAAATAAGAACAAAACTTTCAATAATCAAAATAGTAAAACTCTTCCCTTTTATTCTAATACTAGCAGGGCTTCCCCGAAGTTAACATTGAAAATTCTGAAAAAAATTTGTTAACCACGTAAAAACCTGATAAATTGTCTCGGCCGATTTTTTCATTACAAACAGACCAATCAATTAACGCACATTTCATAATTTTTCATAATTCTTGGATATGTTACTGATTTCCACAATCATTTTTCATAATTTGAACCCAAATTGTCGCCCTCCCCCCCTTACGAAAATAATAACTTTGATATATTGTCTGGGTTGATTATTTTATTACAAACACATTAATCAATTAACTCACATTTCATCATTTTTCATAATTCCTGGATATGTGACTAATTTCGCAATATTTTTCATATTTTTAAACACATTTTCGCCTCATTCCTTACGAAAATAAACACTTTCATCTATATCTGGGCTTATTATTTCATTACAAACACACCAATCAATCAACTCACATTTCATCATTTTTAATAATTCTTGGATATGTTACTAATTTCGACAATCATTTTTCATAAATTTAACACATATTATAGCCCCCTCCTTACGAAAATAAAAAAATTGATATATTTGTTGGGTTACAAATATACCAAACAATTAACTCACATTTCATCATTTTTCATAATTTATGTATATGTTACTAATTTCGACAATTATTTTGCATGGTTTTAACCCTCATTATCGTCCCACTCTAACGAAAATAATACCTTTGATATGCTTTCTGAGTTGATTATTTCATTACAAACACGCCAATCGATTTATTCACATTTCATCATTTTTCATAATTCTTGGAAATGTTATTAATTTCGACAATTATTTTTAATTCATTAAAAACGCACCAATCAATCAACGCACATTTCATCATTTTTCATAATTCTTGAATAGGTTACTAATTTCGACAATCATTTTTATAATTTTACCAAACATTATCGCCACCCCCCTTACGAAAATAATAACTTTGATTTATAGTCTGGGTTGATTATTTCATTACAAACACACCAATGGATTTATTCACATTTCATCATTTTTCATAATTCTTGGAAATATTACTAATTTCGACAATTATTTTTGATATTTGTAACCCACATTATCGCCTACCACCTTACAACCATGGACACTTTGTATATTGTCTGGGCCGATTATTCCATTAAAAAGAGACTAATCAATTAACTCACATTTCATAATTTTTCATAATTCCTGGATATATCACTAATATCGAAAATCATTTTTTATAATTTTAACCAACATTATAGCCCCCTTACGAAAATAATAACTTTGTAATATTGTCTGGGTTGAATTTTTCTTGGCAAACAGACCAATCAACTAACTCACATTTCATCATGTTTCATAATTCTTGTATATGTTACTAATTTCGACAATCATTTTTCACAATTTTCACCAACATTATACCCCCAGTATATAATGAATACTTAGATATATTTTCTGGTTTGATAATTTCATTAAAAAAAAAAAACAATCAATTAACTCATATTTCATCATTTTTCATAATTCTTTAATATGTTACTAATTTCGACAATCATTTTCTTAATAATTTTAGCCCCGATTATAGACCCTCTCCCTTTCGAAAATAATAACTTTGATATATTTTCTGGTTTATAATTTCATTAAAAAAAACACCATCAATTTACTCACATTTCATCATTTTTCATAATTCCTGGATACGTGAATATTTTTTTCATAATTTTTAACCATATTATCGCCCCACTTACGAAAATAATAACTTTGATATATTGTCTGGGCCGATTATTTAATTACAACGCACCAATCAATTATCTCACATTTCTCTCATTTTGCAATAATTCTTGGATATGTTTCTATTTTCGACAATCGTTTGTCATAATTTAAATCTACATTATCGCCCCTCCCTTCCAATACTAAAAATAACTTTTATACATTGTCTGGGATTATCATTACAAATACCCCAATCAATTAACTCACATTTCATCATTTTTCAATAATTCCTGGATATGCTATTAATTTTGACAATCATTTTTCATAATGTTAATGTACATACTCGCCACACCTTACGAAAATAATAACTGTGATATATTGTCTGAGCTGATTAATTCATTACAAACACACCAATCGATTAACTCACAATTTATTATTTTTCATCATTCTTGGATGTGTTAGTAATTTCGGCAATCATTTTTCATAATTTATACCCATATTGTCGCGTACCTCCTTGTACAAAAATAATAACTTTGATATATTATCTGGATTGATTATTTCATTACAAACACACTAATCAATTATGACGCATCTCATCATTTTTCATAATTCATGGATATGTTACTAATTTAGACAATCATTTTTCATGATTTTAACCCGCATAAGCCCCTACTCTAACGAAAATAATACCTTTGATATATTGTCTGGGCTGATTAATTCATCACAAACGCAACAATCTATCAAATTACATTTAATCATTTTAAATAATTCTTAGATATATTACTAATTTCGACAATAATTTTTTATACTTTTACCCACATTATGCCCCCCCCCTTCCTTATGAAAACAATAACTTTGATATAGTGTCCGGGATTATTATTTCATTACAAATAGACCAATCAATTAACTCACATTTCATCATTTTTCGTAATTCTTGATATGTTACTAATTTCGTCAATTATTTTTCATAATTTTAACCCACATAATGGCCACCCCTTACGAAAATAATGACTTTTATATATTGTCTGGGCCGAATATTTCATTACAAACCCACCAATCAATTAACTCACATTTCATTATTTTTCATAATTCTTGAATATGTTACTAATTTCGAATATCATTTTTCTTCATTTTAGCCCACATTATAGCCCCTCTCCCTTACGAAAATAATAACTTTGATATATTGCTGGTTTATTGATTATTTCGTTAAAATAAACACCAATCAATTAACTCACATTTCATTATTTTTCATAATTCCTGGATATGGTACTAATTTAACCCACATCATCGTCATATGAAAATGATTTTCTAAATAATAACTTTATTATTTCAGCACATTCCGTATTCTGTATGTTAATTTCATTTTTAATAAATTGTTAAAGTGTAAGTACAAAGTAGTTTTAAAAACCGCCCCATATTAAGATTGGCTTTCGAAATAACGTTAATATTTCAGCACGGTCCTTATTGTGTATATCAGTTTTTTCTGTATATAAAATTGTAAGGTGAGAGATACCTTCCTTTCTCCATATTAAGAATGGCTTTCTAAATAGTAACAACACGGTCCATATCCTGCGTGCCATTTTTCAATTTTTAAATTGTTAGATGAAAGTACAGAATAGTTAAAACGCACGCTCACCATATTAATAATGGTTTTCTGAATAATAACACTATTATTTCAGCACGGTCCGTATTCTGAATGTCAGTTATGCCCCAACCTCTTTTAAAATATATATATGAAATACAGTAAGTATGAATTCGTAAATTGCTTCAACCATTTCCAGGACTGATTCCATATTACTCCATCACTTAAAACTAGATATGAAAGAAAGAAAATTTGAGATGGTAAACTGCTTTAGCCATTTCCGGGACTGACTCTATATCACCCCCCCTCCTTAAAAAAATAAATATTCAATAATGGAATATTGATATCCTAAACATCCTCAGTCATTTATGGGACTGACTTCATATCCTTCCTGTCTTTTATAAAATTATGTAAAATAAAGTAATTTTCAGATCATAAACTGTTCAGCCGTTTCCGGACCTGACCCCGTCTCCCCACTTCCCTTTTCCTTTAACATATATATAAAATAAAGTATTCTTGAGATCGTAAACTGCTTCAGCCATTTCCGTGATTAACTCCATATCCCCCCACTATTCTTAAAATATATTCTGTGTCGATTATTTTGTATCTTTGCTTTGTTTTTGTTTTTTTAAGGAGGAGATAATGCCTGGTAGGAAACTATATTACGCTTACTTGGCCTTATTTCTAAGATCAAAGTGCAGTATCTGTTCTGGTGCAGCATTTCAGCGACCTCATCTCCCTCCATTTGTTTTTAAGGAGGATATAATGCCTGGTGAAAACAACTTGGTTGCTTGGTCTTCATGACTGAGACAATTATTTTAAATTCTAAGGAGAAAGTAAAGAATAGTAAAAAAACATACCCTACCGTACCCATATTAAGAATGACTTTCTAAATAATAAGGCGATTATTTCAGTACGGTCCGTATTTCAGTTTCTTATTTAGTTAATTATTAGGTGACAGTACAGAATAGTTTAAAAAAATACCTTACCCTTCCAATATTAAGAATGACTTTCTAAATGTTATTATTTCAGCAGGATTCGTATTCCATATATTGTTTTCCACCCCCTCCGCCTTAAAAATATATATGAAATAAATATGAGATCGTAAAATAAAAGAGATATAGGGTTACGAATTCGAAACCGCGAGTAAAATTTACGTATTATTTCATTCTTTTTCATTAATACAAAAAAAAAGAAAATTTAAAAAGAGTTAAATCTAGCGTTCAAGCCTAATGTTGTGTGCGCATGCGTATGACCGCAAAAAATGTCTGCTCGGTGTTAATGTACATTTTATATGTAAATTTGCAGAGGTCTGTACGCATTATTCATGCAAACAAAATATTATGTCTGTACGCATTATTCATGCAAACAAATAGATTATTCGCTATAAACTATGCTTGGTTAATGAATATTATTTCCTGAAAATGTCAGTGTTATGTGACCAGTAGTTTATGTGTTTACCTGTTAGATATTTAAACACACACACACACACACACACACACACACGCACACACACATGTACTGTTTTATTTATATAGATAGAAGAATAAAAGAAGAAAAAACGTAAATTAATTACATTTAAAATAGAAATTAGAAATTAAATCCAATAAAAATAATTAAATCCAATAAAAATAAATAGAATCTTCACAGAGAAGATTTATATCGAGTAACGCAATTACTTTTACATCGTCTGAAAAATAAAAAAAGTACTATTTTACATATTTCGTTCGTAAAATGCGTTGTTTTAAATAAACTAATAAATAAATATCGAACATAGATTTTGTAATGTTATATATATATATATATATATATATATATATATATATATATATATATATATGTATATATATATATATATATATATATATATATATATATATATATATATATATATAATGTAAAGCTGAACGTCCGTATGTGTGTGTCTGGTCACGAATAGGCTCCTATATGGTTGACTATTATAGAAAACTGATCACATATAACGATAGAAGATGTACCGAGACACAGGAATGGGTAGTTTGATCTGGCATACTGATGATTCATTAAAATTATGGGGTCTGCGTACGCATCTGGTCCACAAAGTATGGAAATAAAAAACTGAAAAATTAAATAAAAAACGTTTACAAGTGTTTTTGATATAGATGTACATAATAATACTTTGATAAGTATGTTTTAACTTGAATAGGGATCGTATAATAAAATTGTGGGATCTGCGTTCGCGCCTGGCCTCCAAAGAATGGAAATACGCACACACTTTAATAAAGCCTTTTCATATCTATCTGCGTAAGTATACTTTGATAATTATGTTTCAGTTTGAAGAAATATGGTATAATAAAATTATGAGGTGTTCGTTCGCACCTGACCTCCATAGAATGGAAATATGTCACAAAGTTTAACAAGGTTTTTTAATATAGATCCACAGAATATTGTGATAAGTGTTTCAGTGTGAACAGGTATGGTATAATAAATTATGGGGTTTATCTACTTTATTTTGTCTTTCATCATAGTTTTCTTTGGTTTTGATTCCCCCGAATTTGAAGCTATCTCTTTACAACCCTTCCTTTTCATAACCTATCATACTTTCATAAATCAGAGTCCATTTTCTGTAGGCTGTTTTTGAACCCAGTCAACGACGGGTACGTTTGCTAGTATATATATATACATCTTTAAAAGGTATATTTCTATATCATATCTATTGATTGTCTGCTCTAGTTGGGGACACATATCGATGCAATTGGAGGAAGCTTCACATGTACTGTAGAGAAATACGATTGTTGTTAGAGAATATTTATCTTGTACAAAGGATTGAATTGTGCTCTACATTGCACTGTAGAGAACATACTGTTGATTATGTAAAGTTATTTATACATATATATTTAATTAAAGTTTTAAATGCAACAGTCAAGTATCATACTTTTATTGTGCTCTAAACAAAAAAAACATTGATTTCGAACGCGCTCCTTTACTTATCAAATAACTACTGTTGCTTTTATACGCTAGGCCCTTCTGCTTGTTCGCTGATAATGGCTTGTATTTATGCTTAAAATGAAAAAGCAATTATGATGATTATATTCTGCTTTAAATAGAAACATTTATTATAAATTATCCCTGTCATATCAAATAGCCTACTGTTGATTTTATAAATCAGCCATTACGGTTTTTGTGGTAATAATAATTTTCAAATGCACTTGAGATGTTAGTGTGTGTAAGGTGTTAAAACCGTAAAGTACTTAAGTGTGAAATTTTATAAAAATCTGTCAAGTCGTGTTTGAATAATTTAGGAACGAATATACACACATGCGTGCACAAAGTTCGTCTTATATGATAATAGAGATATGTACGTGACATAAACGTTTGCATGTTAAATAACTGATTATTCAGCTTTTCGATTTCGTAATTAAGGATTAGATATCGACAGATGATTCAGGACTGATATAATTGGGCCCACTTTGGGGTTTAGTGAATTTACCGCCGAGTAAATCAGTTCAGCGATATGAGGATTTTGAATAGGGATAGCAAACTTTCTTTGTGTAAAACGAGGTCAATAAAGAAACGTTGAATATCTTAGAGGGTATTTGCGTCCCCTCTTTCTTTTGTTAAGTTCACCGTGGTTCCATTAAATTCATTACACATATTTTTAACCAAATTATTTATTTTAATCGGTTCTAACACCTTAGGTTCTACTATTTTATTTTCGTCAGTAATATCGTATTGTATTATATCATCGATTTTCTCATGATCCGATGAAAGCTGAAAAAAACTCTAGAGAGTTTCCTGCTCATCTATTTTATCTATTTACAAATTTTGTAACTCAGACGCGCATATATATATATATATATATATATATATATATATATATATATATATATATATATATATATATATATATATAATTAATTTATTTGTATACACATTATTTTTATTATTTTTAAAACAGTAATCTACGTATACGCGCATTTCAAGATAGCTACCTCTGAATAGCGTAGCTTGACTGTTTCAAGGAATCGAACTCCAGATCATGTTTACCACAGTCCGGTAAACCTGGTCCGTAGTTCGATTTCTAGAAACAGTCAAGCTACGCTAATGAGAGGGAGTTACCTTGTAACACGCGTATACAAAGATTAGTAAAAATAATGAAAATAAATAAAATGTTATATACGTCCAAATAGATTATGGGCGACTTTCTAAGTAAATAAAAAATGAGCTTCGAGGGGAAGCTACTATTTAATCGTATTTATCGTTTAAAAAAACAACAACTAATATATATATATATATATATATATATATATATATATATATATATATATATATATATATATATACGTCGTTTTTTCCACGCTTCTCGCACACTTCCACTGACATCATTCACTCTTTCATCCCATCATAACGAACATTTCTATAAAAGTCTGAGGAAGCTACAGACGGCTAAAATAAAACGGCCGGGTAGCTGAAACAATAATGTAACTTAGCAGAAAGATATGGTAATAAAAAATAAAACGTATATATATATATATATATATATATATATATATATATATATATATATGTATACGTTTTATTTTTTATGTATATAATTTCTATTTTTAAAATATAATTATCCACTAACACGTGTTTCGTCGTCCACGACTAATCAGAGTGACTGAATCTAGCGAGGTTTGAAATCGGCAATCGTGATTAGAAGCCTAAACCTCTACCACGCGGTAATCTCGCAGGACTACTAAATGTATCACTTTTATGTAGATGTTTTTATTTGTTTTTGTTAGCGATACTTTCTTGAATTAATTCAAGTATTTATACTAAAGTGCATTTTTACCTAAATGTTTGTTGGGAATAATTTTTCCCATTGACCAATGTGGTACCCCCTTTAATGGGGAGCGGCATATATATTATTTTTAAAATATAATTATCCACTGACAGGTGTTTCGTCGTCCACGACTCATCAGTACTGAAAAGGGCTGGCATAACTATTTACTCTCTCTCTCTCTCTCTCTCTCTCTCTCTCTCTATATATATATATATATATATATATATATATATATATATATATATACATATATATATATAGTTATTCCCGCCCTTTTCAGAAACTCTTTTTATAATCGTTGAGCTCTTTACAGTTGAAACAAAATCGGTCAATTTAGTTCGCATGCTCAGATCATCATATAATGATTAGATCATACAGACACACGTTAAAACCATTTTAAAATAAATGTTTAGATTTCAACAATATTATTATATTATGTTACGTTGGATGTAACTTCCAGCAGGTCCTCACCAGGTTTTAGAAATTGAGGCTTAATGATGTTTAAATATTAGATAATAGCGTGAAACGTTGGTCATACACATGGGTCAGAATAATCATAGACATTCTTCTTTTTGAGAAGCACTGAATATTAAGAATTTAAGATTTAAAGGTGGAAAAGACAAGGCGAGTGCAAAATTGAAGTTTGTGGATTATCTTGACTTGCTTGATTGAATCTTATATATCAAAATATTGTTGTCATGTAAAATAGCTTGTGGTTTAAAAAATCCATAACCCTTTCCACAGTTCAACTGCATTGATTACAAAGAAACTTCAGTCTTTGCTTAACTTTTAGTATAGTTTAAATCATGTACGAGCTATGTTTTATTATGTTTTCGTTTCGGTTTCGATTCTAACTAATGGCACTAAAATAATTTTTGTTTTTACTTTTAACATCATGACTATATATTGCGAACAATCGATAGAGAATTGACGGTATAATAATAAATACGAAATCTTAGTAAATTAAAATACTACATTTAAGTGTATTTTATGACCGGGCAACGCCGAGCGCACCTGCTAAAATATACACAAATATAGATATAATTATTTCCCCAGCCAAACAACGTCGATGCCCACAAGAGCTATGATAGTCAACGAACCGGATGTCCAAGACTCGAGTTCAGCCCTCATTTCGGCTCATCAGTCAGGCACACTCGCACCCGGGATTTTTAACTCAAGCCTCTAGTATGTCAGACAAACACTCTGGGGAGTGTTTGCCTCGCACGCAACAGGCTCGGGTTTCAAACACTTTGGTCAAAACACTTTGGCAGTGTGTTTGCCTCGCGTGCAAGAGACCCGGGTTTCAAATCCAAGGTACCGGTATGTCTGACTGATGAGCCTAAATGAGGGCGAAACTCGAGTCTTGGACTTTCGGTTCGTTGGC
This sequence comes from Euprymna scolopes, assembly GCF_053919585.1. Taxonomy (NCBI): domain Eukaryota; kingdom Metazoa; phylum Mollusca; class Cephalopoda; order Sepiida; family Sepiolidae; genus Euprymna; species Euprymna scolopes. The sequence goes on along the minus strand of NC_136512.1, from coordinate 27,409,909 downwards.
TATCCTTGCTATTTTTTAGACTACGACGTTATGTTGTTTAGCTGTGGAAATACATATGTATAATATCTCTCACATTCTGAAAATTCTATAAATATATATATATATATATATATATATATATATATATATATATATATATATATACAGGGTGTCCACAAAGTCACGCACCAATGTTAATATTTATTTTTTATTAATATAATTTTTTAATTAATGGGGTCACATTAAGCAAATTTTTATGCAACAAAGATTCGTGATTTGGATCATCTGAAGAGTCGTATTATTGATGCTTGTCTTCAAATTGATGGTGATGCTGATTTACTGAATCTTGTCTACAGGAACTTTGAATTTCGTATTGACTCGTGCATAGCTGCAAACGGCGAACATATCGAGCAATTGTAATCCTTGTAAAGAACTTTGAATTTGAATAAATGTTACTACTATAACTATTTTAATTTTTTAACTTTTTTGATTAACATTGGTGCGTGACTTTGTGGTCACCCTGTATATATATATATATATATATATATATATATGTGTGTGTGTGTGTGTGTGTGTGTGTGTGTGTGTGTGTGTGTGTGTGTGTGTGTATGTATGTATGTATAAATAATATATAGTATATAGTTTTTTTAGTTCATAAATTATTTCAAAACTAATAAATATCCACTGGGAGCTAGAGAGAAAGGGAAAGCTTGAAGAAGGGAGGGGTGATAAAAAGAAATAGAGAGATATTTGAATTTTACTATTTGTTTCTATTTCTAAAATCATTATCATGTATACATATAAACCCGTTTCGATATACTGAAAATATACAAAGAAGTACAAAAACTATGCACTGTATGAACATATATATATATTTAAATCAAAATGCGTGAATATCTCATTATATATATATGTGTGTGTGTGTGTGTGTTTGTATGTGTGTGTGTACTTACGTATATATACATAAAATATATACATATATATATATATAATTTTATATATATGTGTGTGTTTATGTATGTAAGTATATAAATATGTATATATGTATATGTATGTGCTTATGTACATATAATTATGTATACACATCTATATGCTTATGTATGTATATATATATATATATATAGATATATATATATGTATGTGTATATATGAACCTTTTTCGGGGTCAGTGCCCAACTAGCACCGAGTGTGCTTGTGTGTATGTATGTATGTATGTATGTATGTATGTGTTGGGGTGGAGAGGGCTCCCGTAAGTGGTGGTGAAGGGAACCTTTCTAGGAAAAGCAAATCTCTGATTGAAAAAAAACATAAAGCGGGAGACCAGTACCCGCGTTAAGCTTGTCTGCAGTTTAACTTGTTGCGGGCTATCTTGCTCTTGCTTGTTGCTGGATGTCAACATTTTGAACCAAGAGAAAGAGAGAGAGAGAGAGACACTTAGCTGTCGTACAAAGCTAAAACTCTGTAATATCATCTGTAAATAGATACTCCCTCTGGCATTTGTCTATTAAAAGGTCCTGTGGCGATGGAAGCCATTTTGGGGCTCATGGACATAAAGTTTCTAAGGGAGTGGCATTCGTCTGACAAGACTTTGCAATCATATATATGTAATTATGTATATATAGTAATGTATATATAGATTGTGTATGTATATATATATATATATATATATACAGTTATGTATATATATACATGTATGTATTTATGTACGTAAGTATGCATATATGTAAACACAGACACAGGCACACACACACATATATATATATGCCCGTGTGCGTAGCTGTCTTTCAGCTTGTATTCGTGCTTTGTGATGCATATCTTTTATAATTCATCTTGTCTCTTCAATCCTGGTCGATACCGATCGCTAACGACATCGAATTCCGATGATATAGGATTTTCTGCCAATCTCATCAATAAACATTCATTATTTTATGTTGGCTTTGACTTACGGGGGTAGGGCATTTGACGCATCGAATTAACCCAGATACAACGAGCGTATTTTTTTGTACATTTTGTACATTTTCCGCGACCCGGATAAAATACTGTTTGTTTTGGGGGAAAGTGGGTAAGATTTGATGATTTCTTGATTTCTACGTATATGACGGCAATCTTTTTTTTTCTTATATATGATAAAAAAATTTTTTCTCGTATATATTCCGCTGTCATTAGAAAGGCTGGTACAATTTTCCTTCCACATTCCAATTATAAAACAACATATAACACTATGAATCATGTGAATCGATTACGTACTTTCATTTTAAAATAAGAAAACTAAATTTTATGGCTAGACTTTGAGGAAAGATCTTGCGACACTTTCTTGAAGGCAGCCAGATAAAAACAAAGAAGACACTAAAAATCATGATTTTAGAAAGCCATACTTAGCATGGTGTTGTAGCATTAAAGAATTCCGTTTAAATAAATATGCTGTTTCCTTTTTAAAAATGAAAAAAAATGATCAATTTACGAGGTATTTTATGTCGTCAGCTGCAAAGTACTGGAGCTGCGATATTGTCGTTTGGTGAATAAATTCTGAACCATGCGGTAGCTTCTGGTGGGGCTTATCAATGCCATATAAGTGGGTAATTGTTACGGTTTTACCTTATCATGGTCTACAAAAATACTTTTTTTAACCCTTTTTCGTCCTTACTTTCCCTCTCTGCCCTGCTCTAAACAAATATCTCGACCTATTCCACAAATTTTAAAACTCCATCATGAAAAGTTTCCAGAAAGAATACACGATTAAACCCAGAACTCCAACTTCCAACGTAGACCCCAACTACAATGTATCCTTCGCCATCATCAGGGGTCTAGGTTTCAATCTTTCAGAAATTGAAATCTAATTACAATAGACCAAAGCAGACAGACTATTTCCCTAGATGAGTTTGTAATAAAAGGATATTCTAATTTAACATCCAAAGTTGACCCTCATGGGCATTGACTATGTGCCTACATCAGAGATGGCTTTCCATTAAGAATTCATTATGTAATGTTAAATCGATTTCTTTTAAATTCTTAAAACTGCAATAATTTAAGTTATAAATTTATCATATTTTTTTACTAGAACATCTTGTTTTTTTCTTTTCCAGTTTTAACAACTAGTCCTTTTACTTTTTCATGTTTAATCTTAACCATATTACTGTTCGTGCTCGCATTTGTCTATGTAATATATATATATATATATATATATATGTATACATATATATATACACATATATATATATACATTTAGTGGATGGAACGCGGAATATTCAGTGTAGCTTAATTGCCATATATATTTTATAAATAACTATACATACACACATATATATATATATATATATATATATATATATATATATATATATATATATAACGAGTTTACATTTGTTTAAATATTTAAGGAACGAGTAAATAAAAATCCAGGATATTTTAAGAAAGTGCTTACAATACTACTCAACTATACCAATCAGATAATAAAAGTATTTTAAGCAGTATTAGCGAAACTATGGCAGAAGACAGGAATATCTATTGATTTCAGTGTGTCAAGTTATTAACGAGATTGAGAGAAAAACACAATATACCTAAAACTTGTTTATTGAAATAATTTTTAAACATTAAATTAAGTAGGAAAAATCCTTAGAGCACAATAACTACATGGCAATTTCTTCGTGTAAAGAATTAGTAGGGGATATGCGATTCTTTTTTCATGAATGACTTGTAAAATAGGTTTGTCCACAGAATTAGTCAAATGTGTGTTTTCGTCAACAGTTATTCCTCAGGATACTTCTTGGGGAGAATCTCACAACTCGCGGTCCTCTTGGAGCAACCCACAACTCATCTTTGTTCTTAAATTGGCGTCCACTTGCATAGAGATGCCGCTTCATGATACTCCAAAGATTCTCAATTGGGTTCAAATCTGGTGAATTTGCAGGCAACTCCATCTTCCGTAGGCCAAAGAACCCCAGTTGTTGCAAACACTCTTTGCTTTTGTTTGCTGCATGCGAGGGAGCATTAACCGTACATAAAAATAGTGGTTCTTCTGAACGTCAACCTTTGCTTCTTCAGTTATGGATCAAAGTTCTCCTTCAGAAAAGCTATGTAAGAATTTGACGTCACTTTCACGCCTTCTGTGACTCTCCATGGGCCAACTTATGTACCTCCAATAATCCAAGCCCAAATCATTATCGTAGCACCACCTTGTTGGTGCCTTCAACGCTGGTGACGATGTCGTCCATCTAGGACCCATCCCTTGCTCCAGCCATCTGGGCAATCATGAGTGACACGTACTTCATCCGTGAATAAAACTTTGGAAAAATCCGTTTTCATGTTGTCGTCTGCCCATTTCAATCGGTTTTGTATGTGGTGTTGCTTTAATGGAGGCTTTGTCACAGGCTTAACAGACTTTGCCACTTCTTCCAGAAACTGACATTGAGTACTTTTTGAGACATTCTTCAATCCGACTTAGTCAAAGACTTCTCGACTTATCTGGACAGGATTCTTAACAAATTCACGTTTAATTTTGAGTAGAGAACGGCGTGAAACAAATCTAGATTTACCTTTATCAGCTCTCTTACGTACCTTTGCAGAGTCCTTGACAAAGTTCTTCACAGTGTGATGGTACCTTCCTATCATTTTCGATATTTCGATGGTAGTTTTACCTTTCGCTAGCTGTTCTGTAATAGTACGTTTTTCAGAACTAATCAAACCACCTATAGGACCCATTTTATTGACGAAACAAACCGCCTCGTTAATAATTTAGCACACATCAGATACTGTGGATTCAGCAATTACAATGGCAAGTTGTTTACATTGCGCGGAACAATACGAAAGTTTTACAGTACGCGCAGCTCAGCATTGCGAAAGTTTCCGAAGCTTTTGATACGAAACCACGGGTAAGTTTCGTAAACTGGTAACATTTTTTTATCTCGTTTATACTATGACATACATTACATATATACATGCATACATACATACATATATATATATATATATATATATATATATATATATATATATATATATATATATATATATATATATATATAAAATTAATTTCTTGGAGTATTCTTCCGTAAATATCTTCAAACGGGAGATGACACTTGCAGATCGTGGGTGCATTAGTTCAGTCACTATAACAATGCAATTAAATTAAAAGGAGAGGCCGTTTTGTGCTCCTGAATTTATTTTTTATATAGTCACCACTTTGCCCCATAAATTTTTTTGCCAGCAATGGACGGCGATTGTGCATTGACGTCCGGAGCAGGCCTTGTCACACAAAGATCGTCCCAAAAGAAAATCCTTCTATATTTCCATGCCGCAATATTAAAGAGCGATCAAAACGGGAGTGGTACTATAAAAACGCACGAGCAGATGTGCTGCAGAATTTATATTTCTACACAGTTGATATCATTCTTCATGAACTTTTGCTAACTAATCAATGACACGTCTCTGCTTCTGACACAGGTCCATGACAAACGTGGCCTTTTAGAGTCTCACACTGTAAATATTTACATTTTTCTCGGCACTTTTAAAATATGATTTCAAGTCAGAATGCAAGATAGTGTATTACGTTATTTACAGCACACCAAAAACAAATTAAAATAAAATAAACAAGTATATAATAAAATAAGTATTTAATATAAATTATTATTATTTACTCACTAGGAGTAGTCACACTAGCCATCATAAAAGTTTTCTCTTTGAGAACAACTTGTGGTGTTTTATGGAATCTGAGTGATAGCAACTCTTCCCAGATGTCCAATACTTTCGACTTCTTCCGACACCTTTGCAGATGAATTTGCGTTATTGCAACAGCCATTTATCATTGATTTCTCAGTAGCGGCGACCATTGATCCTCACTGGAAGTAGAATGGCAATTATCCTCTCATCCAATGGAGGTTTGGGTAATGTTTTCTCTCCTCGAGTTTTCTATCTTTTTTGACGCACATTAATTTAGTATGACACTAATTTATAGTGACCCGAAAAAAAACGGAGAGGGTTATCAAACCTTTCTGCGGTTTCAGTTTTCATGATTCCAGGTAACGTTACCTTGTTTTATCACTGGTGAAGTTTCTATATGCCCAGCTAGAGTTTGTGGATCATGCGTTTAATCTCCACATTCCAGAGTTTTCTTTAATATTTCAGCTGGTTTCAATTACGTTGGTCCTGGATATGACCTTAAACTATATCCTATGGTGAGGTCCCAGCTGCGGGCTTTGGAGAGTATGGAGCCACCCCCGTAATTGACGTAGCTCCCAGGTCCACTCTGACCCGGAGTGGTAGTACCTGTTAGGGTCCCAACTATGGGTTAAATAGAAACCGACTTGAAAAATAAAAAAAAACAACCAAATATTCTATTAAAACTTTTCCTCAAAATCACTGGATCCAGCATTAAATAACCTGAAAAGGGTTGATATGCCGTAAAACAAAACAACCAACCACCATTCATATCCGTTGTATTTTCTCAGCCATACCTCTGATTCCAAAATGTCTCATTCTCTTTTCAACGTTTTTCGGTATTGTTCCTTGCGTTCACACTACCAGTCGTGTTATTTTGACTTATATTATCTTCCATCTTCATTTGAGGTCTCCGGCTAGTTCATTTTATATACATCGATTCTCTGTCTCTTTGAACTTCACTGTGGTCTGTACGGATGGCAAAGTCTACGCTTAAAATACCAGTCTTGTCGGGTTAGGTTTGTAAGTCTATAGAAGTTAGTTTTTCATAATAAATAATTGTAACATATTATATTAACCATATGTAAGAGAAAACAGCGATAGTAACTACACCAAAAATGGAATCACTAATGCTTTTTTCCGGTGAACGTGAAAAATAGTACAAAAGGTTTCTAAATTTCAATTTTGAAAACATTTAATAATGTACATTCTAAGAAAGTCACGAGATATTTGGTTGTTTCATGTTTTTGTAATCTAGAAACTATTAAATGCTTTAATTTAATAACTGATCCCCTATCAGTTTTTCTCTATGATTGTCGCGTTAAATTTTCCTTTTTTTTTTTCCTCTTCAATTCTGCAAGATTTTGTTCTATCAGGAAAACATACGTACGGTGTAATATGAAAAAGTGTATATATAATTGGATTTCGACCCTACTTCTTTACGGTGCAATGAGTAGAAGTCTGAGAACTTAATAGAGTCTGATTGGTAAGTCAATTCTTACTCGATAGCGAAATTACTAAGCAAACAGAAAAACGAGAGATCGGATTTAATATTAAAAGCAATACATTGAGATGAACCGAAGTTTTGATTTTGCAAACACACATAAAATATGTAATATTTTCATATATCGCATTCACCTAAAATGTAAATCTGAGAAATTAATACGCCGTTATAATATAAGATCAGTTAGCCCATTCATTAACGTCTAGTTTCACAAACCATCCTTTCTGGATGTTAACTAAAAGTGATGTGTTTTTAAACTGGAATTCGCAATAAAATAAAATAAAATAAACTATTACATTTGGAGAAGTAAATCAAGTTTCTACGCTATATAAAAATGTTTAGAGATGATAATTAAAGCACATAATAACAAAATACTAAATGAAAACAATGTAAACAACAACAAAATAAACAATAAAAAAGTAGACACCATGACAGAAATAAAACCAACACTAGCAGAAATAATAATAATAATAATAATAATAATAATAATAATAATAATAATAATAATAATAATAATAATAACAAACCAACCCCGGACAAGACCAACCATACCATAAATAATAATACTAATAACGAACAAGATAAATGCAATTGTAGACACCGCACAATTTGCCCAGTCAAAAATAAATGTCTAACAAAAAGTGTAATTTATCAAGCAACAATATTTACGAAAGAAAACCCGAATAACAAGAAATATTACATAGGCAGGACTTCCTTAGATTTTAAAACCCGATACTATGACCACAAAAGTACCTTCAAAAATAAAAAACGCCGTATAAAAACAACACTAGCGAATAAATACTGGGAACTCAAGGAAAAAGGACATTCGCCGGTAGTCGAATGGAAAATAATGAGCCAAGCTACCACGTGCAGACATTTAGACGACCCATGTAAATTATGCCTCCATGAAAAATTTGCTATCCTGTACTTTAAAGAACCTCAAAATCTATTAAACTGTAGACGAGAAATAGCAAACAACTGTGTTCAGAAAATAAAACTTACTCTAGGATAGCGATACAAAATAGCTTTATAACTAACAATAACAATAGAAAACAAACAAATAAATAAATTAAATAAACATGAATATACATAAACAATCACACATATATGTATATATATATATATGTATATATGTGTGCATGTGTGTGTACACATAGGTATATTCATATATATAAAAAATACACATAGGTATATTCATATATATATATATATATATATATAAAAGGAGGGAAAGATCCACCTTAAACCACTAACCTAGTTCTAAAACAGATCCTTTGTTCGATAAAATGCATGTCCATTGATAGGAGGGGGCGCGGTGGATACTAGAAAGCTGATTGGCTAACTAGAAATCCTCAACATATATAAAAAAAACAAGAAGCAACCACAAAATTCGCGCATAAGCCTGACGAATCCTACAGTGGATGAAACGCAGAATATTCAGTGTAGCTTAATCGCCATATATATTTTATAAATTACTATATATATATATATATATATATATATATATATATATATATATATATGCGTGTGTGTGTGTGCGTGTGAGTGTGTGTGTTTGTGTGTCTGTGCGTTTGCATTACAGAAATATAGTCACCCAAAGACAAATTGTTTCGCTCTACCACAGCTCTTCGGTGCGATTAGAATAGCAACCGTCCTGAATCAGGACTAGAACTTAAAACCATCTATCTGATTGCTGGCAGTTCTACCCCAAAACAACAGGGGAGGCGCTCGTTAATCATAACTATAATGTATAAACATTAACTGCTACACACACAAACACACACAAATATGCACAAGCATTCACACACAGACAAACACACACATATATATTTTTATTTAATACGTCTCTTTCTTTCTTTTACTCTCTCTCTCTCTCTCTCTCTCTCTACACACACACACACACACACACACACACACACATATATATATATATATATATATATATATATATAATTTCCGGCGAGGGGGGGGAGTGTACATAATTTAATAATGGCAAAATACAGACCAATCAACATGACGATTTAAAAAATAAAAAAAATTAAAATAATGGTTAGCAAACCAGGTTTCTTTCCTCACCCCACAAAGCTGAATCGAAGAAAATACGATTAAGAAAAAGTCATGACTATGCCGGGGGAGGAAAAAAAGCGAAAAATAAAGGAACTAAATTAAGTCCTAAAAGATTTTCTTTTTGCTATCAAATAGAAAGTCTTAAAGACTTAATAAAAATAGTCTCTAGAATTTTCAAATAAAAAAAAGAAGTAGGAAATTTACGTGCTGAATTTGAACCTACAGACCACGTCAGGCAAAAAAAAAAAAAAAAGACAAAAGAAATAAATACGCTATCAACTTACCCACAGAAGAATTTTCACCGCTGGTTGTTCTATCATTGTTGCCAAGCGACGCCGTGGAAATTTGGCTTTACCGATGATAGATAAATTAAAATAACGGATTCGATTATCGATTATCGGTAATTATCGGAGATATTCTGAGATGAAACTAAACTAAGATCACTCTAGACGTATACACTAAAGTTCTGTAAATTTTAAATAAAATCTGTTCAGCCGTTTCAGAGTCTATACAAAACGAACTCACACACACAGACAAATTGGCATTTATATAATTGTATGTATATATATATATACATATATATGCAAACATATATATCCATATATATATACATGCATATATATTTACATACATATATATCTACATGCATGCATATATATATATATGCACACACACACATATATACATATATATGTGTACATACATATATATATATATATATGTGATGAAAATAATGGAAATAGTATTCCGACAAAATAGAGAAAATTCCGATTACCTCCAAACACAGAGTATTTCAGATACATTGACGACATTTTAATTTTTCTTCCTGAATATACGCGCATAAATATCATTAGAGACAAATTAGACTCAGTCGAACCTTCCATAAAGTTTACCTATGAAACAGAAAACAATAACTCATTACCGTTTCTAGACATAAACCATCCTTCAAAGTTCACCGAAAAACTACACACAAAAACGATTACATACATTTCTACTCACACCATAATAATAAAATAAAAACAGGGATGATAATTGGTTTCTTCTTACTCGCTTTCAGAATTTGCAGTCCTGAATATCTGGACGAAGAATTCAAGTACCTCAAAAACATTTTGAAAACCGACATGTTTCATATTGAGTGCTAAGAGAAAAGCCACACAAATATTTTCCAGAATAAGTAATAATTAAAAATCATACACACCAGACATTTCTCTCATAAACAGACATCTTCTTTTACCTACACACACCAATAATACAATAATCTGCTACACACTAAACAAACTATAAATTCCTATCGTACAAACCACATCACTAACCATAAGACATATATTAAAAACTACGAAACATCTCCATAACAAACCAGTTTCCAATGGAGGTATATACACTATTCCTTGCCATAATTGCCATCATAAATACGTTGGTGAAACTCAGCGTAAATTGGAAAAAAAGGATCAGTGTACATAAAAGAGATATAAAAAATAGCAATTCTCCAAGTGCATTATTCTCCCATTCCTTGCAGCATAATCACACCCTTGACTTTAAACAGGCAAAAAGTAGTTAAATTTATTTCAAATAAACTGTGCCGGTGTCTTCTTGAATCTGCGCTTATCGCAATTTCAAGCACAATTAAACAACGTGCAGGTTTCTATAACTTAGCACCATTAATAAGTAAACTTTTATTAAAAGAACATTATTTAACTGTAAACACAGGTTAACCTTCTCACACGATTCAAACAGCACTTGTAATAATTAACACATAATCTCAATCAATAAATTACATAAAAAACACTCATTTCATTTCTGTTACAAACCTATATTTTAATTTCAACACATATATCTTTTTTTTCCAGTAAGAATATTAACTGCGTTCATATTTTTAAAATTACATTAACGACTATATGACGCCACTAAAATTTCCCTCTCTTTAATAGCGCCAATCCTCCTACCCTCCTTTTTGAATTTCCAACGTCTTTTTCCGTTTTTCTGAAACAGAACTGCATCACACTGCGCACGTGAAACATTTTCAAATATTTTGTACTGTTATTTTTTGTTTCTTAATCTCATTCATCCAGAGGAAGTCTCGAAATAAAGACGAAACGTTGATGAACACATGATACGGTTTTTTCCTTTTTATTTCTCTCTCTCTCTCTCTCTCTCTATATATATATATATATATATATATGTACATACGTATATATATATGTATATGCATATATATGTACATACATACATATATATATATGTGTACATACATATATATGCACATATATATGTACATACATACATACATACGTGCAAACAAATAAGGGGCCATTCAAAAGTAATGTATCCAATATTTACACACAAAATAATGAAGAGCTACGAAGACAGGAGTGGTACCATTACAATGAGTAACCTTTTGTGCTCAACAATTTATTTTTGTACTTATTTACTACTATTTGTAATGCACTTTTTACCAGAAATGATGTTAGCAGCGCTTGACGTTTGAATAACGCTTTGTCACTCATATATCTTTTGCCATTCTGAAATCGATGGATCCATCTCCTTACTACTGACTGGTCCTGGATATGCCCTTAAACTATATCGAGTGGTGAGGCTCCAGCTTATGGGCTTTGGGGAGTGTGGAGCCACCCTTTCATTGTCATTGCACTCAGGTCCACTCTGACCCGGAGTGGTAGTACCTATTAGGGTCCCAACTATGGGTTAAATAGAAACCGACTTGAAAACAACAAATATATTCTATTTTAAAAAAAAAATCCTAATCTTTGGATTCGGCATTAAGTAACCTGATAAGGGTTGATATGCCGTAAAACAAAAACAACCAACGAACCAACCTTCCTACTGACATCAATTTCACCAGCTTCGTAAACGTTTAACGGTGAACAGCGCTTGTTGGAATTTTTTTCTGCATTGAATTTTTTCATTGCAGTTTCTTTTTTCTTAGAGTCTCGCATTGTCAACAGAACAGAGAGATGAGACTTTCAGGTCACGAATGGATGAGTTTAGTTGTCATAACAATACAATTTGCAGTTCCCTCGGATCCAGTCGGGTGGAATAGACGCATTATTTTTGGAACACACATCGAAGTTAGCATAAAAAAAATATAGACACTGCTGCTTAATTCATAAATAGATTTCTAGCCTTAACAGCGATGATATGATGTACGCATCTATAGAAAATCCGTTCCTGTTTGCGAATAAAAGCCCCTTTTCTCCACTGGGACGTGTTTTTCTCATCTAAGACAATATCAGTTTTTGTTTATTAAAAACGTATTTATTGTTGTTCGAGTTCTTTTTATTAGGAATCCTCTTCTGGATAAAATATATCTTGCATACTTATTAGAAAAATATGAAAAATAAAGAGTATTTTAATGTGCCAGAGATTTCCTGGCTCATTTCTAAAACAGAAAACCGATTTTCATGATCTGTTTCATTTCATTTTTAGTATACACCTAGCAGGGAGACTGGATGTTTTCCGGAAAAGAATAAGGATCTAACAAAAAAAAAAAAAACAACAAAAATACAAAAGTTTCAATTGCCCATATGTTATTGGAATAGAAATCGCTGAAATCGCCCATTTTGCAATCCTTCTCGCAGTTAGTCCAAAAATACATTTTAGTCTATATTGCACTTTAGAGAACCTAGTGTTGATTTTATAATATTATTTTATATAATGGCCTGAATAAATTTTTAAAATGCAAATATAAAGTGTCATAGCTTAATTGTGCTCTGGGACGTGTTTTTTTTTTCATCTAAGACAATATCAGTTTTTGTTTATTAAAAAAGTATTTATTGTTGTGCGAGTTATTTTTATTAAGAATGCTCTTCTTAGTAAAATATATCTTCCATAATTATTAGAAAAATATGAAAAATAAAAAGTATTTTAATGTAGATTCATACTGAAAAATGACTTGGATTTCTGATTAAGTAGATATTCATTTCAGAGATTTCATGGCTAATTTCTAAAACAGAAAACCGATTTTCATGATCTGTTTCATTTCATTTTTTGTATACAACTAGTAGGGAGACTGGATGTTTTCCGAAAAAGAATAAGGTCTTCTCAGGAAAATCAGATCATACGGTATCACTGGAAAAATACTTAACATAATTAAATCCTTCTTAGATAAGGGAAAAATGTAGGTTGTCCTCGACAATCGTACATCTAAACAATATGATATAAATGCAGATATGCCTCAGGGGTCTATCCTTGGACCTCTGTTATTCCTAATATTCATAAATTACCTCCCTGACAAAATTGTTTGTGGGATAGGTATATATGCTGATGACACTACGCTCTATAACAGGCACGACAGGAAAACAAAAGGACACATATCTAAAGAAATGGCAGAAACACTAGAGGATGACCTCCGATCTGTAGTGGAATGGGGACAAAAATGGATGGTCACATTCAATGCTGCCAAGACTAAACTTGTTTCCTTCAATAATTATAAGAAACCTTCTCTACCATGAATAGCAATGGCCAAAGACTCTTTATCTGAATGTACATCTTTTAACCTCCTCGGCCTAACGTTCACAGGAAACATGAGTTGGAACAATTAAATTGAGAGTATTGCCAGGATCGCTGGGAATAAGGTAGGTTCTCTCTACCGTGCTACAAAGCTACTAACGTCCGAAAGTATCCAGTACCCATATAAGGCCACCATTCGCCCATTTATGGAGTATTGTTGTAATATTTGAGCTGGTGCATCTGCTATTAGTCTCTCGCTCCTGGACAAGGTCCAAAAGAAGTCGCCGACCTAATAGGTCTTGAACTGTCATCTAAGCTTCAACCTCTGTCCCATCGACGAAATGTTGCATCCCTCCGCCTGTTCTACAAGTACTTTAACAGTGAATGCTCTGACAACTGCATGCACTTGCACCCCCTCGACGTAAGTAACCCCGATAAAACCCGACAAGTAGCTAAATCCCACCCTTTCTCAGTAGAGATCCCTAGATGTAAGAGAGCCTTCTACTGCAGTAGTTTCCTCTCCAGATCGGCTAGACTTTGGAACTCCCTTCTAGACCCTGCTTCTCCAACTGTACTGACTGCAGAAGTTCAAGTGTAACGTGAACCGACATCTTGCTGCACAACTCCCTACATAGTACACCTGTAGCTTATATCCCTGATAGTAGTCCCCTGCATCAAGTGGTGATGTGCCTTGTTTGGGGTGAAAATATTATAAAGAAACATTATGCATACAGAACTGTGTCAGTAGAAATCACACACATCTCGGAGGCTATTGCATTTAGAAGAAAAAAAAATGCTTGCGCTTAAGGAAGAAGTTGTGTTCCAACTTGATTTTACCGGGACAGATTCACAAGCTGGAATATGAAATTAGAACACGGCTTCTGACGAGATCAATTGATTATAAGCATCGATCCTTTTTTTTCTGATAAGAAGGCAAATCCGTCTTTCCACTTCATAAAGATAAAAGAGTTTGATTGATTTGTTGTATAAAACGATGATTGATAGACAAGAAGATAAGTATACGGCGACTGGTAAGCATCAACGGATGATGGATTGACTGATAGATAATGTTTAAGCGATGATATTTCGATAGAGATCGATTGATTTGTGTTAAGACAGATGTGCGTCAACGACTGATGTGATTAATTTTCAATGTCTGACTTTTACTTAAGTACATCGGTAGGTAGAGGTTATCGAACTACCTAAAATCGAAGGATGGAAAAATGTGGACAGTTCGTAATATATATATATATATATATATATATATATATATATATATATATATATATATATATAATCATACTTTTAAATATATTTATGTGTGTGCATATATACAATCATGTTTGTGTAAACAAATCGAGCGGAGGTATTTCGGACGATATCAAAACATCGTTAAACTCACTACTCGTTCAAGCAGCCGCCAATAGCGTAATGGTTAGAATCCTTGACTGCCGTATAAACGGTCGGGTTTCAATCCTGGCTTGAGGTAGTTGCCTGTCTAGCCGCACTGATGAGCTGTGAAACAGCGAAACAGTACTGTATGTGGATCACTATATATATATATATTTTTTTTTAACAAAAACCAATACTTAAAAGAATGGGTTGATAGCAACAAATTCTTCAAAGAATGGGTTGATAGCAACAAATTCTTCAAAGAATGGGTTGATAGCAACAAATAGTGTATTTCATCGTTAGTTCCAATTGTTTCAAAACTATTCAAGACTATACGAATGTTCAATTATGAAATATGATCATTTTGTAGCTTACAGTTTAAGTCATCTCTTTTTGGCTTAAAATTTATTGGTATACGAATGATTACTGAATTATATAAACCCAGTAAAATTCGGGATACTACAAATAAGACTATATATATATATATATATATGTATATGTATATATATGTATATGTATATATATATATATATGTATATATATATATATATATAAACACCTTATTAATCGAGGTAAATTACAAAAAAAATCTAACTGCATATGGAAATATTTAAAGAAATGTATAAAATGTCAAGAGTTATTTTCGTCTTTTCAACCTATGTAAACATTTTTAGATATAACATTAGTTAACCAATTATAGTAAATAAATATTATTGAACTTTCGTAGGCGCAATGGATAGAGGCGTTGAGTTCCTACAGTTCCAGGTGAGCATTGTCTGAAGATAGCAGTTTCAATCCTATCCAAAGCAGGCAAGTGAATTTGTTTTGCCAAAACGCGGTGAGACAACAGCAGCTATGGAAGGCAGTAATTATCAGGCATACATTTACAAACTCAGCATTGTTATCTTGTCGCCGTTAATGATCTAAAGAAGGCCAGATTGTGAGATGGTGAAGGGACCACAACAGAGAAGATCAAGATAACAGTCCGGCAAAAGAGTAAATGCACAAATTATGAAGCTTCATCTAAAATGATTCCAAAAATTAAAAACTATAATAATAATAATAATAATAATAATAATAATAATAATAATAATAATAATAATAATAAGGAAAACCCTAGAATGTGGGGAATAATACAAGACAATATAACAAAGAAGTGTTACAGGGAATGAAGAACGCCGAAGCTGCATATCAACAAGTTCTACACCACCATCATGCATCCCCCCGATTGTCTCATCACCGCACCCCCTCCCAATAGAAAAGTGATACCAAAGAGCCGAGAAGGGTCAAGGAGCATTAAAAGACCGAGGAGAGAGCGCTGGCCAGACATACGCTGAACAAGCGCGAAGAGAACTGGGATCGTGGGGATGCTTTGTGCCACTCAAATTCCAGTATAAACCAATGGCCACTACCAGCGAAAAATCAATGGTATGAGGCCGGTGCGATGACGCAGATTTATCTGCAATAGCTATCGAAGGAGGTGGAGAGAGCTGGACGTCTGAGGAGACTTGTTGTCACTCAGCTTCCAGAGAACACCACAGGTCTCCAAACCGATCGTTTGTTGACTTGTGTGAAAGCTCCATGTGAGCCAATAATAATAATAATAATAATTTTTGATTTGTCTCAGACTTAATGGCAATTCTGCATGACAGTGACATGAGGTAAATGTTTATATTTCAGTTTCATAAACCGCCTACAAATGTCGCTTGTCAGGGGGGGTCGATAACTCTTCCTTTTCTAAAAGTTCGTGCAAAATAAATTATATTTTGGTATACTTTTATATGATCTTTCTGTACGAAAAAGCAAAACAAAAAGAAACAAAACAAAAACAAAACAAATTATTCTTAAACCTTTGTAAATGTTTCATGTTTTTAAAATTATATCGTAAAAAATAATTCTAAAAACAATCTCTACATGTTTCATGTTCTTTATTATTTCATTTTCAATTATTGAAAAGAAATTATATTAATACATTAAAATTATATCTTCTTACTTTTTTTGTACAATAAATCTTTCGATTTCCATATATTTTTGTATTATTTATTTCATAATTATATATTTTTGCGTTATAGTAAACGCTTGTCTATATATCGAGGTTCACATAATGGCCGCTAGATGTCAGTTCTCTTTCTAAGAACAGGGGTCGATAACTCTTCTTTGCTGCTAATATGTCACTGTCATACAGAAGTGTCGACTATATATATGTATGTACATATCCGTATCTATACATGCATACACATATATATTCTATGCACCCGTTCAGTCTCGAAAGACAAAGGATACTCTCTGTAGCTGCGTCTGTAATTGTGGGGCAAGGATTGCGCAATCTCCAACCACACCTCTCTTGAATCGGCTCTGCTTGAGTTCAGTTTCAAGGAGAAGTTCAGGACGACTGGAAACAATGCCAGGCCGAAATAACAGGAGAGTACATAGAGCACCCGGAAGTCCCAAATGGTCACCAATCTAGTACTACCCAGGCTCATCGCTGTTTGACTTCGCCGATCTTACGGGAACCACTGTATCAAACTTTATACGCTATAATCGCGTTTGACACACCGGGTTTCGTCATATCCGCGAAGTTAAGCAACATATATACAAGTTAGAAAAACATTTCATCCAAGACATGAAAATTGTTAAACAAAATGTTTTGTACTATAGGCTTTAAAAATAAAGATACAAGATGCAATTTGAAATTTATCTTCAAAGTGAACTTTTATAAATTTTACAAAGTAAGGTATAAACATTTAACTTAAATTGAACCAAAAAATTAGCTTGGATTTATTTTATGTAATGTACATTCTGTTGCACTGAAAAAATCATTGAAAATTTTATATCTATATCATTAATTGCTAAGTGAAAGATAATGTTTTTAAATTACAACAAAATGTACATTACATAAAATAAATCCAACGTAATTTTTTTATTCAATTTAAATTAAATTTTTATACCTTACTTTGTAAAATTTATGAAAGTGCACTTTGAAGATAAATACATTTCAAATTGAATATTGTACTTTTATTTCTAAAGCCTATAGTAAAAACATTTTGTTTACAAATTTTCATGCATTGGATGAAATGCTTTTCTAACTTGTATCTTATCTTTTTAAGATTATATTTTAAATCTCTCTTTCTCTCTATTTCAGTTTGTATTTCTCCTCACACCACAACGCATTTTTGCAACCCCCTCTTTGTATTATTACAGGTCTGAATATTCTCTGTTTCAGTTTGTATTCCTCCTCACACAAGAACTCATTTTTGCAACCCCCTCTTTGTATTCTTACAGGTCTGAATATTCTCTCTGTTTCAGTTTTATTTCTCCTCACACCGCAACTCATTTTGTTACAACCCCCTCTTTGTATTACAGGTCTGAATAATGAGAAAATCTGAATTTCTTTTAACAAAAACTTTGAAATAACTTTTTTAGATTAAATTTAAAAAAAAAACTTTCAGAATAGAAAATCTTTAAAGTTTAATAAGGAACATATTTCATTAAGGTTTCATTAACAAATATTCACTACATAACGAGAAAAATAGAGATGAAATTTTCAAAAGGACTGTATCACTGGTTACGGTTAATAGTAGTCCTCGCCAGCGAAAGTCTTTGTTTTTGTTATTCTATTATTATTATTATTATTATTATTATTATTATTATTATTATTATTATTATTATTATTATTTAAAACATTTTGTGTCCTGCTCTTTCCCGCGAGGTCTAATAGCGTGTATATATCCGTATCTATACAGGCAGACACGCATACATATAAAACATATAACGTACTATAGTAAATATGCAATAAAATTAATTAGAATTCTAGTAATTCAAATCGAGCTCCAGTAATAATATTCATAATATTGTGACGTGTTGAATATTTATTTATAGTACCAGTAATAATATTCATAATATTGTGACGTGTTGAATATTTATTTATAGTACCAGTAATAATATTCATAATATTGTGACGTGTTGAATATTTATTTATAGTACTAGTAATAATATTCATAATATTGTGACGTGTTGAATATTTATTTATAGTACCAGTAATAATATTCATAATATTGTGACGTGTTAAATATTTATTTATAGTACTAGTAATAATATTCATAATATTGTGACGTGTTAAATATTTATTTATAGTACTAGTAATAATATTCATAATATTGTGACGTGTTGAATATTTATTTATAGTACCAGTAATAATATTCATAATATTGTGACGTGTTGAATATTTATTTATAGTACTAGTAATAATATTCATAATATTGTGACGTGTTAAATATTTATTTATAGTACTAGTAATAATATTCATAATATTGTGACGTGTTGAATATTTATTTATAGTACTAGTAATAATATTCATAATATTGTGACGTGTTGAATATTTATTTATAGTACCAGTAATAATATTCATAATATTGTGACGTGTTGAATATTTATTTATAGTACTAGTAATAATATTCATAATATTGTGACGTGTTAAATATTTATTTATAGTCCTAGTAATAATATTCATAATATTGTGACGTGTTGAATATTTATTTATAGTACCAGTAATAATATTCATAATATTGTGACGTGTTGAATATTTATTTATAGTACCAGTAATAATATTCATAATATTGTGACGTGTTGAATATTTATTTATAGTACCAGTAATAATATTCATAATATTGTGACGTGTTGAATATTTATTTATAGTACTAGTAATAATATTCATAATATTGTGACGTGTTGAATATTTATTTATAGTACCAGTAATAATATTCATAATATTGTGACGTGTTAAATATTTATTTATAGTACTAGTAATAATATTCATAATATTGTGACGTGTTGAATATTTATTTATAGTACCAGTAATAATATTCATAATATTGTGACGTGTTGAATATTTATTTATAGTACTAGTAATAATATTCATAATATTGTGACGTGTTGAATATTTATTTATAGTACTAGTAATAATATTCATAATATTGTGACGTGTTAAATATTTATTTATAGTCCTAGTAATAATATTCATAATATTGTGACGTGTTGAATATTTATTTATAGTACCAGTAATAATATTCATAATATTGTGACGTGTTGAATATTTATTTATAGTACCAGTAATAATATTCATAATATTGTGACGTGTTGAATATTTATTTATAGTACCAGTAATAATATTCATAATATTGTGACGTGTTGAATATTTATTTATAGTACTAGTAATAATATTCATAATATTGTGACGTGTTGAATATTTATTTATAGTACCAGTAATAATATTCATAATATTGTGACGTGTTAAATATTTATTTATAGTACTAGTAATAATATTCATAATATTGTGACGTGTTAAATATTTATTTATAGTACCAGTAATAATATTCATAATATTGTGACGTGTTGAATATTTATTTATAGTACTAGTAATAATATTCATAATATTGTGACGTGTTGAATATTTATTTATAGTACTAGTAATAATATTCATAATATTGTGACGTGTTAAATATTTATTTATAGTACCAGTAATAATATTCATAATATTGTGACGTGTTGAATATTTATTTATAGTACCAGTAATAATATTCATAATATTGTGACGTGTTGAATATTTATTTATAGTACTAGTAATAATATTCATAATATTGTGACGTGTTAAATATTTATTTATAGTACTAGTAATAATATTCATAATATTGTGACGTGTTGAATATTTATTTATAGTACTAGTAATAATATTCATAATATTGTGACGTGTTGAATATTTATTTATAGTACCAGTAATAATATTCATAATATTGTGACGTGTTGAATATTTATTTATAGTACCAGTAATAATATTCATAATATTGTGACGTGTTGAATATTTATTTATAGTACCAGTAATAATATTCATAATATTGTGACGTGTTGAATATTTATTTATAGTACTAGTAATAATATTCATAATATTGTGACGTGTTGAATATTTATTTATAGTACCAGTAATAATATTCATAATATTGTGACGTGTTGAATATTTATTTATAGTCCTAGTAATAATATTCATAATATTGTGACGTGTTGAATATTTATTTATAGTACCAGTAATAATATTCATAATATTGTGACGTGTTGAATATTTATTTATAGTACTAGTAATAATATTCATAATATTGTGACGTGTTGAATATTTATTTATAGTACCAGTAATAATATTCATAATATTGTGACGTGTTGAATATTTATTTATAGTACCAGTAATAATATTCATAATATTGTGACGTGTTGAATATTTATTTATAGTACCAGTAATAATATTCATAATATTGTGACGTGTTGAATATTTATTTATAGTACCAGTAATAATATTCATAATATTGTGACGTGTTGAATATTTATTTATAGTACTAGTAATAATATTCATAATATTGTGACGTGTTGAATATTTATTTATAGTACCAGTAATAATATTCATAATATTGTGACGTGTTGAATATTTATTTATAGTACCAGTAATAATATTCATAATATTGTGACGTGTTGAATATTTATTTATAGTACTAGTAATAATATTCATAATATTGTGACGTGTTGAATATTTATTTATAGTACCAGTAATAATATTCATAATATTGTGACGTGTTGAATATTTATTTATAGTCCTAGTAATAATATTCATAATATTGTGACGTGTTGAATATTTATTTATAGTACCAGTAATAATATTCATAATATTGTGACGTGTTGAATATTTATTTATAGTCCTAGTAATAATATTCATAATATTGTGACGTGTTGAATATTTATTTATAGTACCAGTAATAATATTCATAATATTGTGACGTGTTGAATATTTATTTATAGTACTAGTAATAATATTCATAATATTGTGACGTGTTGAATATTTATTTATAGTACCAGTAATAATATTCATAATATTGTGACGTGTTGAATATTTATTTATAGTACTAGTAATAATATTCATAATATTGTGACGTGTTAAATATTTATTTATAGTACCAGTAATAATATTCATAATATTGTGACGTGTTGAATATTTATTTATAGTACCAGTAATAATATTCATAATATTGTGACGTGTTGAATATTTATTTATAGTACCAGTAATAATATTCATAATATTGTGACGTGTTGAATATTTATTTATAGTACCAGTAATAATATTCATAATATTGTGACGTGTTGAATATTTATTTATAGTACCAGTAATAATATTCATAATATTGTGACTAATAGAGATGGGTATTTGAAAATCTAATTAATATATTAAATATTACTTGACTTACCCATAATGTATTTTAAAAAAATAGCATGCTTAATGGCTGAAAGTGACATGATATTTTTAATATCTGTAGATCATGGCGGTGACCGTGCAAAATAGAGGTTTGTTTTACTAGCGTGTTGTTTGTGTGTTTTGTGTATTGTACAGAAAATAAAATAACTTTCAAAAATGATAGGCAACATGCTTTCATTGATTTCACATGTATTCGCTGAGATTTTAATTCTCGTTACCAAACAACTAAATATTATACTAGATGTAAGAACTTGTAGAATGTCTTATATATCGGAACCCTACTCCGGTAAGTAGAGATTATGCATGTTAGTATGAATTTCGGCAATAGTTTAATAGTATATATCATAATCACCAGGAGAAAAAAAATAAAAATAAAAATAAATAAATAAAAAAAATAGAAATAGAAATGCCGGTGTCGAATGATGTGACATAGAGATCACGTGGTCACGGCAAGCAAGGCAGGAGACATGCACGTTAAAATGTATATAACATTTAAGTAAATTTTGCCACGAAACACTGCCCGGGTGTGAGAAATAATTTACGTAGTCTCTCTCCAAAGAGGGAAAACTCTCAGAATAAACACCAGCAAGTATCTATTGTGTTCTTATATATGACTAGCGAGGGGAGGGCTTCCCGCTTTGCCCGGTGGTCAAATACGCTTAAATATGATATTTTAATATACCCAGATTTCGTATGTATTATTAAAGGGTCGTGATTTCAAAAGTAAAAAAAATAAAGTATTTACATGCCATCAGCTAGAATCGAAACCGAACCTGTAGCATAAAAAACTAGTGACGTTAAAGTTGTACCAACGTGACACACACATACCCAAATTAAAAATTTAGAGCAAACTAAGATTAATGTACAAAACTTTTAACGATTTTTTCAATTATGACCAATTTTGGACTCTGTAAAAACTATTTTAATCGACTAAAGGCCCATAGAAGAACGGCCCGTAAGAAATCCAAGCATTTGAGACCCCTAGCGCCGCTATGCATCATTTAGTTTAGACAGAGTTTGTAAATATGGAGACAGACAGACAAACAGACAGATATAACCGTTTATATATCATATTAGATTTGTCTGGAATTTAACAGAAGACCAGCGACAATAAGAGGTGAAGTCCCACATAGAAAAACAACGATGAAAAAATAAAGCTAGCCACCACTCACGTATAGAAAATACTTATTGATTGCTCGCTGGTAAAACTGCACATTTGCAAAAGCGTTATTTGTAAACGACATGTTCGGACTGTTTGCTTAATCTTGGTTTAACGTGAAAATCTTACACTGGTAGTGTAAATATCATATTTTTACATGTATTATATATAATAACACCGAAAGTATCGATCTTTCTCTGTCACTGGAAAGTGATTTGAAACGGACGATCGAGCAGAATAAACGGAAATTACAGAGGAAGTTTCCTAAATTTGGCAAGATCCCTATACAGATACGGAAATGAGAAGGTAATCCCTGGTCGGATAATATTACCACAGGAAAAAACCTGACACCGCAGAGGCAATGTCTGAGATGAGAGTGTTACATCGGGCATATATACCCCACTCCAAATATAAACTATACTCCTACCTCCTTAAAAGAGAAGGAACTGTTTTGGAGTATGGTATAACCGAAGCACTTATAATACATCACTCTCCAAAAAGAAATTGATTATACCTGGAATAATGGTTTAACGGCTAGAGAACATATTTTTATGTGAATCGCTCCGGAGAAATCGTGAAGCCACTTTATGTAAGGAGCTAGAAAGAATAAAAGATGATTATCGCTAAAACAGATGACTACTGATCTTGGTCTTGAAAAACTAATGTTTAAAGTAGCGGTTGAAAATGTCAGTAAGAAGAATATTCCATAAGTCTAGGGTTCATGTAAGCAGCTACTGGAATGGAAAGCTGCACTAAAAAGAGGTATTACGTCAGCGAATTGATGGAGGCCAATAAACGAACGGAACAAACAAGTCCTAACAATTTTTTTTTTACGGAGAAGAATTAGACAAGCAACATCACGTTAGTAAGAGAGAGAGAGAAAGAAAGAGAGAGAGAGAAGGAGAGAGAGAAGGAGAGTCTAATTAAAAGTGCACGTACGTTCTTGCACTTTTTGTGGCACGTTTTGTTCAACTTGCCACTACAACCCGTAATAATAATGATCCCTAGAAGAGTCATTAGCCGTCTGTCATAACTTACCGGCGTAGGGATACATGAATCGTAACTCATAATATCCACAATCCATTTATAGCTACTTTTCTCTCTCTCTTTTTACCTTGACCGCCATGAAGTAACACGAATATTTTTTGTCTCCAGCTGGGGGAACATCCTCTCCCTAGCTGGATGAGCTAATTAAGAGTATTAGCCTTGGCAAATAACTAGCACAAATAAATATTGAGGAAATTTACCATTAACATGTAACTATCAAGAAGAAAAACTCTTTCAATGTAATCCAGATTTTTAAATTATATAAATAAATTTAGTTTGGTGCATATATATATATATATATATATATATATATATATATATATATATATATATATATATATATATATATATATATATATATATATATATTATTTTAAATAATTATCCACAAGATAATGCATATGTGGGTACCAAAATTGTTTATCAGTCCCAACTCGCATTTAGGTAAAAATGCAGTTTCGTATATATAATTGAATTTATTCAAAAAGTATCGCAAAAAAACAAATAACATCTACACACACACACACACACACACACACACACACACACACACACACACACCCACACGCATACATACATACATATATATATATATATATATATATATACACATATTTCAATCTGTGTTGCGTGTTATTTGAGATGCTTTAACATCCAGACGAAGTCTGTCACCTTCCCAGACTCCTCACAGAATGGGGAAACAGCCCAGAGAAAATCCACACCAATTCTACGTATGGTTTCACTCTTAAAAAAAAAATTCTGCAACTGTTGGTGGTCGCCCGATTGACCTACTCATCATGTAATACTTTATAAAAAACCCTCAAATATAAGCAGCCAAAATATGACAACAATACTCCATAAATGGTCTGGTAGTATATTTGTAGAGAGTGCATAGCCTCAAACGTGAAAAGTGTTTATTACGATAGAGAGAGCATATATAACGAGAAGAGCAGTTGATCTAATGAATGTACTCCTAGGACAGATTTGATTAGAAAGAAATAAGAAACTTCAGAGTGGATTTTTTTTCTTACGCACCTGACTATCGAATAGAATAACAGAAAGAAAGGAGACGCTCCTACGACTGAAGGTCCTGGATAAGACCATAAAAACTATATCCGATCGTGAGGGCCCAGCTTGCGGGCTTTTTGTGTAGCCACCCTTTAATTTTCAGTGCTCCCAGGTCCACACTGACCCGGAGTGGTAGTTCCTGTTAGGGTCCCAACTATGAGTTAAATAGAAACCGACTTGAAAAAAAAATTATTTTCTTCAAAATCACTGGATTTGGCATTAAATAACCTGAAAAGGGTTGATATGCCATAAAACAAAAACAACCAACCTACATACGATTGACAAATACAAGCTGATATTTAACAAGGTTAAATGAAACAAGCCATTTCGTACTCAATTGTACAACTGAATGCAAGTTTTCTACTAAGTTAGCTTCGTTTTTCACCTGATCTGACGAGGGAAATGGGCGAGAAGCAACAGCGAAATAGAGTTGTATCATCAGCTTTTTTTTATCGATACTTTCTCAACGATCATTGATATATATTGCTTTGTTCTAGTACTACATTATTCCATGCGTTTCCCCAAACTAAAAGCTGTATCTGTGAGGAGGAATGTAAATGGTAATATACGGTTTCTAATTCAATTTTCTGGCAATATCGTCTCTGGTTGTCAGTACTCATGTAACGGAGCCGCTGACGCGCTTGTATGACACATATGCAAAAAAAAAAAAAAAAATGAGCCATTGTGCGAAGTGATCTCAAAGCGGACCAAGAAAAAAAAAAAGAAAAGAAAGAAGAAAAATGAGATACATGGACGGCCTGCAACAACAAACAAACGAACGTGTTGCCCGTGGCAGCGAGATACTTTTATGGCCGTGTTGAGACCAGAGGGTTTGTTAACTATATGGTGAACTTTTAAAGCAAGATATTTGAAAGTACCGGCAATAAATGCCTTTTGCAAAAACTGAAAACAAAAATTTCGAGTTGAATTTCGTCTTTTTGTTACTTTCCTGGCGACTGTATCAGACACAACGCATTGGGTCCGATATTAAAATGTGACAACACCGTTGAAGAAGATTAAAAACTACGTTACAAACAACTGCATAGTAAAGGAAAGAAATTAAAGCGTGGGTTAAAGAGAACTGTACCTTTGTCTGACAGCAACGAACTCTCTGGTGATTGATTTTCGTGAATGTAGCTTGCGATATCGGCAACATTCGTGTTTTATAAGTCTGCTTGGTAAGAGCTATTTCTTGTTTACTATTTCACACCAGCACTTTAAAAGCCCCCCCCCCCGCCTCAAAGTAAAAACTATATATGCTCATCTGCACTTACCAAGTAGCACGGGAAATAGTTAGAAGAAAAAAGGCGAAGAATACTCGATAAATGATTAAAAAAGCGAAAAAATCTGTCAACTCTCTCCGCGGTAAAGTATTTTGTATTTCGCGTCAAAACCACTCGGCGTTCGTTTGCGTGTTGAAAAGTTGAAATCACCGAGAGTTAACCTAATTTACTAATGACCTATAATGCAATGAATCAGACACGAACATGGTTCCTTTTTCATGCTAACTTGCACGAAATTGCAAAATTTTCCATATTCAGATTATACAGCAAACGTAACGGCAAACACTCGTCATCCACTATAACTCTTATCTGCAAAGAGGTATATTAAAATTGGAACGTATTAAATAGATCATTAGAAGGAAGCTGACAAGAGTCTCAACGCATACGTAGATAGAGCGTCTTAAAAAAATAAAAACAAAACAAATCTGGCCCTGTCAGTCGGGCATTAGAATACACCGACTGCCCCCCTGCAGAGGGTAAAAGTCCCTCAATGGGGATCCTGGATATGACCTTAAACTATATCCAGTGGTGAGGCCCCAGCTTGTGGGCTTTGGGGAGTGTGGAGCCACCCTTTAATTACCATTGCTCCCAGGTCCACTCTGACCCGGAGTGGTAGTACCTGTTAGGGTCCCAACTATGGGTTAAATAGAAACCGATGTGTGAACAACAAATATATTCTATTAAAAATTATTTTCTTTAAAATCTTTGGATTCGGCATTAAATAAACTGAAAAGGGTTGATATGCCGTAAAACAAAAGCAAGCAAGCAACCAACCACCAACCACCCAAAACAAATGTATTGTCAATTTAGCAGTAGAGAATGCGAGAAGACTTGATTATAACGTAAAATATAATCGCCGGGAATGTAGATCTGTTTCAATGAGATTTACTCGAACGCAAAGTCATGGTATCCACGGGCACCTAATGAAATGTACCATCGCCTATTTTGTCAAGTGAAAAAACGTGCCAAAAGTAGCCATAATGACGACTTCAATATCCATGTGTAAAACACCAGAGCTTAATGCGGATTTTAACAGCTTCAATTCATTTCTTCGCATAGACTCTACAACTATTTTTTGACCAACAAATTTGACTCAATTTATTTAATAAATCTTAGACGGCCAATTCCTGAGTATAATATCAGATTAAAACTCTTTTTACACAAAAACGTATCATACACTTAGAACGTGTCAAACGTCTTGAAACCAGATCTGTGACAAAATCTAGAACATTTATTCTATTAAAATTAATATCAGTACTACGTATCATACATCCTGAGAGGTGTATGATACGTTGCATTCCTTCTTTTTTTTTTAATTATCTTTTATGTATGCCTTTGTTTCCATTTAGGCTTGCTTTTCTCCGAATATTCTATTTTGATACCTTACTGTTGCCTTTTAGTGCTATGTGTTATCGGTTTAATATCTAGTCAAAAATAGCCAACACATAGGATAGATGCATAACCTTAAAACACTCACAAATAAAATGCTGTATGAGTGCTGATTAAGTTCTGTAATGGAGACGCGTTTTGTTTACTTCTCAAACTGTCAATGTCGAAACTTTTCTCATGATCGATAACTCTGCCTTCAGATAAAGGGAAATAACTGTATTATTATTTTGTTATTATATTTATTTTTTTAGGTTGTACGTTCCAATTATATATCGAATTAACTTCGCTGTGTTTATAAACTTACTGGTGGTAGATTTATTTTCTAAAACACCAAAAATATTACAGCTCAAAATAGTTTAAGTGACTGTAACTCTGCAAGGCCATCATTCACCCGTGGATATATGATAATTGCCACATCTGGTCTGATGCAGCCTCCGCTAATCTTTTAACTTTTAATTAGAGTTCAAAAAAGAGTTCCCGGTCTAATAATCCTCCCCCATTATAAATCAAGCTAGAACTCCTGTCCTATTGTAACAATGTGGGATCTCTGTGCATATTTAATGGAATGTGCTCGACTTTTTATTACTTGGGAGCCACCACTCGTCCGCAAGCCATTGATTGATTAATGAAAAGTGATAAATTAGTAATCGTTTATGATGTGAATTGGGTAGAATGGGGACGGCTGAACAAGAACGTGTTTACATATGATGAACTCTTTGCATTGTCTCCCCCTAATTGTAAACCTCTTTACAAACCCGCCTTGCAGTAAAATAGCACCCAGTCACATAATTCTACTCTCATATTTCCTTTTAGTCGGACCTTTAGATAGTGGAGTTTTCCTCTTGCTTTCTTTTTCTTGTTTTAAGTGCACTGATGTGGATAAGTATAAATATAATGTTAACATACATCTTTCTCATCTCCGTTGTAGACAGAGTCTCAAATACGCCCAAACACTATTATGTCTTGGTTGGGTGGGAGGAACAAGATTAAATGGTTCTCTTCTTGAGGTAACCCTGACTTTTATAAGCTCCTAAGTTGACTTTTCTCTGCAGAAATCATATATACACTTACATGTAAACTGTTTATAAGGTGGCTGGCCGGAATCGTTGTATAATTCTCAAAATATACCTGTCTTTGATTGTATTATTACTGATCTCGATTTTTGGTGATGACCTAGCATTACTAACTGATGAGATTGATCAAGCCCAAGAAGTCATAAGCCAACTAGAAGAGGAAGCGCCACTGGTGGGTTTGTACTGCAATACCAAGAAAACAGAGATACATGCCTTCAATCATATTGACCAAAATTTCAGTGAAAGCACCTGATAAAACTCTTCTGAAGGTTGTTGAAATCTTTATGTACTTTGGAGCATGGTAATAGAGCACTGAAAAGTTTTAAATTAAAAGAAGCACTGGCATGGAGTGCATGTCACAAGTTTAGGAAGATATAGTCATCAACCATCTCAGAAAAGTTGAAAGTAAGACTCTTTGTTGCCACAGTAGAAACAGTTCTTCTCTATGGTGGTGTGGCATGGGCTATAACAAATGCGCTGAAGAAGAGACTGGATGACTGTTACACAACGATGCTTAGGATGGACCTCAATACATCATGGATGAGCAGTGCAAAAAAAACAGCTTTATGGTGACCTACAACCAGTATCATTGAAAGTACAACAGAGAAGTCTGAGAATAGCCGGTCACAGCGAAGAGGAAGCCAACAAGCTAGTTCTCTGGGTAGCAACAGATGGATACCCAAACTATGGTAGAAGCTGAATGACCTACATTAACAACCTGCTACAGGACACAGGATGGGAAAGTGTTCGGGACCTGCACATTGTCATGCGTGATCGAAAGAGCTGGAGAAGTTGTGTAAATTCGATGGTTAAGCGTCCTAAAGAACGCCGGGCATGAGAGAGAGAGAGAAGAGAGAGAGAGAGAGAGAGAGAGAGAGAGAGAGAAGAGAGAGATTTGATTGTAATATTTTACTTGCATAAGTAAAATATTCACATTCATCTGTTCTTAACAGATTACGAAAATCGACATTGTCATCTAGTGTTGTTGATTTCTCTCTTGTCTCACAGCCGGCTATTTTTTCTTACACAGGAATCACCACTTATCAAGGCCTGGAGGCCACTCGATGATAAGGGTTAATGTGTATACATTAGTCAATGTGATTATAACGGAGTAAACAAAAGCAATTGGAATTTTGTAAATTGGATTACTTAGAGGGTGGGGCGGTTCATCAAGAACTTGTTTACGTTGGTCTTGAAGGCAATCAGATCGTAGTCAGCTGGAAAGCAGGTAATCGGAAGAAAGTACCACAGGCGTGCGGTTCTAAGAAAGAAGCTTTGTTCATGGAATCTACATTCAGGTTTAGGCAGAGATAAAGAGTGTTGGAAAATTTTAGGTACCCTTGCCTTTCTCTAACCTATGATCTAAAACATGTAATGCGCAAAAAAAAGCAAGGTAGTCGTCATTATATGGAAGAAATCAAATAGATTATATTGTATACATTGCTTTGCACAAATATTTTTCTAGTAAAAATTCTATTCTTACGGGAGAAAACAGGGGAAGGTTGACAGCGTGCTAAGTCAGTGTGATTTTTGGGAATGAACCGGATCTAAACATTGAATACCCCAGTCGTCAGTCGGTGTCGTTAACCATTGACTACCACCACCCCCCAACAAGAAAAGTATAAAGGTTTTCGCATTCACATAAATATTCAACGTGCTTGGCACTTCGGTAATCTAGACTCACGGGTCGTTTAGATGAAAGGTCATAAAGGTTTACTTGTCTTTCTTCCTCCTGTGATCATCATGTTGCGACAGCCATCACTGTGCACTATTTTTGGTTCCCCGACAAAAGTAAGGTGGATCTGTAAATTCACCCTTGTCTGTCCGCACTTTTCTAATAACTACGCTTTGGAATTTAAAAAAAAATCCCCAAATATTAAACATCATATGAGTGAAAAAAAAGTAACAGGAAGGGTGTTTCGAGAAAATTCCGGTTGCCCCCTTAGGGGGTGCCTTTTGGGTTTAAATGGTTAAAATTGACACTTTTGTGCTTATTTTTAAAAAAAAATAGATGTTATAAATTTTTATAAAACTTTCTGAAAAGTTGCAACTAACTGATTTCTATATAATTTTGTTAGTCTATACTTCGCGATAACTCTTGGGTGTGCCCCAGGGGCCTGTTTAGGGTTAATATAAACACTCCAATTTGGGACTATTTTACCATAGTTGTCGAAAATTTTCTGTGTATGCCTATTTAGCATTTTTGCATGGTGCTGATCTCAAATTTAAATATGTTAAGGCCTTGAGGACTTTTGGGCCTAAATGGGGGGGGAGGCAAATGATGGACTTAGCCATTTCTTTATTTACATAGTGCAGAACTAATTTACATATGTTATGGCTCGAAACTGCATCGTTCATTCATTTTCACCAGAATTTGACCCCCCTCGGGAGTTCTGGGGCTAAAGTGAGGGCAAATGCTGAACTTCGTCATTTTTTATGCCTCGTTCACTCTGCATTCGCGGGGGACCATCCATGGTTCACTTGTTTTATTACATTTTTACGTCAGCCAAGGCACTATGCCACTTGTATTGAGGGGGTTACTATTAGGGATAATAGTTGCAGGGATATTATCAAGAGAGTTCAGCAGCTATATGTCTGTTCACAATACCCTTGAACTTCTACATCTTAGTACAGTTGGGGAAGCGGGAACCTGGAAGGGAATTCCAAAGTCTAGCAGTTATGAGGAAGAAACTATTAGAGTAAAATACCTTCTTATGTGTCTACTGTGTGGAAATGGGACTTTGCTGCTTGTCGGGTTTGTCGGGGGTATGTACGTTGAGGCGGTACAAAGGCATGAAATTCGTCGGAGCATCCACCATTAAAATACTTGTAAAAGAGGCAGAAGAATGCCAGATTTCGTCGATTGGACAGTTCAGGACCTATCAGATTTGCGACTCTCTTTTGAACCATTGAACATGATTATTATTTGTACCTGTTTTAAGGATCTAACGTTTATTTATATATCAAAAGCGACACATCTATATTTTTCTGGTTTTATCCTCAACTATGATTATTTAAAATCTGCAAGTCTATCACTTTTCTCCTAGTTGCGTGGCCAAGATAGGGGCCTCAACATATTTTGTAAACCAACCGTCATGTATTATCAGTCTCTGACTAACACCAATTATGCTGACATTGCTGGAATTTTGAGATGGGAATTGGTTATTTGTATTATTAGGATTAATTGGACTACTGTTCTAATCTTAGGTGTGATTTTCATAACTTTTCCTCAGGGATCCGTGGAGCAGTGGTTAGAGTACTAGTAAAAATCAACTGTAAAATCTTATATTCTCCTGAAGATGGAAGGTTCAATCCTCAGTGTGGACGACCGAAAAAATACAATTGAGAATTACTTTTGATCTCTATCCAGTCATAGCTGACGGAACAAGAGCACGCTGTGAAAGAAATAAAAGGTTCCGCTCGAAATACCGTCCAAATTCCCAAGTTCGACAAGATACACCTGAAGAAGGTCAGAGGTTACGTCGACCGAAACGTTGTGAAAATCACAGATGAGAACAGTATTCCGATGATTCCAAATTATACTAGCAACCAATTATGGTGTTATGTATCTTTTATTGATATTATACAGCGTTCACGGTTATGACTATCTTCTGTTTAAATGGATGACTCACAGAGTGGATGTTTAATAGATTTTGCAAGTGGAAAACAAAACTATCATGCAACAACATCTATAGAGCTATGACAATGGATATGTAGACACATAGATTTACCTGGTAATTCATATTCAAGCATGATTTTGTAATATTATCTTCGTCTTTGTTATGTGCACCGTGTTGAATAAGTTTGATTTGAATGCGCGTGACTTTGTCGCTAACACGGAATACCATGACAAATATCCACGTCACTATTGTAAATATCGATATCGGTTGACAGAGATCGATTAGTCGAGTGACAGGTATTTGTGTACGTGTGTCTTCTCTTTACAATGTCATCTTGAAACGGATTCGTCTTTGGCGACGTGTTTTCTTTCACAACGTTGTTACTTCTATTTTCTATTTTCTATTTTCACTTTCACTTTCACTTCTACAACTTATTTTAAGTTTTCATTCCGTATATCACGTGAAAGTTTTCTTATGATCACAAAATGCGCTGTACGTAGGTCTGTGGATCTGTCACGGTTGGGTTTGAAATGGCGTTTTCTTGAACTGTCACCTAGAGCTTTACAAGTGTATTCTCGCGCGATCATCACGATATACTTTGAAATAAAATTTTAGTAATTGTATAACGAGTAAATATAATTTATAACCGGTTATATGTCTGTATGTCTGTCGGCCTGTCTGTAAATAAATCCAACATTGTCAAGGTCACGACAACTTATTAAACATACATTTATGCGAACGTGACGTAGCATTTCTATTTGTTTCTCACGTTTCTGTATGAAATAGTATTTCTCGTTGTCTGTTGTAATTAAGTTTGAAATAGCATTTCCGGTTGTCTATCAAGGTTATATGAAAATAAAAGAAGCATTCTCATACGTCTATTGTGTTTAAGTTTCATGTACAACAAGACTGGTTGCCCGGCGTTGCACGGGTGTTGGAGGTGTGTGTTAAGCAAAAAAAAAAAAAAAGTGGTAGTAGGCTCGAATCCGTACCGTGAAGGAGGAAAAGAACGTGAAAAAATAAAATAAAAAAAAAAAACGAGACGTCTTTGCGGTTGCGTGCATCGGAAAACCAGAAGATGCAAACGTCAAAATAAGGCTATTCAATCGAAAAGAGGGGATGCCTTTCAAAAATATCAACGAGAAAACCGACCCCTCTTTGTAGACAAGTGCCCAGTTAAGAGTAAAGGAATTAATGTTTTTGGCCAATCTGCCGATATTTGTCATCCGAATAATTGAACTTCAAGACGATATCGATATTTTGAAAATCCGTCACGTCTGGCAAATGTTTTAGGCAGACATACATATATACATACATACATACATACATACATACACACATACATTGAAACAGACAGGTGAGATTTATACTATATATTTATTTTATGTTGTAAATAATGTTTTCGTTTTCTACCACGTTCATCTATTTATTTGCATTCTGATTTGTCTGTCAGTTTATTTTAAAAAATTACAGTTGTCTGTTACGTTCATGTCTGAAATATCAGTTTATCGCGTTTATGTATAATATAGCATTTGTATTTGTCTCCGACGTTTGTGTATGAAATAGTATTTCTAGTTGTCAGTCGTAATTAAGTTTGAAATAGTATTTCCGGTTGTCTGCCAAGGTTAAGTTAAAAAAAAAGCATTCTCATACGTCTATTGCGTTTAAGTTTTTATTTTATTCCGATTGCTACATCATCGCATAAATTAGACGCATCTTAAAATCATTTGCTCTTGTTTGCATCTTTCGTCGATTTTTTTTTAAAGCCTTGGTGTTTGCTTATAGACATGTCTACAAAACATGTACGCAGCTTTATTTTGCCATCTTCGTGATGTTCTTCGACATTCAGACAAATACAAAAAAAATAAAAGAAAAAAAGAAACATTTCTACTCTGCATATCGGCAATTTCTATGGACACGCTGGTGTACGCAGGTGGAAAAACCGTTAAATAATAATAAAAAAAGAAAATATCTGATCGATCCTGCAATCGTGAAATGATTTCAAGTATGCAGTGCTTACGGTTTATCGAACTGAATGCAGTACCAACCGAATAAAAGAAATGCCATATTGCACTTAGAAGAATCAGACCGAAGTATTCTCGGTGTTATATCTACATATAATTAAAAAATATATATATTCATGTGCATATGTGTGTAGGTTTTTATCGCATACAAGCAAGAAGACTCGACGTTGCCCGGGATTGAATAATGATCAACGAATGTGACAAGCTCCCATATTTTTATTGTCAACAAAATCAGTGAAATGGACGATTTTTCAATCAAATCGATTAGTTGCTTGTTCTAGTTGGGGACCCATCGTAGTGCACCGAGAAGAAGCTTCACATGCTCCCGTACAGTAGCTTAGTGCACAATACATTGTAGTCAACATTGCACTGTAGATGACCTGCTTTTGATTTTAAAATGTTTTATATATATATAATGACTTGAATATAAGTTTAAAAATGCAAATGTCAAGTATCATGATTAAATTGTGCTTTATATAGAAACATTAATTTCCATCGCACCCCTGTCATATTAAAAACCTACTGTTGATTTTATCAGCACGTGAGCACGGTCTTACTCTTTTCGGTGATAATAGAATGAATCTAAGTTTAACATGAAAAAAAAATCATTCGAACGCGCCCCCGTCATATCAAAGAATCTACTGCTGATTTTACACGCCGGATCTCTCTTGTTTTGTTCTCATAAAACTTCTGAAATGCACATGTGATGTTAGATTGATGAATATCGTTGGTTTACTTCTTTCGTCGCATTATTTCATTTATCGATTTTCTATACTTATCGAAGACATTCCGAGATAAACCCTGTCTTAGAGGACTATCAGGTAGATAAAATAACTTCGTGTGAAATTTTATGAAAATCGGCCCAGCCGTTTTCGAGTCGATAGGAAAAGAACTCACACAGACACGCACAGAAAACACCGGCACACGCAAAGGTCCTTTCATACAACAGCAGAGATTTGTAAAAGTTGAACCAAATGACAATATTTGTACTTTGGTTTCGTCGATTCTTATATTAAATGCTTAAAGCCATTTTCTCCTTTTAAGAAATTTTAACACGGTCATAAAATAGCGGATCGTTAACAGCTACGTCTTTTTTTTTTTTTTTAAATAAAACTAATAGTCGGAGGAGCTCTGTTCGATCAATGTTTGTAATTTAAAAAAAAATCGTATATATATTATCATTCGACTCGATACAGCGTTATAATATACGGCGAAACATAAAAGAAACGCGAGATTAATATTCAAGATGCTATCACTCTCTGTATACATTGATTTATGTAAGTGCTCTCTCACACACACACACACACACACACACACACACACACACACACACACATATATATATATATATATATATATATATATATATATATATATATATATATATATATAATTTTCGTGGCAGGAGGTGCCACACCTCTCCTGAGACGACTTTGTAAAATATCAGAGACAAGTGAAGTACAGGGCGACTGGAAAACAAATGCCGAGATAAGCGTAAGAAGTACATCTATATCACATCGCACACACACACACACCCACACACACACACACACACACACACACACACACACATATATATATATATATATATATATATATATATATATATATATATATATATATATATATACATACAGGGTGTCTCATAAGTTGCACACCATATACTGATCTTCGTGGAGTGGCTACTCCGCTCACCAGATCTGCCCCTCTTGGCATTTTTGTCTTCGGGAACATCCCAAATGTGTACTAGAATTGTCCATCTGTTGAGCTAAGGAACAAGAAAATAGATATTATATTTATTTTTATAAAAACCTAAATGATGTGCGACTTTTGGGACACCCTTTATATATATATATATATATATATATATATATATATATATATATATATATAGTAATTTATAAAATATATATGGCGATTAAGCTACACTGAATATTCTGCGTTTCATCCAACAATAGGATTCGTCAGGCTTATGCGCATAAGCCTGACGAATCCTATAGTTGGATGAAACGCAGAATATTCAGTGGAGCTTAATCGCCATATATATTTTATAAATTACTAACTAGCTCTACCTACGTATTGAGCACTTTTGAAGTAAATACTTAAAGTCTACGCATAAATCTATACTTTCGTATATTAAATTTATGCGAATAAATGAAGTAGTTATATATATATATTTATATATATATATGTATATATATGTATATATGTATATGTATATATATATATGTGTATATATATGCATATATATGGCTGACAAGAGCCTAACATTACCTACTATTAACTGGTTTCCCTTATGTTAGGCGTGAAACCGACGGTACCAATGTTTTTCTGACCTTGTGTACAGTTTTAAACATATATATATATATATATATATATATATATATATACTAGTAGGGAGATCGGCGTTGATAGGGATAAATGATGATTAACAAAGGTTCTACTCTCCCATCTCTCTCTCTCTCTCATGCACATGTTTTATCTCAATTTCCTTATATTTTCGATCGATTTCATCGATTCGATTATACATTTTAGCTTAGTGCAATAGAAGGTGACGATGTTTACGAAACAGATCGATCGCCTGGATGTTCCAAGTTGGAATCCATTTCGTCCGAGAAAATTCACTTTCATTTCGGATGTTGACAAACTTCAATCGACCCTCCTATAAGTAACCCGTTCGCCCACTGATAATGCCGTTTTCCCTGACAAATCTCACCGTATGAAGAGTAAGAGTTGTATGGAAAACTGTATTAAAAAAGATATTTTGGATTTTAAATGAGAGCTTCCATAACATGTTCGGTTCTACTTTCCTAGATATCAATATCCTCCTCTGATTTTGACCGTTATATGTTTTATTATGAGGAGTAGCTTTGCCCGGTCGTAAAATACGCTCAAATAATATATTTTAATTTGTCCAGATTTCGTATTTATTAATACAGCGTCGTGATTTCAAAATAAAAGTAAAAGAGTATTTGGGTGCCATCAGTTAGAATCGAAACCGAAAGCAAAATGGTTGGTTGGTTGTTTTGATTTACGGCATATCAACCATTTTCAGGTTATTTAATGCCGAATCTGGTTATTTTGAAGAACGATTTTTTAATATAGTATATTTGTTTTTTAAGTCGGTTTTCTATTTAACGCATAGTTGGGACCCTAACAGGTACTACCACTCCGGGTCAGAGTGGACCTGGGAGCAATGGCAATTTAAGGGTGGCTCCACACTCCCTAAGGCCTGCAAACTGGGGCCTCACCATCGGATATAGTTTTAGGTCATATCCAGGACAGCAAAATGGTAGTATTCAAAGCTGGTGACGTTACTACTGTACTAAGGTGACACGTATGTGAGCTGATTAAAAATTAACTTAGATAAATCTTAAAATCTATAACGATTTTTTTCTCAATTTTGACCCAGTTTTGACACCGTGAAACTATTTTAACCAACCAAAGACCAATAAAAGAACGATTCATACAAAATCCAATCATTTAAGCCACCTAGCGCCGCTCTGCGACTTTTAGTTTCGGAAGAGATAGAGTTTTAAATTCTGGACACAGAAAGACAGACAGACAGACAGACAGCGCTTTTTATATATTAAATTGGAAAAATCAACGGTAAATAACAGTAAACACATAGAATGTTTGATGAATAAAATTTATATTTTGTTTGACATTGATGCTTATGATGATGATGATGACGATAATGTCTGTCGATCGTTTCAAATGTAGGTTATTTTGAACCGTAGAAGAAGTTCCTAACCGACATTTCCTCTTTTCAATACAACCCATCAGACGCAGATCAATATATTTGACAACGAACAAATCAAGTTCATGTATAGAAAGTGTTTTGTTTGTTTGTTTTTTTTCGAAAAAAAAAAGCGTAAAAACGAATAATCCTATTTAATAGTATACCTTAACTGCATCAAATTCGCTCAATATTCCAATTGCTTAATCATGAAAAGTCACGCTTTTTCTCAAATACATTTCCTTACCGGACATTCAACCCTATCTTTCATTCCCACGTTCTAAATTGTTTTACCTTTTTTTATGCATTCGCCAAACGAATTCATGTCCACAGCATATCATTAAACCGAAGCTGATCTGATCCCCACTGATCAAAACTGTTAACGATTAACTATCTCGTACATTGCATGATTATAAACTTACAGTAAACATTTAAGTCACACATCTAAACTCAAATACATTTAATCACATTTTATTTTACACAAAGGTATGTCCCGCAAAAGAGGTATATTCGGTGGAAGTATCTGAAAGGTCTTTGTAAAAAGTTTAGTAATGTCGTAAGTAAGCGCTGTAAACAAGTGTTCTTTTTGGGGGCTTGTTGAGTTGGAAGCTATGTTTAATTTCAGAACAGTTTCCGATGGTTAGTTGTTCTATACAAGTCCTGAAGATGACGATTTCTCAGTAGACAGTTTTTCTAGACAGGTTTTCTTTTTTTTTACATGGAGATCATCACTTATTAAGCCCCGGAAGCCACCCGGGGATAATGGTAATTGCGTCTACAGTAACCAATGGGATAGTATCGTAGTAATCGTTAGTATTGGAGATTTGATAAAGTGTCTTACTTAAGGGTGCGATTCATCAGGAATTTGTTTATGTTGGACTTGAAGACATTAAGTTGTAGTCAGGTGGGAAACAGGCAAACGGAATAGAGTTTCACAGGCGTGCACTCTAAGAAAGGAGCTTTGTTCATGGAATCTACGTTTTGATTTAGGCATAGATAAAGATAAGGTTCCGGGCTTTATAATTTTGTAGCAAGAGAGCAAAAGATTCTTCCCGTGTTGACACGAAGAAAACATAAGCAAGGTTGCTTAAAAAAAGGTTTACTTTTTATGGAGTAATTCTGGTTTCAATAATTTGATTCGTCAGTTCATAACAGCGGCGTTTATAAATAAAATCTCCCAACTGTGAGGAACCATACTCCATTATGAGTAAAAAAAAACACATTGCAACAGGACTGATATTCCTTAGCTTGAAACTTGTAGAGTACGTTTCGACGTCTCACCCATTCGGTATCTTTGGGCTAAGTAACTGATCACTTTCTTGCAGAGAGGAAGAACTCGTATGTACTTATACAGCATAAAGTACTTTAAACGTTATCGTATATATGACATTAAGCGATAGTTCCCCAATTCATATCACCGATATAGCTAAGAAAACACATTGTAAGTGCCTTGTTAATCTCACTATATTACGTTTCGCACATAATAAATATATTAACAGTTTAAACCGGAACTATATTTACAGTGATTGATGAATAACAATAATTAATAAATTAGTTTGCTAAACAATGCATTGGATAATATATATATATATATATATATATATATATATATATATATATATATATGATCATGATGATGGTGGTGATGATGATGATGATGATGATGATGATGATGATGATGATGATGATGATGATGCATAATCACGTTAGTGTATCTGTTTACGGTAGATCACCGTAGTTAAGCCACGTCCAGCCTGGTCAGTACGAGGTGGGTACACAACTGAGGAATACCAGACGTTTTGTTCTGACACTACACTCACGCTTTTTTTAAGAGCTGAGAAACATCATTCTAGGCAGACACCATTTGTTTCAATCTAGAGCGCCGTTGTTGTGGATGCTTTTCACATTAAAAACAGTCCTTGCATTTAACTCATTCATGTCAATAAAAACAAGAAATGATATGATATGAACTGAAAGTACAGACATAAGTGGTTGACAGCGGCTGCTTCCTCTTTTCTATAAGTTGGTGAGAACGACTCAATTCATACAGCCTGTGTGATGTTAGGTCTTTTGGCGAAAATTACGATGTAGTATCTGAGTAATTTTGTGGAGAGCAATGCCAAAGCAAAGTTCTGATCGATTACTAGTATTGATTTATTAACTCTTATGTATTCAGAGAGAATATTTTAAAAGAAAGGAATGTTTAGTTACAATATTTATGTTAAAATTTAATGGAAGAATTTTAACTTAGATTTAGAAATGTTTATGAATAAAATATTAAAGAAATATTTATGTAATAAAATAGATTAAAAAATTCAATTCCATAAACAATAAACAAAGGAATTGACATGATAACAAGGAAAGAGTAGGTTTTGATATCGAGACTAGTGAATCAAGAGTCAGAGAAAGAAGAACTTGTCCACGAGAGGATACTGTCTTGTTCAATCGTGGGTGCATTCGACTGAACTATTAAGAAACGGTGGAAGAACTAAAGAAAAGGAAATCATTGAATATACTTGAGCAAAAAAATGTAACTGTGAAAATCAGAATAAACGAGAAAAACAAAAAGAATCCTGTTGTTACTGCTTTATGTTTTCTTGCAGTGTCGGACCGACGAAGAGAGCCACAACATAAGGTTAGTAGTCCGTTATCATATGACCTTTATGTGTTTACGTGTCATGTTTGTTAAACCTTTTCCCGGTGTAATGACTGTTACCTTCTCCATGTTACGCGAACTCTGTTTGAATATGTGTATTTCACAAGAAACATGTATAACCAGTAGACGATACACGAGCATCGGTTTTATACACATGTATAATTATAAAGACTAGACGTGTATAAACGCACGAATACATACATTTCGTTATATATACAACCCCACAAACCCACACGTGGACGTTGCCACACAATACTGTATATATTACTATGAACAACTATGAATTTGAATTTATATTATTATGCAGAATAACGAACGATTTTTAGATATGATTTCCAAGTAAAAACTCCGTTTTACAGTAACCTTCCGTCATTAAATTATAAATTCATCATCATCGTGCACATCTCGTATGAATCTTAAGATTCTATTATTGGCATTGGTATCCCCGAGATATCATTCTAATCAGGATTCTTTCTATAAAGACATCGTTTACTTAAGTGGGGGAGGGACAACGGAACGATTAACAACACCTCAAATGAAAATGATTTTTGTCGGACGAACTGGATCCGAAATTGTAACCCCGAGTTCAGAAGTCCGTGTCGTTATCCAGGAGACCACCGTCCCCTTGAAACGGTATGTTAAAATACAGAATAGTTACAAAAACTGTCTACCATACCGAAATTTAAGAATGGCTTTCTAAATAATAAAGTTATTATTTCAGCATAGTCCATATTCTGTAAGTGTACCATTGTTAGAGAATGGATAGAGAGAGAGAGAGAGAGAGAGAGAGAGAGAGAATGTTAAGGAATAGAGAGAGGGAGAGAGAGAGAGGGGAAGAGGTGAGTTATAGTGTAGACACGTTGGCCGGAAGTAAAATATCTGTTGATTTGATAGTGTGTAAGTCATGTGGTCAGGTTAGCTGAATCGTTGAGATTTGATTTGGACACAGGATACAACGGACGGCTTCCCGTTGTCTCCTCCTCCAAACGAGGGGAGGGGGCGAACGCTGACGTGTGTAGAAGAAGAACCCACACAGGTCGATTTCACTTCCACCTTCTGCAGGACATCTGGAGAAAGTGAGATAAAACTATAGAACTAATTCCTTGTCTTGGAGTGATTGAATCTTCATCCAAAAACAGGTATCAAGTCTCCCTCCAGGATGAGAAATTTCCAGATGGTCCAACATCGAAGAAGCAGAGGTAGGTTCTGAAAATACATGTCACTCACACACGATTCCCTTTATGATAATCAAACACACAACCCTTTATATTAGAGACAATATAACACCATCTTTATTTGGAGCTTTATTGATTAGACATTAACAATTGAATTGATCCAGTCTGGATGCGTAAAGGTGACTATGGAGTAAGGAAATGGCGTAGATCACAATAATAATGTCTTAAATAGAATTTTACTTGAAGCGATACGCTTAAGTTTGAAATAGTATTTATTTGAATAGAAACGCGTAAGTTTAAAATAGTATTTGCAGAGACATTGACTAATCTTTTAATAGTATTTACAGAGACATTTACTAATCTCTATGAGCTTTTGTCTGCTTTATATTGAAATAGCATTTTCAACGGTGAAAATCACAGGTTGAATGGACGCATCTTCGCGATTAAAATTCTGTGTTTTTCTTTGTTTCGAATTTTGAGCGATGACGATCCGACAGCATAAAAGCATCTGAATATATATTGAACAACAACGGAAAATATTATTTCCATCGTTTTAATCCGATTTCTCAGGATTTCCTCACTTGTTTTTATTTCTATTGTCTTTCTTATTTAGAACGTTCTTTCCTATATTTCAGGTTGGCGCTATGATTCAGATTGTAAAACCAGCGATAGATTATACATAAATGGGAGAATCTCTCGGTGTAGCCGAACTTAAAGTTGAAAAATGCACAACAAA
This sequence comes from Euprymna scolopes, assembly GCF_053919585.1. Classification (NCBI taxonomy): domain Eukaryota; kingdom Metazoa; phylum Mollusca; class Cephalopoda; order Sepiida; family Sepiolidae; genus Euprymna; species Euprymna scolopes. The sequence goes on along the minus strand of NC_136512.1, from coordinate 27,366,594 downwards.
TACAGGGTGTTCCAAAAGAAGCTGACCGATTTTAAATTTCATTGTCTTCCTCAATATTTAAGCTATGCTTAACAATTTTCATATGTAGGTAGATGAACCTCTCCGTGATGTTTGGAGATATGGTAATATATCACAGTCTACTTATTCTAATTTTATTTACACAACTTTATCTATGGTATATTTTTCACAAGGTCTAATTTTAGTTATGAAAAATTATGTTACTCAAATGTCCACCATTTTCATTTTCACACGCTTGTGCTCTCTGCAGGCCATTTTCCAGCATATCACTTGATGTTTCAGAGCGTATGGACCTAATTTCCTCCTCTATACTGTTTTTAAAGACATTTATTGTGTCTGGTTTTATTGCACTGGTAGTAGGGAATTGCTTTTGTTGAAGTTTAGTGAAATTGTCTTTTAGTTTCTGATATTGACATATTCAACCGAAAATACGACTCTACGATAAATACCCGTGTAGTGTAACGACTCATGAGGACCTTGGAAGGGTTACTCTAGATTATCAGAAAAAAATAAAAGAAACATATAAAAGATTAAGAAAGTTATGATATTTTTTTTAACCACTAGCTTCTTTTGTGACACATTGTATTAACAGTGTTGTTTTGTTTTTTTTTCATTCGGCGTAAAACCCGGTGTATAATATCTAAAATTTAAAATAAAAATGTCAACGTTTGGGGGTCACGTGACCATTTGTTTCATTTTGTAACCTTACCCAACACTCAGTCATAAAGTAGACAAGAATAATAAAGAAATTCAACTCGTTTGTAAAAACGACCTTTATTTCCTCATTCCCCCGCTAACGCGTGACTTCTCTTTACGTCTGTTTAACGTGCTCTAGAAGATGATCCACGTGTCTTACATGACGTCAAAGCCATCCACGTCTGAAAGTCTTTTTCTTACCGGTGACCTCATTTCGGATGCATTTGTATACGCACGACAGCGCCCTATTAAAAGTTAATGCTATTAAGGCGTACGCATATCTTTAAACTGTATCATGTAAAATAAGTCTGATATTTTTTAAGAGATATTTCCTTCATGATTACTAACATTGTGTATGTTCAGAGAGAGGAATAAACTGGGCGAATAAGAAAAAGTATAGAGCGGGAAGATAATTAGAAGGATAAAAAAGAGTGGTATAGGAGTTATTTTACACGGGTTACTTTGGAATATGTCCGTTTATTCTGTAATTAATATGCATAATTTTCTTCAAATACACGTTAGGGACAGACAATCGTTTTTTTCCTATATCGATAAAATTGTTTATATCACACAGAATATCACAAAACTTCATTAAATGTTTCTAGTAGAGGATTTCATAACACAGTCAGGATATATATGAAATTTTATAGACAAAGATTATCGCCTGATGAGATCTTTAGTTATTTTTAGTTAATGTCATAAACATAGATATATAGAGATAAATAATAAAAATAGTATATATATATATATATATATAATCGGGAAAATATTGGAATCGTCCCATAAATAATATATATATATATATATATATATATATATATATATATATATATATATTATTTATGAGACGATTCAAATATTTTTCCCGATTTTGATACAATTACCGATTCCGTACAAAATTCCTGATTCCGATACAATTACCGATTCCGATTCTTTATAAATCTCTAAATATTTAACTATAAAAGTGGTCTTTTGTCCCGATTACTGCAAAAAACACATCTTCAATGTGCCTCTATTTTCGCAAACGTAAAAACACAATAGTGAGGGAACGATTTTAAGATTATAGTCTGACTGGAATTTTTAATAGATACATATTTATTATTTTATCAATGCTACAAGCAGCGGAAGACGTTTCTTAAACCAAAATCAAATAAAAAAGATAATTTAATGAAATCGGTTTTGGAATCGAAAAATAAGTTAATTTTTTTCCGATTCCGATTCCGATTAAGCGTCAAAACGCTAATATATATATATATATATATATATATATATATATATATATATATATATATATATATATATATATATAGAGAGAGAGAGAGAGAGAGAGAGAGAGATAGAGAGAGAGAGAGAGAGGGAGAGAGAGTATAATGCAGCATATTTTTGCAAAAGTTAACGGTGCATATGCAACAATTTTACGCTGTCTCTCGGCGGTTGTATTTTGAAATGTCGGAACGGTGCGTCGGCTATGCGAGATTTATGTCACGTGTGTGAGTTCCGTTATAGAAGCGTTGGTTTAATTTGAATGAAATAAAATATGCATCAGGTGGCCTTGAAAACCAAATTCCACACAATATTACCAAAATTAATATTAATAAATTAATTTATATTTATATATATATATATATATATATATATATATATATATATATATATATATATATATATATAGTATAATACAGTATATATTTGCAAAAGTTAACGGTGCATATGCAACAATTTTACGCAAAAATTGCGCCCAAAATCCAAATTATAACGCAATATTATGAAAATAAATAAATATTTAACTTGGTTGTAAATTTATAATTTCAAAATATTTCGGAGTAAAGCTCCATCCTCAGTATTTTGTACATCTTTCTTTTTTTTTGTTGTTGTTCTTCTTCTTCTTCTTTGCTATGTTGTTAAGGTTGAGAAAGAAAAGTCAGTTAGTAAAGATCTGCGCGTTGTCTCTCGGCGGTTGTATTTTGAAATGTCGGAACGGTGCGTCGGCTATACAAGATATAATATATATGCATCAAGGGCCCTTGAAAACCAAATTCAAACACAATATTTCCAACATTAATAAATATTTTACTTTCGGAGTCAACCTCCATACTCATTTTTTTTCTACATCCTTTTATGTCTTTTTTTTTCTTCGTCTTTTTCCCCATTTTGTTAAATTAAAGAAAGAAAAGCTAGTTAGTAAAATAAAGATGTCTCTCAGCGGTTGTATTCGAAAAGGAAATTCACTCCGGAATATATGTAAATCATTAATTTCATACAAGTAAAATATTTCTCGACACCCTAACCCTAACCCAAACCCTAACCCTAACCCTTACCCTAACCCTAACCCTTACCCTTACCCTTACCCTGGCGCATTGTTAGAGGCTCGGCAGTAGACAAACACAAAAGCGTCATAAAAGGGAACGGTACTGCCGGGGATTGCACGGCATATGACCTAACTAGTCTATACCTGACCGTGACAAATAGGATCTGATTTCGCAAATGTATTTCCGACCCTGTACACCAAGGTACAAAGAAATGATTCTTGGCAGGTAAGAAACCGCTACATAAACGCTGTTTACCGATTTCATAGTCTGTAGTCGTAGCAATAGTAACGCGCAGCTTGGTTGATAAAGAAGGATATATTACCCAAGAGCCGATCGACCCTATTATGACATTTTTTTGTATCTGTTTAAATAAAACTATATCGGATGTTGCGTGCCAGCTTTGTACGTAAACGTGATGCCTCTTTATCTTCCCTTGGCAAAAGATTTCTAATCTCACGCATTTGCCTTATATTTTAGCGTCTTTAACATCCTGTTCTTCTTTCCAATGTGTGTCTTTGACGTTTGTTTTTCCAAATATTCCCCGTTTCCTTGCTGTCTGTTTTTTTTTTTCTGTTGTTGTTTATGATGTTTCGTATTTCATCCATATAAATTGAATCTGACGTCATAGACTTCTCAATTTGAATTTGTATCAAACAATAATATTTTTATTGTTTTTTTTCTATTTATCTCTCTCTCTCTTTCTCTCTCTCTCTCTCTCTCTATCTCTATCTCAGACGTGCACACTTTCATCTACCATATTTTTTTTCATTTTTTTTTGCTTTGTTTTACTTTCATTTTACAACAGACGATTACATTGTATTTATTACTAGCAGTTCAGCACAGCTTTGCCCGGGCCCTATGCACTGTTCATAACTCTATGTGCTTATATATATATATATATATATATATATATATATATATATATATATATATATATATATATATATATATATAGTTAGGAGTCTTGCATACATACTTACATACGGTCGGGTTTTAATTCTGGCTTGAGGTAGTTGCCTGTCTAGCCGCACTGATGAGCTGTGAAACAGCAAACAGTACTGCATGTGGATAACTATATATATATATATATATGTATATATATATATATATATATATATATATATATATATATATATATAAGAACAAGTAGTTAATAAAACGTTAACATACACTTTGAAAAAGAGTTAAAAAACATGTTTCATTTTAAAAAGGGAGCACTAAAAAGTGGATATTCCTTAATCCGCGTAATTTCGAAGAAATACTTTCCTTCTGATCAGAGAATATATATCTATAATATAAAGCTGAATGTGTGTGTGTGTGTGTGTGTACGTGTGGTCACGAATAGGCTCCTATATGTTTGACTATTTTAAAAACTGATTACATATAATGATAGAAGATGTATCGAGACACAGGAATGAGTATCTTTGATCTGGCAGAACGGTGGTTCATTAAAATTGTGGGGTCTGCGTTCGCGCCTGTTCCACAAAGTATGGAAGTAAAACATTTAAAAATTAAAAAAAAAACGTTCGCAGGTGTTTTTGATATAGATGTACATAAGAATACTTTGATAAGTATGTTTTAACTTAAATAGGGATGGTATGATAAAATTGTGGGGTATGCGTTCGCGCCTGGCCTCTATGGAATGGAAATAGGCACACACTTTCATAAAGACTTTTCCTATCTATCTGCGTAAGTATACTTTGATAATTATGTTTCAGTTTGAAGAAATATGGTATAATACAATTATGGGGTTTCGTTTGCACCTGACCTCTATAGAATGGAAATATATCACGAAGTTTAACAAGGTTTTTTTTTTATATTGATCCACAGAATATTGTGATTAGTGTTTCAGAGTGAACAGGTATGGTATAATAAATTATGGGGTTTATCAATTTTATTCTTACTTTCATAATATTTTGCTTTGGTTTTGATTCCCCCAAATTGGAAGCTATCTCTTTAGAACCCTTCCTTTTCATAACCTATCATACTTTCATAAATCAGAGTCCATTATCTGTAGGCTGATTTTTAACCCAGTCAACGATCGGTAGTTTTGGTAGTATATATATATATATATATATATATATATATATATATATATATATATATATACTAGCAGGGGTGCCCGGCGTTGCTCGAGTGTTTGGAGGTGTATGCTGTACAAAAAAAGCAAAAAAACAAAAAAATGGTTAATTTTTTAAAACTTTGACCCCTATTATGACCCCTTAAAATTTATTGTTTCGGGCTCAAATCACTTTATTAAGTTAGATCTATGTTCAAGGAGACTATATCTAAAATTTCAAGTGTCTAGACCCAAAATTGTTGGAGGAGTTTGGTAGAGTTCTTAAAGGTCTAATCGTTGAAATTTGACCCCTTAACAGCCAAATTTCTGGCTGACACCCGTCACATCGATTTTCCCAAATCTCAGTACCCGGTATTTTAAATTTCGAGTCTATAGACTAAAAATTGACAGAGTTATTGCGTAGGGAAATGTACACAGACATACAGACACACAGACACACAGACAGACAGACACGTTCACTGTTATATATATATATATATATATATATATATATATATATATATATATATTTTAAAGTTTAACTCATGTCCAGGTAACCTACACTCTAAATTTCATCCAAAATTGGATGAGGAGTTTGCTAGAGTATGTAAAGCTCAACTCTGTCAACTTTGGCCTCTCGGAAGCCAAAATTTCGCCCAATAACTAATTAAAAAACTTGCTGCATGTCTGAATACTCTTTATGCAAAATTTCAAGTGATTAGAGCCAAAATTATCTTAATAGTTTGCGAGAGACCGCAAAGGTAAAATCTTTTGAAATCTGACCCCTTGACAGCCAGACTTTCGGTCAAAAACTGATTAAATGGCTTAAATGCATTTATGTCAAATTTCAAGTGTTTAGACCAAAAATTGTCTGAGGTAATTTTTTTAATATGTGACCCCTTAACATTTACAGTTTTACGGTCAAATCATATTAGCACGTTTGATCCATGTCCAAATAACCTACATCTAAAATGTCAAGTGTTTAGACCCAAATTTGTGGAGGAATTTAGTAGAGTTTTCAAAGGTCAAAGCGTTGAACTCTGACCTCTTGACAGCTAAATTTCTGGCTGAAAATCGATTAAAATTTTTTCCCAAATCTCAATACGCCTTGTGTCAAATATCGAGTCTGTAAACTAAAAATTGAGTAGTTTCGTAGTGAAAATATACACACAGAGACACACACAGACAGATAATTTCATTTTTTAATGATATATAGATATACAACAAAATGTGCTTCTTTGGATAATTGAATGAGTTTACCTATAGACTGAAACGAGGGTCGTTACAAAAAGAATATCTCCTATTTTTTAACTCATGAACTAAACAGTTGAGAGTTACGAAGATGGGCATAGAAACATTATAATGAGCGGCATTTTTTGCTTCTGAATGTTTTTTTAAACATAGTCGCCATCATTACCAATAAACCTTTGCTAAACTCCTTCGATGCCTACGTAATAAATGTCAAGGCCGCGCTTAGAAACTCAGTCTCTGTTGTTATTGAAACGGAACATTAACTGTGGTTACATCAAACTAATTCGCTTCATCACGCTCTATGGGGACGAAAATGTTGATCCCTACAATTCTTTTCTACATGGAGGAATTTAATGACGCACCTCTGCTTCTGACGCAAGCTTATGACAGGGTGATTTGTGTGAGTCTAACACTGTTAATATATGCAACAGAGGGACGAATCTTTGAGATCATAACCATAAGTTTTGTCATCATAATAATTTTATATGCAATCATCTCTGATCCATATGAGCCGACTAAAAGGGGAGGGCATTATTTTCGAACTTCCATCTTTTATTAAATATTAAATTGGTTTTAACACCAGTACTTTAAATCAACATAAATTATTTAGTACTATTATAATAATTTTCAACGCTATTAATAATGTCGACGCATAACCTTTATTATGTCAAATCAGCTTTCGATATGAGGTAGGTTCTTTCCACTGTCGGATCCGTGCCGCGGGTTGCTTGATCTATGTGAGTTAATAGAATTCCTTGTGTGTGTGGCGTGTTTGCTCAGTTGGTAGAGTGCTCGCCTAGCATACAAGAGGTTCGGGTTTCAAATCCTGAGCGCGGATATGTCATACTGATGAGCAAAAATGAGGGCGAAACTCGAGTCTTGGACTTCCGGTTTGTTGTCTTTCTTGGCTCTTGTAGGCTGCGACATTGGTTCAGCTGTGGAAAATCATTATATACATGTATTCTCTCACACTTTCTGAATATATATATAGTATGCAGGAAAGTACATGTTTTTGACTTTCATTTTAAAACTTTTTTACTATCTCTTTTTATTCCTCTCTTCCATATTTCACTCGCTGACTATTTATCGTATATGATAATGTGGTCAATCAGGTCATTTAAACTCTATTTTCACATTCCTTTTCAAACGTTATTCTATTTTATTTTTTGTCTATCTTTTCTTTTATGCTCATTTCTATCTTTATCTTCTGTAATATAAATCTCACCTGTCTTTTTAATGTATGTATGTATGTTTGTATGTCTGCCTAATACTTTCGACGGAAGCAGCGGATTTTAACGAAATCGGAATCGTTTGGAAGCTAGCCCTTTGTGGCATCAAATACCGAAAAATTGGCCCAAACCATTTATTGATACACCTTAAACTAGGCAGTTTTCTACAAGGAGGGCCGTTTTTTTTTTCACTGACACTTTTGCAACTCATTCAAACCGTGCGTCACAATGTCGCATAAAAGCTATTTTGACAACTCGTGACGGCATAATCACGGTAGACGCATTGATAAAACTGTTTTTTTTTCTCACCTCTTTCTCCCCTGGCGCGTTATGGGTTCGAGCGTGCTTACTACTCCTATTTTTTTTTTTTTTGCGCTTGCAATTTTCTTTTTTTTCTTCTTTTTTTTGCTGAACCAAAAACCTTTACAGGCACGTCCACTTTCTTTTCTGCCTTCACGTCACGGGTTCGAGCCTGCCTGCCTGCTACAACTTTTTTTTTTTCTCAACAAGCATCTACAAGGCAACGTCGGGCACCCAGGCTTATTCTATATAAATCTTCATCGCTTTCTGTCTTTCTCTATCTTACAATCTTATTTTTTGAATTTTGAACGAATTTCTATTTTATTTCATTTCGTATTTTACTTAATTGTACTTTCTAAAATTTATATCTGATTTTAAAGTCAACCATGTGGGTTTTCATTCTACTTTCATTTTTTCAATTTCAAACTTTCTATTTTTAACGCTTTTTTAATTTTTTTTTTTTTTTACACATATATATTTTTTTTCTTTGCTTTTGATTTTCCTTCCTTCTTCTTCTCCCTCCCACCCTTCCCTGATTGCCGTAAATCGAATGTCTTCCATTTGATCTTCTGAGAGTAATATTGAGCTTGAATTGACAGACGAACAAAGACGACGTGAGCAGAGGAAGGCGCTAGGCAAACAAAACATAGCGGTGCATAAACACCTGCTCGCGCTTGCCGCACTCACCCACACATGTTCAGTTCGCTTAACGTACGGACGCGCAGTTACCGACGCTACAGCAACAAGACAAAAACATGCAGATTCGAAAATATCTACACAATGCATCAGCTGATCTCTATGAGAAACGGATGATATTATAATGAAGCTTGTATATTTAGCTTTCCTTGTTTGGTTTCTTCAAAATTAATTAACTATTTTTCAATAACGGTCAGTTTCGTTTGATATTTCAGTCGAAATTATAATTAATCCATTCGTTTGCGCACTCTAATGTGAAAATATGTTATCAAAATCCAAATCTCTGTCTATTCATATATATCAACATTAATATCTCTCTCTCTCTTTATATATATATATATATATATATATATATATATATAGAGAGAGAGAGAGAGAGAGAGAGAGAGCGAGAGAGCGAGAGAGAGAGAAATATATATATATATTATTTTTTATTTAAATGTAATAGTTTTCTGAAAATATAATTATCCGCTGACACATGTTTCGTCGTCTTGACTCATCAGAGTGGCTAAATCTAGCGAGATCCAAATTGGGATCCCACGGTAATGGCCTAAACTCTTTACCCGTTCGTCCATCTCGACGGACTGTTTGGATATATGGCGATTTACTTTGATGTTATTAGTTTCTATGCATATGTATATATATATATATATATATATATATATATATATATATATATATATATATAGAGAGAGAGAGAGAGAGATTTATATATATATATAAATAATATATATATATATATATATATATATATATATATATATATACGCGAGATTTACTCGCTCCGATATTGAAATAAAAAGTCTACTATTTCTCTTTAAAAATGATTTAAAAAAAAGTAACTACACTAACAAATGTTCATATTTCTTTAACAAAAATGAGCGTTAATTAATCACTTATAAAGTTATTCAGTTTCTATGATTCGTTTTTTAAACGTTGCTTTTATTTGACTATTATGCAAAATTTTAATTGTCCATGGTTTATCAATTTTACATTATTGCGTGGGATTTAGAATGAACACCTTGTTGCACACGGATATATATATATATATATATATATATATATATATATATTTAATATATATATATATATATATATATATATATATATATATGTCTGTGTGTGTGTGTGTGTGTGTGTGTGTGTGTGTGAGGCCGGAACGATTAAATTGTCGCCCTAGGAAAGATGACATGACTTCTTTTTCGTTTGATGAAAACTAATTTTCTTTTTATTGTTGCTGACCATAGTTGGCCAGTTGTGTACAAATTCCAAGAGCAATGTTTTTCTTCTCTCCTGTCTTAAACTGGCACAAGGTTCAACGAGCGAGATTTTAGACTCATGCTCCCTTCCGATCTAAGTTATGACAACAGTACCATTGCCAACAGCCTCAGAATGACTCGCTGCCTTGCCAGAAACGGTTATGGTGTTTAGTGTGTTTTCAAGTGAGTGCCACATAAAGCCACCTCACATCTTCGAAATCAGCTTGTAACTGATTGTGCTGAAGAGTGTGGTGATTCCATGGTGCAATAAACTTTCAGCTGGCCAAACCTCGTCGCAAGCCCACAGTCCAAAGAGAGCCAGACTTGGCTTCAGAGAGAGAGAGAGAGAGAGAGAGAGAGAGAGAGAGAGAGAGAGAGAGAGAGAGAGAGAGAGAGAGAGTGTGTGTGTGTGTGTGTGCTAGGACTTTGTACTCTTTTCTCACTGGCCCTATTTCTCCAATTGACCCGAACCCGCTGTACTACTTTATTAAGACATACGCCGAGAACATCACGCACACACACACACACACACACACACACAAAAAAAAAAAAACACGGATAAACCTAGAACCACATCCTCCAACGTAGACTCCTATTACTAGGTCTCTTTCTCCCACATCAGGAGTCAGCGTCTTAACCTTCCAGAGGTTGAAACACAATTACAGGAAACGAAACCGAAGATATTCTTTCTCAGTGAAACTGGCATAGCGCCAACCACTTCCCTACACGAATTCATAATTAAGGGATACTGTAACTTAACATCTAAATCTGACCCTAAGATCGACATGGGCATGGAATATGTACCTACATTAAAGATGGATTTTCATGTGGTAGGGATATATCCAGAAAATACCCTAATTTACCTTATATGTGCTTTCGGGCTGCACTAGCTTAAACCACTGCATTTATATTTGCCCTCTATCGTAGGTCCAACTCTCTTCCTGATCTACATCAATGATCTCCCAAAACACATACTTAAATCATTCGTTGACATCTATGCTGATAACACGACCATCTAGGGCAACACATCAAAGGCCGTAAATGACAAAGTTCTCTCAACTCTCTCTCTCCTCTGATCTTGAGCGCGTGGTACACTGGGGAAGAGGTGGCTGGTTACTTTTAATGCATCCAAAGTCAAGCTTCTATCTTTACATCATCAACGCTCTGATCCCCATCTGGCATCAATTGAAATGGGTGGCTCTCGTCTTGGGGAGGCTTCATGTTTTGACAATCTTCTTGGTTTGACCTTTACTCCAGATCTGAAATGGAACACGTACATCAGGTCTGTTGCCAAGGACGCTGGGAAAATGGTGGGATCCTTCTACCGCCCCAAAACATATCTCACTACTGATGCAATTCTCTATCTGTATAAAAGCCAAGTACGTCCAAGGATGGAGTACTGCTGTCACATCTGGGCAGGAGCTACTAAAAACAGCATATCCTGCCTTGACAGAGTACAAAATAGACTTCATAGCTTAGTGGGCGATGGCATTTTCTCTTTCCTGCAGCCTCACTCCCACTAAAGAGTCGTTGCGAGCCTGTCTTTATTTTATCGTTGTTTCCCTGGCAAGTGCTCATCTGAGCCCCGATCCCTCGTCTCCCCTCGTCAATCTTTCACGAGAAACACCCGTCTGACTGAACCTACTGTCAATAATTTTCCCCACTCTTTATCTGTGCATAAATCCAAACGTAGATTCCATGTGCAAAGCTTCTTTTACAGAAGTGCACGACTGTTGAACTCTCTTCCGTTTGAGTGTTTCCCACCTGACTACAACTTGGATGTCTTCAAGTCCAACATAAACAAGTTCCTGACAAACCGCCTTTTTAAGTAATACACTCAATCAAATCTCCAATACTAATGAGTACTACAATACTATCTCATTGATTATTGTACACGCAATAACCCTTATCCCTAAGTGGCCTCCAGGCCTTGATAAGTAGTGACCTCCATGTAAAAAAAAACACGAACACTACTAAATACAACTAATAAACTTTTTAAAACGTGTAGCGTTCTTTTCTTTAGGGCGACAACTTTATTGTTCTTCCCGATATACAGTGTATGACAAAATTGGATACACCCCTCACATTTCTTCAAATATTGAAGTATATCTCTTTATGGGACAATACTGAAATAATGATGTTTTGACACAATGAAAAGTAGTCCATGTGCCGCATATAAAACAGAATTAGTATGTTTTCCGTCAAAATAACTCTAAATATAGCCAAATATAGCCATTAAAATGTAAATCTATGGCAACAAAAGTGAGTACACCTTACGAAAAGTTGTCAATATTAACATACAACATGTCAACTTTCCACATTTTGTGTGGCCACCATCATTATCCAAATGTGTCTTTACTCTCTTGGGCATGGAATTTACTGGAGCTAAACTGGTATGCTCTTCCACTGTTCAATAACGACGTTGAGGAGCTGACAGTGTTTTGAGACTTTGCGCACCTCCACCTTCTGCTTGAGGATGATCCAAAGATGTTCTATTGGGTTCAAGTTTGGAGGCATGCTTGGCCAGTCCATCACCTTTACTCTCAGCATCTTCAGTAAAGCAGTGGTTGTATTGAATGAGTGTTTGGGGTCATTATCATGCTGGAACACTGCTCTGCGACACAGTCTCTGGAGGGAGGGGATCATTCTCTGCTGCAGTATTTGACAGTACATGTTGGAGTTAATGTTTTCTCCAATGAAATGTAACTCTCCAATACCTGCATCACTCATGCAGCTGCAGACCATGACATTCCCACCATTATGTTTGACTGTAAGCATGGCACACTTTTCTTTGTACTCCTTACATTGGTGTGCATGTCTGTCACACAGAGAGGAAGCCTCTTCTGAAGGCAATACACAAGAAAGCCCGCAAACAGTTTGCTGAAGACATATTAACAAAGCCCATAGATTACTGGAACAATGTTCTATGGTCTGACGAGACGGAAATTTAATTTGTTTGGTTTTGAGGGCCTTAAAAAATCTGTGACGGCGACCATTCCCCCCGCAGTGATAACCTAACGAGACCACATGGTACTTTCATCCTCTTTCCTCTATCTCCCACCCTTACCTTCTATATTTACCATGCCCCTCTCCGAAAACCTATATTGTCCACATTCTGAAACCTTACACATCACTTTTCTTTCAAAATATAATCCACCACCGGATATTGCTTTATAAATTGATTTAACTGTGATTCTCGATCAATAAATTCCCCTCTCTGGTCTGACGGGGTGGATCTCTTTAAATAGGGACTCCACCGAAAAATGTATATATATATGTAACCAGTGATGTTTGTATAATAAACTGACTATATAGTTTGTTTATTATACAAAAATTATTGGTTACATATGTGCATACATGTTTCAGTGGAATCCCAATTCAAGGAAAATATTTCATCAGCCCAACATAGAATCGATATTGAAATGGGAGTCGAAATTGCATAAGTTTTTTTTATAAGATACTAGAAATAAAAAATGAAATACTAATAACGAACAATATAAATGCAACTGCAGAACCCGCCCACTTTGCCCACTTAAAATAAATGCCTAACAAAAAACATAGTTTACCATGACCACAATATTTGTGAAAAAAACCCCGAATAACAAGACATATTACTTAGGTATGACTTCCTCAGATTTTAAAACCCGATATTATGACCACAAAAGTACATTCAAAAATTAAAAAAAACACTGAATGAAAACAACTCTAGCAAACAAATACCGGGAACTCAAAGAAAGCGGACGTTCGCCGGTAGTCGAATGGAAAATAGTAAGACAAGCAAAAACATGTAAAGATCTAGACGATCCATGTAGATTATGCCTTAATGAAAAATTTGCTATCCTATACTTTTAAGAACCCGAACACCTATCAACCTGTAGGAGAGAGATAGCGAACAACTGTGTTCACAGGATAAACTTTACTCAAGGATAGCGACATAAAACAATTTTAAAACTAACAATAACAATAGAAAATAAAAAATACAATAAACATACATATACATGAATTATCATATATATATATATATATATATATATATAAACTAACAAAAAAAACATATAACCTTACATTCAAAATAGGTCAAGACACTAGATACCTACGCTCCACTCCTAAACAGCACAGACATGGACGGGTGAACTGGAACTCAACTGGGCCTTTGTCCTGTAAGTGTCTGCTCATTGGCTGATTGGGAAGTGTGCGACGGAAACTAGAAAGCCGATCGACTTAACAAAAACACAATAGGTGCGCATATATATATATATAAGTATGTATATATATATGCATATATATATATATATATATATATATATATATATATATATATATAGGTTCTGTCAAAAACGCACACGCATTCTCAGACTTTAACTAAAATAAAAACTTGTATTTATCAACATAGAATCATATGGGATAGCATCAAATACAGAAGGTATATATAACTGAAAAAACATGTTTGTAACTTTTCAAATCGACGGCTATTATTTTTAAACAACCCTAATAGCAGTAACAGTGTTCGAATATTATTCAGTCGCTTTGTATATATATCATCGTAAATGTAATTGTCCGTAGCTTTCTTCAAACTTGACAGACTATGGATAACAACTGTAACAGTGCTTGCGCGTATAATTTTTCTGGCAAGGTTAGCGCAATCATCATCCACATATCTCATGAGTCGGCGTTGTTAAATACCAGTGGAATTCCGAAATGGTCACCCGTGTATCATATATATATATATATATATATATATATATATATATATATATATATATATGTATATATATATATAATTTAAAGGAGATTAGAACAATAGTCTAAAGAGCTGATTGTATTTTAATGTAACAGTGAAATTACTAGTTTAATTAAAATACAGGAAATAGAAAGTGCTCGTTGTAATTTAGATATATAATAAGCTCGATAGTTAAATGTCCTAGAGCTAATTCAATATTAAGTAATGTCATTTATAATTTAAAATTTAAAAATCAAATTTTAATTAAATTAATTAATCATTCAATAAGATAAAAAGCTATAGCAAACATCTAAATGACTATTTTAACCACAGTTCCTGATTTCAAAACAAAAAAAAAAGAAAAATTAAAAGATTCATCTGCCTTACCTTTAATGTTAGGTTTATTTATGGTGTCTTTTAAATTCAATAAAAACCCTCCAAAATTTGCTGATGAGGAGACCTTGCTTACCAAAAAACTATATATAATTATTCTACATAACTTGATGTATACCACAATAAAAAGCATTGTTTTCCGAAACGATCGTACAGATAATTGATTTTGTTGTTGTTCCTTTTTATGAAACGGATTTTTAATTTAATTAAAATTTGATTTTTAAATTATAAATTATAAATCACATTACTTAATATATATATATATATATATATATATATATATATGTGTGTGTGTGTGTGTGTGTGTGTGTCTGTGTGTGTGTGTTTTGCATTAGAAAACTTTATATATACACTACCATTTCAGCCAGGCTTTGCTCGGGCCTTATGTACTATTCATAACTTGCCCTATGTGTGAATACATTTTATGTAAGGTTTCAAATGTTTAGATAGATAGGATAGATGCAATATATAGTAATGATTTAAAAGTATATAAAAAAACTCATACGCCACCACCGAGAATCGAAACCAAAACGTTCAGCTTACGATTATTTTCCTATGCCGTCAATGACTGGGCTATGAGAACATGTTTACTGCAAGGCTAAAAATAAAAACATGAACTAATATCTACTACCTTATGCATTCGTAATGCCGGCGTTCGACTTTCACCTGGAAATTTTCATTTTTTTTTTTCAATTTTCACACTTTTGCACAGATTTGTCCGGGCTAAAACCAAAATATAAAGTTTTGCATGGATTCAAATACCTTATATATGAAGTATCATGTCTGTAGACCAAAAACTCTAAGACGAGTTTGGTAGGCAAAATTTATTAAACAAAAATATATACGTATGCATAAATATATATGGAAACACTTTTGTGTTTACTATAAACCTTTTACGGAAATATTATGCAAGTATAAATCATGTAGAATATCTGCATGAATATAATTACACGTAATAGTTAACTAAAGATGATTATCCCATTAGAAAACCGAAGCAGCTAATAGGGAATTAATTAAAATGAATGTTTAAAATAATATGCAAATTAGCTAGATCTTTTGCTAGTGAATGCAATTCCACAACCCATATATAAGAAAATTGTATTTTCTTTTTAAATAAACACAAAAGAGGGGTTTTAATATGAATATAAATACGCAAAAAAGAAAAACGAATTCATAGGAGTTCTAGCATTTCAGCTCGGCGTTGCTCGGGTGTTTGGAGGTGTATGCTGAGCAAGAAAAAAAAACAGAAACGGTCAACTTAATTTTGACCCCTATTATGACCTCGTACAATTTATTGTTTTGGGCTCAAATCAAGTTATTAAGTTAGATCCATGTCAAAGGATCCTATATCAAAAATTTCAAGTGTTTAGACCCCAAATTGTCGGAGGAGTTTGGTATAGTTCTCAAAGGTCAAATCGTTGAACTTTGACCCCTTTAACAGCCAAATTTCTGGCCGAAAACCGATCATATAGATATTCCCAAATCTCAGTACTCTGTATATCAAATTTCGAGTGTGTAGACTGAACAATTAACAGAGTTATTGCGAAGGGAAATGTACACAGACAGACACACAGACACGTTCACTTTTATAGATATACTAGCATGGGTTCCCGGCGCTGCCCGGGTTTTTTGATATGTATACTGAGCAAAAAAACTCAAAAAACAAAAAAACAAAAAAAAAAACGGTCAATTTTTTTTTTAATTTGACCCCTATTATGACACCTTAATATTTATTGTTTTGGGTTCAAATCAAGTTATTAAATTAGATCCATGTCCAAGTAAACTATATCTAAAAGTTCAAGCGTTTAGACCAAAAACTGTCGGAGGAGTTTGGTAGAGTTCTCATATGTCAAATCGTTGAACTTTGACCCCTGAACAGCCGAATGTCTGGCCGAAAACCGATCACATAGATTTTTCCAAATCTCAGTACCCTGTATAACAAAATTTGAGTCTGTCGACTACAAATTCACAGAATTATTGCGTAGGAACATGTACATAGACAGACAGACAGACAGCCACACAGACACGTCCACTTTTATAGATATATAAGCATGGGTTCCCGACGTTGCCCGGGTTTTTGGTAGTGTATGCTGAGCAAAAAAAGGGCATTTTTTTTTGCTTTGAACCCTATTATAACCCCTTAAAATTCATCGAGTTATTAAGTTAGATCCATGTCAAAGGTACCTATATCTAAAATTTCAAGTATGTAGACCTCAAATTCTCGAAGGAATTTGGTAGACTGCTTAAAGGTCAAATCGTTGAACTTTGACCTCTGAACAGCCGAATTTCTGGCCGAAAACCGATCACTTAGATATTCCCAAATCTCAGTACCCTGTATATCAAATTTCGAGTGTGTAGACTGAAAATTGACAGAGTTATTGCGAAGGAAAATGTACACAGACACACAGACAGACAGACACACACACGTTCACTTTTATAGCTGTATATATATATATATATATATAGAGAGAGAGAGAGAGAGAAAGAAAGAAAGAGAGAGAGAGAGAGAAAGAGTGTGATAAAGTTTCGAATGCAAGACGCGACGAACGCCATTTGGAAAGTTATCATTACAAAAAAACAAAAAACAAAAACAAGATTTTTTCACGCAACCATGACCCAACATTTTTTTTTTTTTTTTTCAATTTTCTGTTTATATTTCAATTAAATTAAAGTTTTAGGCAAAGTGTACATTCAGTATATTTGTCCTTTTACTTTTTTAATGTCTTAATGTAAACAAATTGTATTGATCGCGTTGGCATCCGAATTGTCCATTAAAAGTAAACATACATTAGCCGCCATAATTTAAATAAAGGAACCAGCAAATACTGGTATAAGTGTATGTCTTAAAAAAGTAATGCATAAAATAACATTTTAAGGAATCAACATTAATGTGTAATGTATAAATATTATACAAGCTAACAGATTACATAAATCTAGCGGGGTGACGTTAATTTGCTTGAGATTGAATGATGGCCAACGGGTGATTCACACTCTGGTATTTTAATGCCATCGAAATCGATGAAATCGCAGATCTTTCACACACATCGATTGATTATCTGCTCTTAACTGGGGGGGGGGATCTGAACGCAGCGCACTTCCATGCACTTAGTCTTCACTACATTTTAGTTTACATTGCACTGTAGAGAACCCACTGTTGATTTCATTTAATTATTTTATATTTAATCGCTTGCAACAGTCAATTATCATGTTTCAATTGTTTTCTAAACAGAAACGTTCATTTTGAACACGCTCTTTTCATATCGAATAACTTACTGGTGATTTTATATGACTGGTTTTAATGGTTGAGCGGTAAAAATGGCTTGCATTAAAGTTTAAAACGAAAAGTCAAATATCATGTTGCAATTTTGTTTTAAACCGAAACATTTTTTTCGAATGCGCCTCTGTAATATGAAAGAATAATCTTTTGTTTATATGACGGACCGCCGATCTGTGCGGCAATAAAAGTATCAAATGTACTTGTGATGTTCGGCCATGTAAGGTGTATACTTTGGTCAACATTTCCTGTTCATTTCTTTCATAGGATTATATTGATTATCGATTATCGATACTTATTGAAGGTATTCGATAAAAAAAAAAAACGTATATAAAAACACTGCCAGGGACATACATTTCCTTCGTGTGAAATTTCATAAATATAAACTAAACTGTTTTCGAGTCCATAGGGAACGAACTAACACACACAGACAAAGCTCGTTTAATCTAATCTACTTATATATACTTGTCTTTATATGTGTGAGTTTATTCTCTCTAGGCTCCAAAATGGCTGGGTCGATTGTTAAAAATTTCACACCCATACACATTTTGTGCCCAAGAATACCTCTGATAAGTATCAAAATCGCTTATCAAAGAAATCTAATTAAAGAAGGAACTATCCAATTCTGGTCAAAGTTAACACTTATATGCAGCTTACCAAAATAATTGCATTTAAGAAATTTTCTCAGCACACAAGCAGAATGGTTCAGCTTATAAAATACACAGCAGGTTCTTTGATAAGACAGAGGCGCGTTCAAAATGAACGCTCCTGTTTAGAGTATAATTGAACCATTGTACTTGACTTTTGCATTTTAAACTTAATTCAAATCATTATAAAAAATAAACATTATTTCATAAAACCAACAGTAGGTTCTCTGCAGTGCAATGTAGACTACAATGGATTGTAGCCTTAATAACTGCATGGAGGCATATGAAGCTTCCCCCCAGTGCACAGGGGTGAGTTCTTGACTAGAGCAGGCAATGAATTGATGTGATTGACGGATGCGCAATTACACCGATTTCGATCACAGTAAAAATATTATAAGTGTGGAACATTTGTTAATCCTTTTTAAATCCCGAGCAACGTCAGGTCACCCTGCTAGTCGTAGATAGACATATAGTTTGTTTGTTTGTTTGTTTGTGTCTACTAAATATTAAATGTATCAAAAAGAAATACTTTAGGATAGTAAATAGTTTACTTGCTAAACCATTCGCTTTACATTATTTAAAAAAAGTCGATAGAGCTTTTAAGCAAGAAGTAAAAATTCATCTATTATTAGGACTTTGTTTTTAAGCAACATGACAATATCTTAACGAATAATGCTGTTTATTGCAACATGAAATATCTTAACGAATAATGCTGTTTATTGCAACATGATAATATCTTAACCAATAATGCTGTTTATTGCAACATGGCAATATCTTAACGAATAATGCTGTTTATTGCAACATGACAATATCTTAACAAATAATACTGTTTATTGCAACATGACAATATCTTAACGAATAATGCTGTTTATTGCAACATGACAATATCTTAACGAATAATGCTGTTTATTGCAACATGACAATATCTTAACGAATAATGCTGTTTATTGCAACATGACAATATCTTAACGAATAATGCTGTTTATTGCAACATGAAATATCTTAACGAATAATGCTGTTTATTGCAACATGATAATATCTTAACCAATAATGCTGTTTATTGCAACATGATAATATCTTAACCAATAATGCTGTTTATTGCAACATGGCAATATCTTAACGAATAATGCTGTTTATTGCAACATGACAATATCTTAACAAATAATACTGTTTATTGCAACATGACAATATCTTAACGAATAATGCTGTTTATTGCAACATGACAATATCTTAACGAATAATGCTGTTTATTGCAACATGACAATATCTTAACGAATAATGCTGTTTATTGCAACATGACAATATCTTAACGAATAATGCTGTTTATTGCAACATGACAATATCTTAACGAATAATGCTGTTTATTGCAACATGACAATATCTTAACGAATAATGCTGTTTATTGCAACATGACAATATCTTAACCAATAATGCTGTTTATTGCAACATGACAATATCTTAACAAATAATGCTGTTTATTGCAACATGACAATATCTTAACCAATAATGCTGTTTATTGCAACATGACAATATCTTAACGAATAATGCTGTTTATTGCAACATGACAATATCTTAACAAATAATGTTGTTTATTGCCACATGACAATATCTTAACAAATAATGCTGTTTATTGCAACATGACAATATCTTAACAAATAATGCTGTTTATTGCAACATGACAATATCTTAACGAATAATGCTGTTTATTGCAACATGACAATATCTTAACAAATAAGTCTGTTTATTGCAACATGACAATATCTTAACGAATAATGCTGTTTATTGCAACATGACAATATCTTAACAAATAATGCTGTTTATTGCAACATGACAATATCTTAACCAATAATGCTGTTTATTGCAACATGACAATATCTTAACGAATAATGCTGTTTATTGCAACATGACAATATCTTAACGAATAATGCTGTTTATTGCAACATGACAATATCTTAACAAATAATGCTGTTTATTGCAACATGACAATATCTTAACGAATAATGCTGTTTATTGCAACATGACAATATCTTAACAAATAATGCTGTTTATTGCAACATGACAATATCTTAACGAATAATGCTGTTTATTGCAACATGACAATATCTTAACCAATAATGCTGTTTATTGCAACATGACAATATCTTAACCAATAATGCTGTTTATTGCAACATGACAATATCTTAACAAATAATGCTGTTTATTGCAACATGACAATATCTTAACCAATAATGCTGTTTATTGCAACATGACAATATCTTAACGAATAATGCTGTTTATTGCAACATGACAATATCTTAACGAATAATGCTGTTTATTGCAACATGACAATATCTTAACGAATAATGCTGTTTATTGCAACATGACAATATCTTAACCAATAATGCTGTTTATTGCAACATGACAATATCTTAACGAATAATGCTGTTTATTGCAACATGACAATATCTTAACAAATAATGCTGTTTATTGCAACATGACAATATCTTAACGAGTAATGCTGTTTACTGCAACATGACAATATCTTAACAAATAATGCTGTTTATTGCAACATGACAATATCTTAACCAATAATGCTGTTTATTGCAACATGACAATATCTTAACGAATAATGCTGTTTATTGCAACATGACAATATCTTAACAAATAATGCTGTTTATTGCAACATGACAATATCTTAACGAATAATGCTGTTTATTGAAACATGACAATATCTTAACGAATAATGCTGTTTATTGCAACATGACAATATCTTAACAAATAATGCTGTTTATTGCAACATGGCAATATCTTAACAAATAATGCTGTTTATTGCAACATGACAATATCTTAACGAATAATGCTGTTTATTGCAACATGACAATATCTTAACGAATAATGCTGTTTATTGCAACATGACAATATCTTAACAAATAATGCTGTTTATTGCAACATGACAATATCTTAACAAATAATGCTGTTTATTGCAACATGACAATATCTTAACAAATAATGCTGTTTATTGCAACATGACAATATCTTAACAAATAATGCTGTTTATTGCAACATGACAATATCTTAACGAATAATGCTGTTTATTGCAACATGACAATATCTTAACAAATAATGCTGTTTATTGCAACATGACAATATCTTAACGAATAATGCTGTTTATTGCAACATGACAATATCTTAACGAATAATGCTGTTTATTGCAACATGACAATATCTTAACAAATAATGCTGTTTATTGCAACATGACAATATCTTAACAACTAATGCTGTTTATTGCAACATGACAATATCTTAACGAATAATGCTGTTTATTGCAACATGACAATATCTTAACAAATAATGCTGTTTATTGCAACATGACAATATCTTAACGAATAATGCTGTTTATTGCAACATGACAATATCTTAACAAATAATGCTGTTTATTGCAACATGACAATATCTTAACGAATAATGCTGTTTATTGCAACATGACAATATCTTAACCAATAATGCTGTTTATTGCAACATGACAATATCTTAACAAATAATGCTGTTTATTGCAACATGACAATATCTTAACGAATAATGCTGTTTATTGCAACATGACAATATCTTAACAAATAATGCTGTTTATTGCAACATGACAATATCTTAACGAATAATGCTGTTTATTGCAACATGACAATATCTTAACGAATAATGCTGTTTATTGCAACATGACAATATCTTAACCAATAATGCTGTTTATTGCAACATGACAATATCTTAACAAATAATGCTGTTTATTGCAACATGACAATATCTTAACCAATAATGCTGTTTATTGCAACATGACAATATCTTAACGAATAATGCTGTTTATTGCAACATGACAATATCTTAACGAATAATGCTGTTTATTGCAACATGACAATATCTTAACGAATAATGCTGTTTATTGCAACATGACAATATCTTAACCAATAATGCTGTTTATTGCAACATGACAATATCTTAACGAATAATGCTGTTTATTGCAACATGACAATATCTTAACAAATAATGCTGTTTATTGCAACATGACAATATCTTAACGAATAATGCTGTTTATTGCAACATGACAATATCTTAACAAATAATGCTGTTTATTTCAACATGACAATATCTTAACCAATAATGCTGTTTATTGCAACATGACAATATCTTAACGAATAATGCTGTTTATTGCAACATGACAATATCTTAACAAATAATGCTGTTTATTGCAACATGACAATATCTTAACGAATAATGCTGTTTATTGCAACATGACAATATCTTAACGAATAATGCTGTTTATTGCAACATGACAATATCTTAACAAATAATGCTGTTTATTGCAACATGACAATATCTTAACAAATAATGCTGTTTATTGCAACATGACAATATCTTAACGAATAATGCTGTTTATTGCAACATGACAATATCTTAACGAATAATGCTGTTTATTGCAACATGACAATATCTTAACAAATAATGCTGTTTATTGCAACATGACAATATCTTAACAAATAATGCTGTTTATTGCAACATGACAATATCTTAACAAATAATGCTGTTTATTTCAACATGAAAATATCTTAACAAATAATGCTGTTTATTGCAACATGACAATATCTTAACGAATAATGCTGTTTATTGCAACATGACAATATCTTAACAAATAATGCTGTTTATTGCAACATGACAATATCTTAACGAATAATGCTGTTTATTGCAACATGACAATATCTTAACGAATAATGCTGTTTATTGCAACATGACAATATCTTAACAAATAATGCTGTTTATTGCAACATGACAATATCTTAACAACTAATGCTGTTTATTGCAACATGACAATATCTTAACGAATAATGCTGTTTATTGCAACATGACAATATCTTAACAAATAATGCTGTTTATTGCAACATGACAATATCTTAACGAATAATGCTGTTTATTGCAACATGACAATATCTTAACAAATAATGCTGTTTATTGCAACATGACAATATCTTAACGAATAATGCTGTTTATTGCAACATGACAATATCTTAACGAATAATGCTGTTTATTGCAACATGACAATATCTTATCGAATAATGCTGTTTATTGCAACATGACAATATCTTAACGAATAATGCTGTTTATTGCAACATGACAATATCTTAACCAATAATGCTGTTTATTGCAACATGACAATATCTTAACGAATAATGCTGTTTATTGCAACATGACAATATCTTAACAAATAATGCTGTTTATTGCAACATGACAATATCTTAACAAATAATGCTGTTTATTGCAACATGACAATATCTTAACAACTAATGCTGTTTATTGCAACATGACAATATCTTAACGAATAATGCTGTTTATTGCAACATGACAATATCTTAACAAATAATGCTGTTTATTGCAACATGACAATATCTTAACGAATAATGCTGTTTATTGCAACATGACAATATCTTAACGAATAATGCTGTTTATTGCAACATGACAATATCTTAACGAATAATGCTTTTATTGCAACATGACAATATCTTAACAAATAATGCTGTTTATTGCAACATGACAATATCTTAACAAATAATGCTGTTTATTGCAACATGACAATATCTTAACCAATAATGCTGTTTATTGCAACATGACAATATCTTAACCAATAATGCTGTTTATTGCAACATGACAATATCTTAACAAATAATGCTGTTTATTGCAACATGACAATATCTTAACCAATAATGCTGTTTATTGCAACATGACAATATCTTAACGAATAATGCTGTTTATTGCAACATGACAATATCTTAACGAATAATGCTGTTTATTGCAACATGACAATATCTTAACGAATAATGCTGTTTATTGCAACATGACAATATCTTAACCAATAATGCTGTTTATTGCAACATGACAATATCTTAACGAATAATGCTGTTTATTGCAACATGACAATATCTTAACAAATAATGCTGTTTATTGCAACATGACAATATCTTAACGAGTAATGCTGTTTACTGCAAAATGACAATATCTTAACAAATAATGCTGTTTATTGCAACATGACAATATCTTAACCAATAATGCTGTTTATTGCAACATGACAATATCTTAACGAATAATGCTGTTTATTGCAACATGACAATATCTTAACAAATAATGCTGTTTATTGCAACATGACAATATCTTAACGAATAATGCTGTTTATTGCAACATGACAATATCTTAACGAATAATGCTGTTTATTGCAACATGACAATATCTTAACAAATAATGCTGTTTATTGCAACATGACAATATCTTAACAAATAATGCTGTTTATTGCAACATGACAATATCTTAACGAATAATGCTGTTTATTGCAACATGACAATATCTTAACGAATAATGCTTTTATTGCAACATGACAATATCTTAACAAATAATGCTGTTTATTGCAACATGACAATATCTTAACAAATAATGCTGTTTATTGCAACATGACAATATCTTAACAAATAATGCTGTTTATTGCAACATGACAATATCTTAACAAATAATGCTGTTTATTGCAACATGACAATATCTTAACGAATAATGCTGTTTATTGCAACATGACAATATCTTAACAAATAATGCTGTTTATTGCAACATGACAATATCTTAACGAATAATGCTGTTTATTGCAACATGACAATATCTTAACGAATAATGCTGTTTATTGCAACATGACAATATCTTAACAAATAATGCTGTTTATTGCAACATGACAATATCTTAACAACTAATGCTGTTTATTGCAACATGACAATATCTTAACGAATAATGCTGTTTATTGCAACATGACAATATCTTAACAAATAATGCTGTTTATTGCAACATGACAATATCTTAACGAATAATGCTGTTTATTGCAACATGACAATATCTTAACAAATAATGCTGTTTATTGCAACATGACAATATCTTAACGAATAATGCTGTTTATTGCAACATGACAATATCTTAACCAATAATGCTGTTTATTGCAACATGACAATATCTTAACAAATAATGCTGTTTATTGCAACATGACAATATCTTAACGAATAATGCTGTTTATTGCAACATGACAATATCTTAACAAATAATGCTGTTTATTGCAACATGACAATATCTTAACGAATAATGCTGTTTATTGCAACATGACAATATCTTAACCAATAATGCTGTTTATTGCAACATGACAATATCTTAACCAATAATGCTGTTTATTGCAACATGACAATATCTTAACAAATAATGCTGTTTATTGCAACATGACAATATCTTAACCAATAATGCTGTTTATTGCAACATGACAATATCTTAACGAATAATGCTGTTTATTGCAACATGACAATATCTTAACGAATAATGCTGTTTATTGCAACATGACAATATCTTAACGAATAATGCTGTTTATTGAAACATGACAATATCTTAACCAATAATGCTGTTTATTGCAACATGACAATATCTTAACGAATAATGCTGTTTATTGCAACATGACAATATCTTAACAAATAATGCTGTTTATTGCAACATGACAATATCTTAACGAATAATGCTGTTTATTGCAACATGACAATATCTTAACAAATAATGCTGTTTATTTCAACATGACAATATCTTAACCAATAATGCTGTTTATTGCAACATGACAATATCTTAACGAATAATGCTGTTTATTGCAACATGACAATATCTTAACAAATAATGCTGTTTATTGCAACATGACAATATCTTAACGAATAATGCTGTTTATTGCAACATGACAATATCTTAACGAATAATGCTGTTTATTGCAACATGACAATATCTTAACAAATAATGCTGTTTATTGCAACATGACAATATCTTAACAAATAATGCTGTTTATTGCAACATGACAATATCTTAACGAATAATGCTGTTTATTGCAACATGACAATATCTTAACGAATAATGCTGTTTATTGCAACATGACAATATCTTAACAAATAATGCTGTTTATTGCAACATGACAATATCTTAACAAATAATGCTGTTTATTGCAACATGACAATATCTTAACAAATAATGCTGTTTATTGCAACATGAAAATATCTTAACAAATAATGCTGTTTATTGCAACATGACAATATCTTAACGAATAATGCTGTTTATTGCAACATGACAATATCTTAACAAATAATGCTGTTTATTGCAACATGACAATATCTTAACGAATAATGCTGTTTATTGCAACATGACAATATCTTAACGAATAATGCTGTTTATTGCAACATGACAATATCTTAACAAATAATGCTGTTTATTGCAACATGACAATATCTTAACAACTAATGCTGTTTATTGCAACATGACAATATCTTAACGAATAATGCTGTTTATTGCAACATGACAATATCTTAACAAATAATGCTGTTTATTGCAACATGACAATATCTTAACGAATAATGCTGTTTATTGCAACATGACAATATCTTAACAAATAATGCTGTTTATTGCAACATGACAATATCTTAACGAATAATGCTGTTTATTGCAACATGACAATATCTTAACGAATAATGCTGTTTATTGCAACATGACAATATCTTATCGAATAATGCTGTTTATTGCAACATGACAATATCTTAACGAATAATGCTGTTTATTGCAACATGACAATATCTTAACGAATAATGCTGTTTATTGCAACATGACAATATCTTAACGAATAATGCTGTTTATTGCAACATGACAATATCTTAACAAATAATGCTGTTTATTGCAACATGACAATATCTTAACAAATAATGCTGTTTATTGCAACATGACAATATCTTAACAACTAATGCTGTTTATTGCAACATGACAATATCTTAACGAATAATGCTGTTTATTGCAACATGACAATATCTTAACAAATAATGCTGTTTATTGCAACATGACAATATCTTAACGAATAATGCTGTTTATTGCAACATGACAATATCTTAACGAATAATGCTGTTTATTGCAACATGACAATATCTTAACGAATAATGCTGTTTATTGCAACATGACAATATCTTAACAAATAATGCTGTTTATTGCAACATGACAATATCTTAACAAATAATGCTGTTTATTGCAACATGACAATATCTTAACAACTAATGCTGTTTATTGCAACATGACAATATCTTAACAAATAATGCTGTTTATTGCAACATGACAATATCTTAACAACTAATGCTGTTTATTGCAACATGACAATATCTTAACGAATAATGCTGTTTATTGCAACATGACAATATCTTAACAAATAATGCTGTTTATTGCAACATGACAATATCTTAACCAATAATGCTGTTTATTGCAACATGACAATATCTTAACCAATAATGCTGTTTATTGCAACATGACAATATCTTAACCAATAATGCTGTTTATTGCAACATGACAATATCTTAACAAATAATGCTGTTTATTGCAACATGACAATATCTTAACAAATAATGCTGTTTATTGCAACATGACAATATCTTAACAACTAATGCTGTTTATTGCAACATGACAATATCTTAACGAATAATGCTGTTTATTGCAACATGACAATATCTTAACTAATAATGCTGTTTATTGCAACATGACAATATCTTAACGAATAATGCTGTTTATTGCAACATGACAATATCTTAACGAATAATGCTGTTTATTGCAACATGACAATATCTTAACGAATAATGCTGTTTATTGCAACATGACAATATCTTAACAAATAATGCTGTTTATTGCAACATGACAATATCTTAACAAATAATGCTGTTTATTGCAACATGACAATATCTTAACAACTAATGCTGTTTATTGCAACATGACAATATCTTAACAAATAATGCTGTTTATTGCAACATGACAATATCTTAACGAATAATGCTGTTTATTGCAACATGACAATATCTTAACGAATAATGCTGTTTATTGCAACATGACAATATCTTAACGAATAATGCTGTTTATTGCAACATGACAATATCTTAACAAATAATGCTGTTTATTGCAACATGACAATATCTTAACAAATAATGCTGTTTATTGCAACATGACAATATCTTAACGAATAATGCTGTTTATTGCAACATGACAATATCTTAACGAATAATGCTGTTTATTGCAACATGACAATATCTTAACGAATAATGCTGTTTATTGCAACATGACAATATCTTAAAAAATAATGCTGTTTATTGCAACATGACAATATCTTAACGAATAATGCTGTTTATTGCAACATGACAATATCTTAACGAATAATGCTGTTTATTGCAACATGACAATATCTAAACGAATAATGCTGTTTATTGCAACATGACAATATCTTAACGAATAATGCTGTTTATGGAAACATAACAATATCTTAACGAATAATGCTGTTTATGGCAACATGACAATATCTTAACGAATAATGCTGTTTATTGCAACATGACAATATCTTAACGAATAATGCTGTTTATTGCCACATGACAATATCTTAACGAATAATGCTGTTTATTGCACCATGACAATATCTTAACGAATAATGCTGTTTATTGCAACATGACAATATCTTAACGAATAATGCTGTTTATTGCAACATGACAATATCTTAACGAATAATGCTGTTTATTGCAACATGGCAATATCTTAACGAATAATGCTGTTTATTGCAACATGACCATATCTTAACGAATAATGCTGTTTATTGCAACATGGCAATATCTTAACGAATAATGCTGTTTATTGCAACATGACAATATCTTAACGAATAATGCTGTATATTACAACATGACAATATCTTAACGAATAATGCTGTGTATTGCAACATGACAATATCTTAACGAATAATGCTGTTTATTGCAACATAACAATATCTTAACGAATAATGCTGTTTCTTGCAACATGACAATATCTTAACGAATAATGCTGTTTATTGCAACATGACAATATCTTAACGAATAATGCTGTTTATTGAAATATGATAATATCTTAACGAATAATGCTGTTTATTGCAATATGACAATATCTTAACCAATAATGCTTTTTGTTGCAACATGACAATATCTTAACGAATAATGCTGTATATTACAACATGACAATATCTTAACGAATAATGCTGTTTATTGCAACATGACAATATCTTAACGAATAATGCTGTATATTACAACATGACAATATCTTAACGAATAATGCTGTTTATTTCAACATGACAATATCTTAACGAATAATGCTGTATATTACAACATGACAATATCTTAACGAATAATGCTGTTTATTGCAACATGACAATATCTTAACGAATAATGCTGTTTATTGCAACATAACAATATCTTAACGAATAATGCTGTTTCTTGCAACATGACAATATCTTAACGAATAATGCTGTTTATTGCAACATGACAATATCTTAACGAATAATGCTGTTTATTGCAACATGACAATATCTTAACGAATAATGCTGTTTATTGCAACATGACAATATCTTAACGAATAATGCTGTTTATTGCAACATGACAATATCTTAACGAATAATGCTGTTTATTGCAACATGACAATATCTTAACGTATAATGCTGTTTATTGCAACATGACAATATCTTAAAGAATAATGCTGTTTATTGGAACATGACAATATCTTAACGAATAATGCTTTTTGTTGCAACATGACAATATCTTAACGAATAATGCTGTTTATTGCAACATGACAATATCTTAACGAATAATGCTGTTTATGGCAACATGACAATATCTTAACGAATAATTCTGTTTATTGCAACATGACAATATCTTAACGAATAATGCTGTTTATTGCAACATGGCAATATCTTAACGAATAATGCTGTTCATTGCAACATGACAATATCTTAACGAATAATTCTGTTTATTGCAACATGGCAATATCTAAACGAATAATGCTGTTTATTGCAACATGACAATATCTTAACGAATAATGCTGTTTATTGAAATATTACAATATCTTAACGAATAATGCTGTTTATTGCAACATGACAATATCTTAACGAATAATGCTTTTTGTTGCAACATGACAATATCTTAACGAATAATGCTGTTTATTGCAACATGGCAATATCTTAACGAATAATGCTGTTTATTGCAACATGACAATATCTTAACGAATAATGCTGTTTATTGAAATATGACAATATCTTAACGAATAATGCTGTATATTACAACATGACAATATCTTAACGAATAATGCTGTTTATTGCAACATGACAATATCTTAACGAATAATGCTGTTTATTGCAACATGACAATATCTTAACGAATAATGCTGTTTATGGCAACATGACAATATCTTAACGAATAATGCTGTTTATTGCAACATGACAATATCTTAACGAATAATGCTGTTTATTGCAACATGGCAATATCTTAACAGATAATGCTGTTCATTGCAACATGACAATATCTTAACGAATAATGCTGTTTATTGCAACATGGCAATATCTTAACGAATAATGCTTTTTATTGCAACATGACAATATCTTAACGAATAATGCTGTTTATTGCAACATAACAATATCTTAACCAATAATGCTGTTTATGGCAACATAACAATATCTTAACGAATAATGCTGTTTATGGCAACATGACAATATCTTAACCAATAATGCTGTTTGTTGCAACATGACAATATCTTAACGAATAATGCTGTTTATTGCAACATGACAATATCTAAACGAATAATGCTGTTTATTTCCACATGACAATATCTTAACGAATAATGCTGTTTATTGCAACATGACAATATCTTAACGAATAATGCTGTTTATTGCAACATAACAATATCTTAACGAATAATGCTGTTTATTGCAATATGACAATATCTTAACCAATAATGCTTTTTGTTGCAACATGACAATATCTTAACGAATAATGCTGTATATTACAACATGACAATATCTTAACGAATAATGCTGTTTATTGCAACATGACAATATCTTAACGAATAATGCTGTTTCTTGCAACATGACAATATCTTAACGAATAATGCTGTTTATTGCAACATAACAATATCTTAACGAATAATGCTGTTTCTTGCAACATGACAATATCTTAACGAATAATGCTGTTTATTGCAACATGACAATATCTTAACGAATAATGCTGTTTATTGCAACATGACAATATCTTAACCAATAATGCTGTTTATTGCAACATGTCCATATCTTAACGAATAATGCTGTTTATTGCAACATGACAATATCTTAACGAATAATGCTGTTTATTGCAACATGTCCATATCTTAACGAATAATGCTGTTTATTGCAACATGACAATATCTTAACGAATAATGCTGTTTATTGGAACATGACAATATCTTAACGAATAATGCTTTTTGTTGCAACATGACAATATCTTAACGAATAATGCTGTTTATTGCAACATGACAATATCTTAACGAATAATGCTGTTTATTGCAACATGACAATATCTTAACGAATAATGCTGTTTATTGAAATATGACAATATCTTAACGAATAATGCTGTTTATTGCAACATGACAATATCTTAACGAATAATGCTGTTTATTGCAACATGACAATATCTTAACGAATAATGCTGTTTATTGCAACATGACAATATCTTAACGAATAATGCTGTTTATTGCAACATGACAATATCTTAACGAATAATGCTGTTTATTGCAACATGACAATATCTTAACGAATAATGCTGTTTATTGCAACATGACAATATCTTAACGAATAATGCTGTTTATTGCAACATGGCAATATCTTAACGAATAATGCTGTTTATTGCAACATGACAATATCTTAACGAATAATGCTGTTCATTGCAACATGACAATATCTTAACGAATAATGCTGTGTATTGCAACATGACAATATCTTAACGAATAATGCTGTTTATTGCAACATGACAATATCTTAACGAATAATGCTGTTTATTGCAACATGACAATATCTTAACGAATAATGCTGTTTATTGCAACATGACAATATCTTAACGAATAATGCTGTTTATTGCAACATGGCAATATCTTAACGAATAATGCTGTTTATTGCAACATGACAATATCTTAACGAATAATGCTGTTTATTGAAATATGACAATATCTTAACGAATAATGCTGTTTATTGCAACATGACAATATCTTAACGAATAATGCTTTTTGTTGCAACATGACAATATCTTAACGAATAATGCTGTTTATTGCAACATGGCAATATCTTAACGAATAATGCTGTTTATTGCAACATGACAATATCTTAACGAATAATGCTGGTTATTGAAATATGACAATATCTTAACGAATAATGCTGTATATTACAACATGACAATATCTTAACGAATAATGCTGTTTATTGCAACATGACAATATCTTAACGAATAATGCTGTTTATTGCAACATGACAATATCTTAACGAATAATGCTGTTTATTGCAACATGACAATATCTTAACCAATAATGCTGTTTATTGCAACATGTCCATATCTTAACGAATAATGCTGTTTATTGCAACATGACAATATCTTAACGAATAATGCTGTTTATTGCAACATGTCCATATCTTAACGAATAATGCTGTTTATTGCAACATGACAATATCTTAACGAATAATGCTGTTTATTGCAACATGACAATATCTTAACGAATAATGCTTTTTGTTGCAACATGACAATATCTTAACGAATAATGCTGTTTATTGCAACATGACAATATCTTAACGAATAATGCTGTTTATTGCAACATGACAATATCTTAACGAATAATGCTGTTTATTGAAATATGACAATATCTTAACGAATAATGCTGTTTATTGCAACATGACAATATCTTAACGAATAATGCTGTTTATTGCAACATGGCAATATCTTAACGAATAATGCTGTTTATTGCAACATGACAATATCTTAACGAATAATGCTGTTTATTGCAACATGACAATATCTTAACGAATAATGCTGTTTATTGCAACATGACAATATCTTAACGAATAATGCTGTTTATTGCAACATGGCAATATCTTAACGAATAATGCTGTTCATTGCAACATGACAATATCTTAACGAATAATGCTGTTTATTGCAACATGGCAATATCTTAACGAATAATGCTGTTTATTGCAACATGACAATATCTTAACGAATAATGCTGTTCATTGCAACATGACAATATCTTAACGAATAATGCTGTGTATTGCAACATGACAATATCTTAACGAATAATGCTGTTTATTGCAACATGACAATATCTTAACGAATAATGCTGTTTATTGCAACATGACAATATCTTAACGAATAATGCTGTTTATTGCAACATGACAATATCTTAACGAATAATGCTGTTTATTGCAACATGGCAATATCTTAACGAATAATGCTGTTCATTGCAACATGACAATATCTTAACGAATAATGCTGTTTATTGCAACATGGCAATATCTTAACGAATAATGCTGTTTATTGCAACATGACAATATCTTAACGAATAATGCTGTTTATTGAAATATGACAATATCTTAACGAATAATGCTGTTTATTGCAACATGACAATATCTTAACGAATAATGCTTTTTGTTGCAACATGACAATATCTTAACGAATAATGCTGTTTATTGCAACATGGCAATATCTTAACGAATAATGCTGTTTATTGCAACATGACAATATCTTAACGAATAATGCTGTTTATTGAAATATGACAATATCTTAACGAATAATGCTGTATATTACAACATGACAATATCTTAACGAATAATGCTGTTTATTGCAACATGACAATATCTTAACAAATAATGCTGTTTATTACAACATGACAATATCTTAACGAATAATG
Source organism: Euprymna scolopes (assembly GCF_053919585.1). Classification (NCBI taxonomy): domain Eukaryota; kingdom Metazoa; phylum Mollusca; class Cephalopoda; order Sepiida; family Sepiolidae; genus Euprymna; species Euprymna scolopes. The sequence continues at coordinate 27,331,948 of NC_136512.1, read as the reverse complement.
CTGTTTATTGCAACATGACAATATCTTAACGAATAATGCTGTTTATTGCAACATGACAATATCTTAACGAATAATGCTGTTTATGGCAACATGACAATATCTTAACGAATAATGCTGTTTATTGCAACATGACAATATCTTAACGAATAATGCTGTTTATTGCAACATGGCAATATCTTAACGAATAATGCTGTTCATTGCAACATGACAATATCTTAACGAATAATGCTGTTTATTGCAACATGGCAATATCTTAACGAATAATGCTGTTTATTGCAACATGACAATATCTTAACGAATAATGCTGTTTATTGCAACATGACAATATCTTAACCAACAATGCTGTTTATGGCAACATAACAATATCTTAACGAATAATGCTGTTTATGGCAACATGACAATATCTTAACCAATAATGCTGTTTATTGCAACATGACAATATCTTAACGAATAATGCTGTTTATTGCAACATGACAATATCTTAACCAATAATGCTGTTTATTGCCACATGACAATATCTTAACGAATAATGCTGTTTATTGCACCATGACAATATCTTAACGAATAATGCTGTTTATTGCAACATGGCAATATCTTAACGAATAATGCTGTTCATTGCAACATGACAATATCTTAACGAATAATGCTGTTTATTGCAACATGACAATATCTTCACGAATAATGCTCTTTATTGCAACATGACAATATCTTAACGAATAATGCTGTTTATTGCAACATGACAATATCTAAACGAATAATGCTGTTTATTGCAACATGACAATATCTTAACGAATAATGCTGTTTATTGCAACATGACAATATCTTAACGAATAATGCTGTTTATTGCAACATGACAATATCTTAACGAATAATGCTGTTTATTGCAACATGACAATATCTTAACGAATAATGCTGTTTATTGCAACATGACAATATCTTAACGAATAATGCTGTTTATTGCAACATGACAATATCTTAACGAATAATGCTGTTTATTGCAACATGACAATATCTTAACGAATAATGCTTTTTGTTGCAACATGACAATATCTTAACGAATAATGCTGTTTATTGCAACATGACAATATCTTAACGAATAATGCTGTTTATTGCAACATGGCAATATCTAAACGAATAATGCTGTTTATTGCAACATGACAATATCTTAACGAATAATGCTGTTTATTGCAACATGACAATATCTTAACGAATAATGCTGTTTATTGCAACATGAAAATATCTTAACGAATAATGCTGTTTATTGCAACATGACAATATCTTAACGAATAATGCTGTTTATTGAAATATGACAATATCTTACCGAATAATGCTGTTTATTGCAACATGGAAATATCTTTACGAATAATGCTGTTTATTGCAACATGACAATATCTTTACGAATAATGCTGTTTATTGCAACATGGCAATATCTTAACGAATAATGCTGTTTATTGCAACATGACAATATCTTAACGAATAATGCTGTTTATTGCAACATGACAATATCTTAACGAATAATGCTGTTTATTGCAACATGTCCATATCTTAACGAATAATGCTGTTTATTGCAACATGACAATATCTTAACGAATAATGCTGTTTATTGGAACATGACAATATCTTAACGAATAATGCTGTTTATTGCAACATGACAATATCTTAACGAATAATGCTGTTTATTGCAACATGACAATATCTTAACGAATAATGCTGTTTATTGCAACATGTCCATATCTTAACGAATAATGCTGTTTATTGCAACATGACAATATCTTAACGAATAATGCTGTTTATTGGAACATGACAATATCTTAACGAATAATGCTTTTTGTTGCAACATGACAATATCTTAACGAATAATGCTGTTTATTGCAACATGACAATATCTTAACGAATAATGCTGTCTATTGCAACATGACAATATCTTAACGAATAATGCTGTTTATTGAAATATGACAATATCTTAACGAATAATGCTGTTTATTGCAACATGACAATATCTTAACGAATAATGCTGTTTATTGCAACATGGCAATATCTTAACGAATAATGCTGTTTATTGCAACATGACAATATCTTAACGAATAATGCTGTTTATTGCAACATGACAATATCTTAACGAATAATGCTGTTTATTGCAACATGACAATATCTTAACGAATAATGCTGTTTATTGCAACATGGCAATATCTTAACGGATGATGCTGTTCATTGCAACATGACAATATCTTAACGAATAATGCTGTTTATTGCAACATGGCAATATCTTAAAAAATAATGCTGTTTATTGCAACATGACAATATCTTAACGAATAATGCTGTTCATTGCAACATGACAATATCTTAACGAATAATGCTGTGTATTGCAACATGACAATATCTTAACGAATAATGCTGTTTATTGCAACATGACAATATCTTAACGAATAATGCTGTTTATTGCAACATGACAATATCTTAACGAATAATGCTGTTTATTGCAACATGACAATATCTTAACGAATAATGCTGTTTATTGCAACATGGCAATATCTTTACGAATAATGCTGTTCATTGCAACATGACAATATCTTAACGAATAATGCTGTTTATTGCAACATGGCAATATCTTAACGAATAATGCTGTTTATTGCAACATGACAATATCTTAACGAATAATGCTGTTTATTGAAATATGACAATATCTTAACGAATAATGCTGTTTATTGCAACATGACAATATCTTAACGAATAATGCTTTTTGTTGCAACATGACAATATCTTAACGAATAATGCTGTTTATTGCAACATGGCAATATCTTAACGAATAATGCTGTTTATTGCAACATGACAATATCTTAACGAATAATGCTGTTTATTGAAATATGACAATATCTTAACGAATAATGCTGTATATTACAACATGACAATATCTTAACGAATAATGCTGTTTATTGCAACATGACAATATCTTAACAAATAATGCTGTTTATTACAACATGACAATATCTTAACGAATAATGCTGTTTATTGCAACATGACAATATCTTAACGAATAATGCTGTTTATTGCAACATGACAATATCTTAACGAATAATGCTGTTTATGGCAACATGACAATATCTTAACGAATAATGCTGTTTATTGCAAAATGACAATATCTTAACGAATAATGCTGTTTATTGCAACATGGCAATATCTTAACGAATAATGCTGTTCATTGCAACATAACAATATCTTAACGAATAATGCTGTTTATTGCAACATGGCAATATCTTAACGAATAATGCTGTTTATTGCAACATGACAATATCTTAACGAATAATGCTGTTTATTGCAACATGACAATATCTTAACCAACAATGCTGTTTATGGCAACATAACAATATCTTAACGAATAATGCTGTTTATGGCAACATGACAATATCTTAACCAATAATGCTGTTTATTGCAACATGACAATATCTTAACGAATAATGCTGTTTATTGCAACATGACAATATCTTAACGAATAATGCTGTTTATTGCCACATGACAATATCTTAACGAATAATGCTGTTTATTGCACCATTACAATATCTTAACGAATAATGCTGTTTATTGCAACATGGCAATATCTTAACGAATAATGCTGTTCATTGCAACATGACAATATCTTAACGAATAATGCTGTTTTATTGCAACATGACAATATCTTCACGAATAATGCTGTTTATTGAACATGACAATATCTTAACGAATAATGCTGTTTATTGCAACATGACAATATCTAAACGAATAATGCTGTTTATTGCAACATGACAATATCTTAACGAATAATGCTGTTTATTGCAACATGACAATATCTTAACGAATAATGCTGTTTATTGCAACATGACAATATCTTAACGAATAATGCTGTTTATTGCAACATGACAATATTTTAACGAATAATGCTGTTTATTGCAACATGACAATATCTTAACGAATAATGCTGTTTATTGCAACATGACAATATCTTAACGAATAATGCTGTTTATTGCAACATGACAATATCTTAACGAATAATGCTTTTTGTTGCAACATGACAATATCTTAACGAATAATGCTGTTTATTGCAACATGACAATATCTTAACGAATAATGCTGTTTATTGCAACATGGCAATATCTAAACGAATAATGCTGTTTATGGCAACATGACAATATCTTAACGAATAATGCTGTTTATTGCAACATGACAATATCTTAACAAATAATGCTGTTTATTGCAACATGAAAATATCTTAACGAATAATGCTGTTTATTGCAACATGACAATATCTTAACGAATAATGCTGTTTATTGAAATATGACAATATCTTACCGAATAATGCTGTTTATTGCAACATGGAAATATCTTTACGAATAATGCTGTTTATTGCAACATGACAATATCTTTACGAAAAATGCTGTTTATTGCAACATGGCAATATCTTAACGAATAATGCTGTTTATTGCAACATGACAATATCTTAACGAATAATGCTGTTTATGGCAACATGACAATATCTTAACGAATAATGCTGTTTATTGAAATATGACAATATCTTTACGAATAATGCTGTTTATTGCAACATGGAAATATCTTTACGAATAATGCTGTTTATTGCAACATGACAATATCTTAACGAATAATGCTGTTTATTGCAACATTGCAATATCTTAACGAATAATGCTGTTTATTGCAACATGACAATATCTTAACGAATAATGCTGTTTATTGCAACATGACAATATCTTAACGAATAATGCTTTTTGTTGTAACATGACAATATCTTAACGAATAATGCTGTTTATGCAACATGGCAATATCTTAACGAATAATGCTGTTTATTGCAACATGACAATATCTTTACGAATAATGCTGTTTATTGCAACATGACAATATCTTAACGAATAATGCTGTTTATTGCAACATGACAATATCTTAACGAATAGTGCTGTTTATTGCAACATGACAATATCTTAACGAATAATGCTGTTTATTGCAACATGACAATATCTTTACGAATAATGCTGTTTATTGCAACATGACAATATCTTAACGAATAATGCTGTTTATTGCAACATGACAATATCTTAACGAATAATGCTGTTCATTGCAACATGACAATATCTTAAAGAATAATGCTGTTTATTGCAACATGACAATATCTTTACGAATAATGCTGTTTATTGCAATATGACAATATCTTTACGAATAATGCTGTTTATTGCAATATGACAATATCTTAACGAATAATGCTGTTTTATTGCAACATGACAATATCTTCACGAATAATGCTGTTTATTGAACATGACAATATCTTAACGAATAATGCTGTTTATTGCAACATGACAATATCTAAACGAATAATGCTGTTTATTGCAACATGACAATATCTTAACGAATAATGCTGTTTATTGCAACATGACAATATCTTAACGAATAATGCTGTTTATTGCAACATGACAATATCTTAACGAATAATGCTGTTTATTGCAACATGACAATATCTTAACGAATAATGCTGTTTATTGCAACATGACAATATCTTAACGAATAATGCTGTTTATTGCAACATGACAATATCTTAACGAATAATGCTGTTTATTGCAACATGACAATATCTTAACGAATAATGCTTTTTGTTGCAACATGACAATATCTTAACGAATAATGCTGTTTATTGCAACATGACAATATCTTAACGAATAATGCTGTTTATTGCAACATGGCAATATCTAAACGAATAATGCTGTTTATGGCAACATGACAATATCTTAACGAATAATGCTGTTTATTGCAACATGACAATATCTTAACGAATAATGCTGTTTATTGCAACATGAAAATATCTTAACGAATAATGCTGTTTATTGCAACATGACAATATCTTAACGAATAATGCTGTTTATTGAAATATGACAATATCTTACCGAATAATGCTGTTTATTGCCACATGGAAATATCTTTACGAATAATGCTGTTTATTGCAACATGACAATATCTTTACGAAAAATGCTGTTTATTGCAACATGGCAATATCTTAACGAATAATGCTGTTTATTGCAACATGACAATATCTTAACGAATAATGCTGTTTATTGCAACATGACAATATCTTAACGAATAATGCTGTTTATTGAAATATGACAATATCTTTACGAATAATGCTGTTTATTGCAACATGGAAATATCTTTACGAATAATGCTGTTTATTGCAACATGACAATATCTTAACGAATAATGCTGTTTATTGCAACATTGCAATATCTTAACGAATAATGCTGTTTATTGCAACATGACAATATCTTAACGAATAATGCTGTTTATTGCAACATGACAATATCTTAACGAATAATGCTTTTTGTTGTAACATGACAATATCTTAACGAATAATGCTGTTTATGCAACATGGCAATATCTTAACGAATAATGCTGTTTATTGCAACATGACAATATCTTTACGAATAATGCTGTTTATTGCAACATGACAATATCTTAACGAATAATGCTGTTTATTGAAACATGACAATATCTTAACGAATAGTGCTGTTTATTGCAACATGACAATATCTTAACGAATAATGCTGTTTATTGCAACATGACAATATCTTTACGAATAATGCTGTTTATTGCAACATGACAATATCTTAACGAATAATGCTGTTTATTGCAACATGACAATATCTTAACGAATAATGCTGTTCATTGCAACATGACAATATCTTAACGAATAATGCTGTTTATTGCAACATGACAATATCTTTACGAATAATGCTGTTTATTGCAATATGACAATATCTTAACGAATAATGCTGTTTATTGCAACATGACAATATCTTAACGAATAATGCTGTTTATTGCAACATGACAATATCTTTACCAATAATGCTGTTTATTGCAACATGACAATATCTTAACGAATAATGCTGTTTATTGAAATATGACAATATCTTAACGAATAATGCTGTTTATTGCAACATGGAAATATCTTTACGAATAATGCTGTTTATTGCAACATGGCAATATCTTAACGAATAATGCTGTTTATTGCAACATGACAATATCTTAACTTATAATGCTGTTTATTGCAACATGACAATATCTTAACGAATAATGCTGTTTATTGCAACATGACAATATCTTAACGAATAATGCTGTTTATTGCAACATGACAATATCTTAACGAATAATGCTGTTTATTGCAACATGACAATATCTTAACGAATAATGCTTTTTGTTGCAACATGACAATATCTTAACGAATAATGCTGTTTATTGCAACATGACAATATCTTAACGAATAATGCTGTTTATTGCAACATGGCAATATCTAAACGAATAATGCTGTTTATGGCAACATGACAATATCTTAACGAATAATGCTGTTTATTGCAACATGACAATATCTTAACGAATAATGCTGTTTATTGCAACATGAAAATATCTTAACGAATAATGCTGTTTATTGCAACATGACAATATCTTAACGAATAATGCTGTTTATTGAAATATGACAATATCTTACCGAATAATGCTGTTTATTGCAACATGGAAATATCTTTACGAATAATGCTGTTTATTGCAACATGACAATATCTTTACGAAAAATGCTGTTTATTGCAACATGGCAATATCTTAACGAATAATGCTGTTTATTGCAACATGACAATATCTTAACGAATAATGCTGTTTATTGCAACATGACAATATCTTAACGAATAATGCTGTTTATTGAAATATGACAATATCTTTACGAATAATGCTGTTTATTGCAACATGGAAATATCTTTACGAATAATGCTGTTTATTGCAACATGACAATATCTTAACGAATAATGCTGTTTATTGCAACATTGCAATATCTTAACGAATAATGCTGTTTATTGCAACATGACAATATCTTAACGAATAATGCTGTTTATTGCAACATGACAATATCTTAACGAATAATGCTTTTTGTTGTAACATGACAATATCTTAACGAATAATGCTGTTTATGCAACATGGCAATATCTTAACGAATAATGCTGTTTATTGCAACATGACAATATCTTTACGAATAATGCTGTTTATTGCAACATGACAATATCTTAACGAATAATGCTGTTTATTGCAACATGACAATATCTTAACGAATAGTGCTGTTTATTGCAACATGACAATATCTTAACGAATAATGCTGTTTATTGCAACATGACAATATCTTTACGAATAATGCTGTTTATTGCAACATGACAATATCTTAACGAATAATGCTGTTTATTGCAACATGACAATATCTTAACGAATAATGCTGTTCATTGCAACATGACAATATCTTAAAGAATAATGCTGTTTATTGCAACATGACAATATCTTTACGAATAATGCTGTTTATTGCAATATGACAATATCTTAACGAATAATGCTGTTTATTGCAACATGACAATATCTTAACGAATAATGCTGTTTATTGCAACATGACAATATCTTAACCAATAATGCAGTTTATTGCAACATGACAATATCTTAACGAATAATGCTGTTTATTGAAATATGACAATATCTTAACGAATAATGCTGTTTATTGCAACATGGAAATATCTTTACGAATAATGCTGTTTATTGCAACATGGCAATATCTTAACGAATAATGCTGTTTATTGCAACATGACAATATCTTAACTTATAATGCTGTTTATTGCAACATGACAATATCTTAACGAATAATGCTGTTTATTGCAACATGACAATATCTTAACGAATAATGCTGTTTATTGCAACATGACAATATCTTAACGAATAATGCTGTTTATTGCAAACTGAAAATATCTTAACGAATAATGCTGTTTATTGCAACATGACAATATCTTAACGAATAATGCTGTTTATTGCAACATGAAAATATCTTAACGAATAATGCTGTTTATTGCAACATTACAATATCTTAACGAATAATGCTGTTTATTGCAACATGACAATATCTTAACGAATAATGCTGTTTATTGCAACATGACAATATCTTAACGAATAATGCTGTTTATTGAAATATGACAATATCTTAACGAATAATGCTGTTTATTGCAACATGACAATATCTTAACGAATAATGCTGTTTATTGCAACATGGCAATATCTTAACGAATAATGCTGTTTATTGCAACATGACAATATCTTAACGAATAATGCTGTTTATTGCAACATGACAATATCTTAACGAATAATGCTGTTTATTGCAACATGACAATATCTTAACGAATAATGCTGTTTATTGCAACATGGCAATATCTTAACGAATAATGCTGTTCATTGCAACATGACAATATCTTAACGTATAATGCTGTTTATTGCAACATGGCAATATCTTAACGAATAATGCTGTTTATTGCAACATGACAATATCTTAACGAATAATGCTGTTCATTGCAACATGACAATATCTTAACGAATAATGCTGTGTATTGCAACATGACAATATCTTAACGAATAATGCTGTTTATTGCAACATGACAATATCTTAACGAATAATGCTGTTTATTGCAACATGACAATATCTTTACGAATAATGCTGTTTATTGCAACATGACAATATCTTAACGAATAATGCTGTTTATTGCAACATGGCAATATCTTAACGAATAATGCTGTTCATTGCAACATGACAATATCTTAACGAATAATGCTGTTTATTGCAACATGGCAATATCTTAACGAATAATGCTGTTTATTGCAACATGACAATATCTTAACGAATAATGCTGTTTATTAAAATATGACAATATCTTAACGAATAATGCTGTTTATTGCAACATGACAATATCTTAACGAATAATGCTTTTTGTTGCAACATGACAATATCTTAACGAATAATGCTGTTTATTGCAACATGGCAATATCTTAACGAATAATGCTGTTTATTGCAACATGACAATATCTTAACGAATAATGCTGTTTATTGAAATATGACAATATCTTAACGAATAATGCTGTATATTACAACATGACAATATCTTAACGAATAATGCTGTTTATTGCAACATGACAATATCTTAACAAATAATGCTGTTTATTACAACATGACAATATCTTAACGAATAATGCTGTTTATTGCAACATGACAATATCTTAACGAATAATGCTGTTTATTGCAACATGACAATATCTTAACGAATAATGCTGTTTAGGCAACATGACAATATCTTAACGAATAATGCTGTTTATTGCAACATGACAATATCTTAACGAATAATGCTGTTTATTGCAACATGGCAATATCTTAACGAATAATGCTGTTCATTGCAACATGACAATATCTTAACGAATAATGCTGTTTATTGCAACATGGCAATATCTTAACGAATAATGCTGTTTATTGCAACATGACAATATCTTAACGAATAATGCTGTTTATTGCAACATGACAATATCTTAACCAACAATGCTGTTTATGGCAACATAACAATATCTTAACGAATAATGCTGTTTATGGCAACATGACAATATCTTAACCAATAATGCTGTTTATTGCAACATGACAATATCTTAACGAATAATGCTGTTTATTGCAACATGACAATATCTTAACGAACATTGCTGTTTATTGCCACATGACAATATCTTAACGAATAATGCTGTTTATTGCACCATGACAATATCTTAACGAATAATGCTGTTTATTGCAACATGGCAATATCTTAACGAATAATGCTGTTCATTGCAACATGACAATATCTTAACGAATAATGCTGTTTATTGCAACATGACAATATCTTCACGAATAATGCTGTTTATTGAACATGACAATATCTTAACGAATAATGCTGTTTATTGCAACATGACAATATCTAAACGAATAATGCTGTTTATTGCAACATGACAATATCTTAACGAATAATGCTGTTTATTGCAACATGACAATATCTTAACGAATAATGCTGTTTATTGCAACATGACAATATCTTAACGAATAATGCTGTTTATTGCAACATGACAATATCTTAACGAATAATGCTGTTTATTGCAACATGACAATATCTTAACGAATAATGCTGTTTATTGCAACATGACAATATCTTAACGAATAATGCTGTTTATTGCAACATGACAATATCTTAACGAATAATGCTTTTTGTTGCAACATAACAATATCTTAACGAATAATGCTGTTTATTGCAACATGACAATATCTTAACGAATAATGCTGTTTATTGCAACATGGCAATATCTAAACGAATAATGCTGTTTATGGCAACATGACAATATCTTAACGAATAATGCTGTTTATTGCAACATGACAATATCTTAACGAATAATGCTGTTTATTGCAACATGAAAATATCTTAACGAATAATGCTGTTTATTGCAACATGACAATATCTTAACGAATAATGCTGTTTATTGAAATATGACAATATCTTTCCGAATAATGCTGTTTATTGCAACATGGAAATATCTTTACGAGTAATGCTGTTTATTGCAACATGACAATATCTTTACGAAAAATGCTGTTTATTGCAACATGGCAATATCTTAACGAATAATGCTGTTTATTGCAACATGACAATATCTTAACGAATAATGCTGTTTATTGCAACATGACAATATCTTAACGAATAATGCTGTTTATTGAAATATGACAATATCTTTACGAATAATGCTGTTTATTGCAACATGGAAATATCTTTACGAATAATGCTGTTTATTGCAACATGACAATATCTTAACGAATAATGCTGTTTATTGCAACATTGCAATATCTTAACGAATAATGCTGTTTATTGCAACATGACAATATTTTAACGAATAATGCTGTTTATTGCAACATGACAATATCTTAACGAATAATGCTTTTTGTTGTAACATGACAATATCTTAACGAATAATGCTGTTTATTGCAACATGGCAATATCTTAACGAATAATGCTGTTTATTGCAACATGACAATATCTTTACGAATAATGCTGTTTATTGCAACATGACAATATCTTAACGAATAATGCTGTTTATTGCAACATGACAATATCTTAACAAATAGTGCTGTTTATTGCAACATGACAATATCTTAACGAATAATGCTGTTTATTGCAACATGACAATATCTTTACGAATAATGCTGTTTATTGCAACATGACAATATCTTAACGAATAATGCTGTTTATTGCAACATGACAATATCTTAACGAATAATGCTGTTCATTTCAACATGACAATATCTTTAAGAATAATGCTGTTTATTGCAACATGACAATATCTTTACGAATAATGCTGTTTATTGCAATATGACAATATCTTAACGAATAATGCTGTTTATTGCAACATGACAATATCTTAACGAATAATGCTGTTTATTGCAACATGACAATATCTTAACCAATAATGCTGTTTATTGCAACATGACAATATCTTAACGAATAATGCTGTTTATTGAAATATGACAATATCTTAACGAATAATGCTGTTTATTGCAACATGGAAATATCTTTACGAATAATGCTGTTTATTGCAACATGGCAATATCTTAACGAATAATGCTGTTTATTGCAACATGACAATATCTTAACTTATAATGCTGTTTATTGCAACATGACAATATCTTAACGAATAATGCTGTTTATTGCAACATGACAATATCTTAACGAATAATGCTGTTTATTGCAACATGACAATATCTTAACGAATAATGCTGTTTATTGCAACATGACAATATCTTAACGAATAATGCTGTTTATTGCAATATGACAATATCTTAACGAATAATGCTGTTTATTGCAACATGAAAATATCTTAACGAATAATGCTGTTTATTGCAACATTACAATATCTTAACGAATAATGCTGTTTATTGCAACATGACAATATCTTAACGAATAATGCTGTTTATTGCAACATGACAATATCTTAACGAATAATGCTGTTTATTGCAACATGACAATATCTTAACGAATAATGCTGTTTATTGCAACATGACAATATCTTAACGAATAATGCTGTTTATTGCAACATGACAATATCTTAACGAATAATGCTGTTTATTGCAACATGACAATATCTTAACGAATAATGCTGTTTATTACAACATGACAATATCTTAACGAATAATGCGGTTTATTGCAACATGACAATATCTTAACGAATTATGCTGTTTATTTAAACATGACAATATCTTAACGAATAATGCTGTTTATTGCAACATTACAATATCTTAACGAATAATGCTGTTTATTGCAACATGACAATATCTTAACGAATAGAGCTGTTTATTGCAACATGACAATATCTTAACGAATAATGCTGTTTATTGCAACATGACAATATCTTAACGAATAATGCTGTTTATTGCAACATGACAATATCTTAACGAATAAAGCTTTTTATTGCAACATGACAATATCTTAACGAATAATGCTGTTTATTGCAACATGACAATATCTTAACGAATTATGCTGTTTATTTCAACATGACAATATCTTAACGAATAATGCTGTTTATTGCAACATGACAATATCTTAACGAATAATGCTGTTTATTGCAACATGTCAATATCTAAACGAATAATGCTGTTTATTGCAACATGACAATATCTTAACGAATAATGCTGTTTATTACAACATGACAATATCTTAACGAATAATGCTGTTTATTGCAACATGACAATATCTTAACGAATAATGCTGTTTATTGCAACATGACAATATCTTAACGAATAATGCTGTTTATTGCAACATAACAATATCTTAACGAATAATGCTGTTTATTGCAACATGACAATATCTTAACGAATAATGCTGTTTATTGCAACATGACAATATCTTAACGAATAATGCTGTTTATTGCAACATGACAATATCTTAACGAATAATGCTGTTTATTGCAACATGACAATATCTTAACGAATAATGCTGTTTATTGCAACATGACAATATCTTAACGAATAAAGCTGTTTATTGCAACATGACAATATCTTAACGAATAATGCGGTTTATTGCAACATGACAATATCTTAACGAATATTGTTGTTTATTGCAACATGACAATATCTTAACGAATAATGCTGTTTATTGCAACATGACAATATCTTAACGAATAATGCTGTTTATTGCAACATGACAATATCTTAACGAATAATGCTGTTTATTGCAACA
>NC_136512.1:27224490-27317740 GCF_053919585.1 Euprymna scolopes | reverse complement strand
ACATCTTACAGTTCAAACATGTCTTAACGAATAATGCTGTTTATTGCAACAGACAATATCTTAACGAATAATGCTGTTTATTGCAACATGACAATATCTTAACAATAATGCTGTTTATTGCAACATGACAATATCTTAACGAATAATGCTGTTTATTGCAACATGACAATATCTTAACGAATAATGCTGTTCATTGCAACATGACAATATCTTAACGAATAATGCTGTTTATTGCAACATGACAATATCTTAACGAATAATGCTGTTTATTGCAACATGACAATATCTTAACGAATAATGCTGTTTATTGCAACATGACAATATCTTAACGAATAATGCTGTTTATTGCAACATGACAATATCTTAACGAATAATGCTGTTTATTGCAACATGACAATATCTTAACGAATAATGCTGTTTATTGCAACATGACAATATCTTAACGAATAATGCTGTTTATTGCAACATGACAATATCTTAACGAATAATGCTGTTTATTGCAACATGACAATATCTTAACGAATAATGCTGTTTATTGCAACATGACAATATCTTAACGAATAATGCTGTTTATTGCAACATGACAATATCTTAACGAATAATGCTGTTTATTGCAACATGACAATATCTTAACGAATAATGCTGTTTATTGCAACATGACAATATCTTAAACGAATAATGCTGTTTATTGCAACATGACAATATCTTAACGAATAATGCTGTTTATTGCAACATGACAATATCTTAACGAATAATGCTGTTTATTGCAACATGACAATATCTTAACGAATAATGCTGTTTATTGCAACATGACAATATCTTTAACGAATAATGCTGTTTATTGCAACATGACAATATCTTAACGAATAATGCTGTTTATTGCAACATGACAATATCTTAACGAATAATGCTGTTTATTGCAACATGACAATATCTTAACGAATAATGCTGTTTATTGCAACATGACAATATCTTAACGAATAATGCTGTTTATTGCAACATGACAATATCTTAACGAATAATGCTGTTTATTGCAACATGACAATATCTTAACGAATAATGCTGTTTATTGCAACATGACAATATCTTAACGAATAATGCTGTTTATTGCAACATGACAATATCTTAACGAATAATGCTGTTTATTGCAACATGACAATATCTTAACGAATAATGCTGTTTATTGCAACATGACAATATCTTAACGAATAATGCTGTTTATTGCAACATGACAATATCTTAACGAATAATGCTGTTTATTGCAACATGACAATATCTTAACGAATAATGCTGTTTATTGCAACATGACAATATCTTAACGAATAATGCTGTTTATTGCAACATGACAATATCTTAACGAATAATGCTGTTTATTGCAACATGACAATATCTTAACGAATAATGCTGTTTATTGCAACATGACAATATCTTAACGAATAATGCTGTTTATTGCAACATGACAATATCTTAACGAATAATGCTGTTTATTGCAACATGACAATATCTTAACGAATAATGCTGTTTATTGCAACATGACAATATCTTAACGAATAATGCTGTTTATTGCAACATGACAATATCTTAACGAATAATGCTGTTTATTGCAACATGACAATATCTTAACGAATAATGCTGTTTAATGCAACATGACAATATCTTAACGAATAATTCTGTTTATTGCAACATGACAATATCTTAACGAATAATGCTGTTTATTGCGACATGAAAATATCTTAACGAATAATGCTGTTTATTGCAACATGACAATATCTTAACGAATAATGCTGTTTATTGCAACATGACAATATCTTAACGAATAATGCTGTTTATTGCAACATGACAATATATTTACCAATTATGCTGTTTATTGCAACATGACAATATCTTAACGAATAATGCTGTTTATTGCAACATGACCATATCTTAACGAATAATGCTGTTTATTGCAACATGACAATATCTTAACGAATAATGCTGTTTATTGCAACATGACAATATCTTAACCAATAATGCTGTTTATTGCAACATGACAATATCTTAACGAATAATGCTGTTTATTGCAACATGACAATATCTTAACCAATAATGCTGTTTATTGCAATATGACAATATCTTAACGAATAATGCTGTTTATTGCAACATGACAATATCTTAACCAATAATGCTGTTTATTGCAACATGACAATATCTTAACGAATAATGCTGTTTATTGCAACATGACAATATCTTAACGAATAATGCTGTTTATTGCAATATGACAATATCTTAACGAATAATGCTGTTTATTGCAACATGACAATATCTTTACGAATAATGCTGTTTATTGCAACATGACAATATCTTAACGAATAATGCTGTTTATTGCAACATGACAATATCTGAACCAATAATGCTGTTTATTGCAACATGACAAAATCTTAACGAATAATGCTGTTTATTGCAACATGACAATATTTAACGAATAATGCTTTTTGTTGCAACATGACAATATCTTAACGAATAATGCTGTTTATTGCAACATTACAATATCTTAACGAATAATGCTTGTTTATTGCAACATGACAATATCTTAACGAATAATGCTGTTTATTGCAACATGACAATATCTTAACGAATAATGGTTTTATTGCAACATGACAATATCTTAACAAATAATGCTGTTTATTGCAACATGACAATATCTTAACGAATAATGCTGTTTATTGCAACATGACAATATCTTTACGAATAATGCTGTTTATTGCAACATGACAATATCTTCACGAATAATGCTTTTTATTGCAACATGACAATATCTTAACAAATAATGCTGTTTATTGCAACATGACAATATCTTCACGAATAATGCTGTTTATTGCAACATGACAATATCTTAACAAATAATGCTGTTTATTGCAACATGACAATATCTTAACGAATAATGCTGTTTATTGCAACATGACAATATCTTAACGAATAATGCTGTTCATTGCAACATGACAATATCTTAACGAATAATGCTGTTTATTGCAACATGACAATATCTTAACAAATAATGCTGTTTATTGCAACATGACAATATCTTAACAAATAATGCTTTTTATTGCAACATGAAAAATATCTTAACAAATAATGCTGTTTTATTGCAACATGACAATATCTTAACGAATAATGCTGTTTATTGCAACATGACAATATCTTAACGAATAATGCTGTTCATTGCAACATGACAATATCTTAACGAATAATGCTGTTTATTGCAACATGACAATATCTTAACGAATAATGCTGTTTATTGCAACATGACAATATCTTAACAAATAATGCTGTTTATTGCAACATGACAATATCTTAACAAATAATGCTGTTTATTGCAACATGACAATATCTTAACGAATAATGCTGTTCATTGCAACATGACAATATCTTAACGAATAATGCTGTTTATTGCAACATGACAATATCTTAACGAATAATGCTGTTTATTGCAACATGACAATATCTTAACGAATAATGCTGTTTATTGCAACATGACAATATCTTAACGAATAATGCTGTTTATGGCAACATGACAATATCTTAACGAATAATGCTGTTCATTGCAACATGACAATATCTTAACGAATAATGCTGTTTATTGCAACATGACAATATCTTAACGAATAATGCTGTTTATTGCAACATGACAATATCTTTACGAATAATGCTTTTTGTTGCAACATGACAATATCTTAACGAATAATGCTGTTTATTGCAACATGACAATATCTTAACGAATAATGCTGTTTATTGCAACATGACAATATCTTAACGAATAATGCTGTTTATTGCAACATGACAATATCTTAACGAATAATGCTGTTCATTGCAACATGACAATATCTTAACGAATAATGCTGTTTATTGCAACATGACAATATCTTAACGAATAATGCTGTTTATTGCAACATGACAATATCTTAACGAATAATGCTGTTTATTGCAACATGACAATATCTTAACGAATAATGCTTTTTATTGCAACATGACAATATCTTAACGAATAATGCTGTTTATTGCAACATGACAATATCTTAACGAATAATGCTGTTTATTGCAACATTACAATATCTTAACCAATAATGCTGTTTATTGCAACATGACAATATCTTAACGAATAATGCTGTTTATTGCAACATGACAATATCTTAACGAATAATGCTGTTTATTGCAACATGACAATATCTTTACGAATAATGCTGTTTATTGCAACATGACAATATCTTAACGAATAATGCTGTTTATTGCAACATGACAATAATCTTAACGAATAATGCTGTTTATTGCAACATGACAATATCTTAACGAATAATGCTGTTTATTGCAACATGACAATATCTTAACGAATAATGCTGTTTATTGCAACATGACAATATCTTAACGAATAATGCTGTTTATTGCAACATGACAATATCTTAACAAATAATGCTGTTTATTGCAACATGACAATATCTTAACGAATAATGCTGTTTATTTCAACATGACAATATCTTAACGAATAATGCTGTTTATTACAACATGACAATATCTTAACCAATAATGCTGTTTATTGCAACATGACAATATCTTAACCAATAATGCTGTTTATTGCAACATGACAATATCTTAACGAATAATGCTGTTTATTGCAACATGACAATATCTTAACGAATAATGCTGTTTATTGCAACATGACAATATCTTAACGAATAATGCTTTTTGTTGCAACATGACAATATCTTAACGAATAATGCTGTTTATTGCAATATGACAATATCTTAACGAATAATGCTGTTCATTGCAACATGACAATATCTTAACGAATAATGCTGTTTATTGCAACATGACAATATCTTAACGAATAATGCTGTTTATTGCAACATGACAATATCTTAACGAATAATGCTGTTTATTGCAACATGACAATATCTTTACGAATAATGCTGTTTATTGCAACATGACAATATCTTAACGAATAATGCTGTTTATTGCAACATGACAATATCTTAACAGATAATGCTTTTTGTTGCAACATGACAATATCTTAACGAATAATGCTGTTTATTGCAACATGGCAATATCTTAACGAATAATGCTGTTTTTTACAACATGACAATATCTTAACGAATAATGCTGTTTATTACAACATGACAATATCTTAACGAATAATGCTGTTTATTGCAACATGACAATATCTTTACGAATAATGCTGTTTATTGCAACATGACAATATCTTAACGAATAATGCTGTTTATTGCAACATGACAATATCTTAACGAATAATGCTGTTTATTGCAACATGACAATATCTTAACGAATAATGCTGTTTATTGCAACATGACAATATCTTAACGAATAATGCTGTTTATTGCAACATGACAATATCTTAACGAATAATGCTGTTTATTGCAACATGACAATATCTTAACGAATAATGCTGTTTATTGCAACATGACAATATCTTAACGAATAATGCTGTTTATTGCAACATGACAATATCTTAACGAACAATGCTGTTTATTGCAACATGACAATATCTTAACGAATAATGCTGTTTATTGCAACATGACAATATCTTAACGAATAATGCTGTTTATTGCAACATGACAATATCTTAACGAACAATGCTGTTTATTGCAACATGACAATATCTTAACGAATAATGCTGTTTATTGCAATATGACAATATCTTAACGAATAATGCTGTTTATTGCAACATGACAATATCTTAACGAATAATTCTGTTTATTGCAATATGACAATATCTTAACGAATAATGCTGTTTATTGCAACATGACAATATCTTAACGAATAATGCTGTTTATTGCAACATGACAATATCTTAACGAACAATGCTGTTTATTGCAACATGACAATACCTTAACGAATAATGCTGTTTATTGCAACATGACAATATCTTAACGAATAATGCTGTTTATTGCAACATGACAATATCTTAACGAATAATGCTGTTTATTGCAACATGACAATATCTTAACGAATAATGCTGTTTATTGCAATATGACAATATCTTAACGAATAATGCTGTTTATTGCAACATGACAATATCTCAACGAACAATGCTGTTTATTGCAACATGACAATATCTTAACGAATAATGCTGTTTATTGCAATATGACAATATCTTAACGAATAATGCTGTTTATTGCAACATGACAATATCTTAACGAATAATGCTGTTTATTGCAATATGACAATATCTTAACGAATAATGCTGTTCATTGCAACATGACAATATCTTAACGAATAATGCTGTTTATTGCAACATGACAATATCTTAACGAATAATGCTGTTTATTGCAACATGACAATATCTTAACGAATAATGCTCTTTATTGCAACATGACAATATCTTAACGAATAATGCTGTTTATTGCAACATGACAATATCTTTACGAATAATGCTGTTTATTGCAACATGACAATATCTTAACGAATAATGCTGTTTATTGCAACATGACAATATCTTAACAGATAATGCTTTTTGTTGCAACATGACAATATCTTAACGAAAAATGCTGTTTATTGCAACATGGCAATATCTTAACGAATAATGCTGTTTTTTACAACATGACAATATCTTAACGAATAATGCTGTTTATTACAACATGACAATATCTTAACGAATAATGCTGTTTATTGCAACATGACAATATCTTTACGAATAATGCTGTTTATTGCAACATGACAATATCTTAACGAATAATGCTGTTTATTGCAACATGACAATATCTTAACGAATAATGCTGTTTATTGCAACATGACAATATCTTTACGAATAATGCTGTTTCTTGCAACATGACAATATCTTAACGAATAATGCTGTTTATTGCAACATGACAATATCTTAACGAATAATGCTGTTTATTGCGACATGACAATATCTTAACGAACAATGCTGTTTATTGCAACATTACAATATCTTAACGAATAATGCTGTTTATTGCAATATGACAATATCTTAACGAATAATGCTGTTCATTGCAACATGACAATATCTTAACGAATAATGCTGTTTATTGCAACATGACAATATCTTAACGAATAATGCTGTTTATTGCAACATGACAATATCTTAACGAATAATGCTGTTTATTGCAACATGACAATATCTTAACGAATAATGCTGTTTATTGCAATATGACAATATCTTAACGAATAATGCTGTTCATTGCAACATGACAATATCTTAACGAATAATGCTGTTTATTGCAACATGACAATATCTTAACGAATAATGCTGTTTATTGCAACATGACAATATCTTAACGAATAATGCTGTTTATTGCAACATGACAATATCTTAACGAATAATGCTGTTTATTGCAACATGACAATATCTTAACGAATAATGCTGTTTATTGCAACATGACAATATCTTAACGAATAATGCTGTTTATTGCAACATGACAATATCTTAACGAATAATGCTGTTTATTGCAACATGACAATATCTTTACGAATAATGCTGTTTATTGCAACATGACAATATCTTAACGAATAATGCTGTTTATTGCAACATGACAATATCTTAACGAATAATGCTGTTTATTGCAACATGACAATATCTTAACGAATAATGCTGTTTATTGCAATATGACAATATCTTAACGATTAATGCTGTTCATTGCAACATGACAATATCTTAACGAATAATGCTGTTTATTGCAACATGACAATATCTTAACGAATAATGCTGTTTATTGCAACATGACAATATCTTAACGAATAATGCTGTTTATTGCAACATGACAATATCTTTACGAATAATGCTGTTTATTGCAACATGACAATATCTTTACGAATAATGCTGTTTATTGCAACATGACAATATCTTTACGAATAATGCTGTTTATTGCAACATGACAATATCTTTACGAATAATGCTGTTTATTGCAACATGACAATATCTTAACGAATAATGCTGTTTATTGCAACATGACAATATCTTTACGAATAATGCTGTTTATTGCAACATGACAATATCTTAACGAATAATGCTGTTTATTGCAACATGACAATATCTTTACGAATAATGCTGTTTATTGCAACATGACAATACCTTAACGAATAATGCTGTTTATTGCAATATGACAATATCTTAACGAATAATGCTGTTCATTGCAACATGACAATATCTTAACGAATAATGCTGTTTATTGCAACATGACAATATCTTAACGAATAATGCTGTTTATTGCAACATGACAATATCTTAACGAATAATGCTGTTTATTGCAACATGACAATATCTTAACGAATAATGCTGTTTATTGCAACATGACAATATCTTAACGAATAATGCTGTTTATTGCAACATGACAATATCTTTACGAATAATGCTGTTTATTGCAACATGACAATATCTTAACGAATAATGTTGTTTATTGCAACATGACAATATCTTAACGAATAATGCTGTTTATTGCAACATGACAATATCTTAACGAATAATGCTGTTTATTGCAACATGACAATATCTAAACAGATAATGCTTTTTGTTGCAACATGACAATATCTTAACGAATAATACTGTTTATTGCAACATGGCAATATCTTAACGAATAATGCTGTTTTTTACAACATGACAATATCTTAACGAATAATGCTGTTTATTACAACATGACAATATCTTAACGAATAATGCTGTTTATTGCAACATGACAATATCTTTACGAATAATGCTGTTTATTGCAACATGACAATATCTTAACGAATAATGCTGTTTATTGCAACATGACAATATCTTAACGAATAATGCTGTTTATTGCAACATGACAATATCTTAACGAATATTGCTGTTTATTGCAACATGACAATATCTTAACGAATAATGCTGTTTATTGCAACATGATAATATCTTAACGAATAATGCTGTTCATTGCAACATGACAATATCTTAACGAATAATGCTGTTTATTGCAACATGACAATATCTTAACGAATAATGCTGTTTATTGCAACATGACAATATCTTAACGAATAATGCTGTTTATTGCAACATGACAATATTTTAACGAATAATGCTGTTTATTGCAACATGACAATATCTTAACGAATAATGCTGTTTATTGCAACATGACAATATCTTAACGAATAATGCTGTTTATTGAAACATGGCAATATCTTAACGAATAATGCTGTTTATTGCAACATGACAATATCTTAACGAAAAATGCTGTTTATTGCAACATGACAATATCTTAACGAATAATGCTGTTTATTGCAACATGACAATATCTTAACGAATAATGCTGTTTATTGCAACATGACAATATCTTAACGAATAATGCTGTTTATTGCAACATGACAATATCTTAACGAATAATGCTGTTTATTGCAACATGACAATATCTTAACGAATAATGCTGTTTATTGCAACATGACAATATCTTAACGAATAATGCTGTTTATTGCAACATGACAATATCTTAACGAATAATGCTGTTTATTGCAACATGACAATATCTTAACCAATAATGCTGTTTATTGCAACATGACAATATCTTAACCAATAATGCTGTTTATTGCAACATGACAATATCTTAACCAATAATGCTGTTTATTGCAACATGACAATATCTTAACCAATAATGCTGTTTATTGCAATATTACAATATCTTAACAAATAATGCTGTTTATTGCAACATGACAATATCTTAACAAATAATTCTGTTTATTGCAACATGGCAATATCTTAACCAATAATGCTGTTTATTGCAACATGACAATATCTTAACGAATAATGCTGTTTATTGCAACATGACAATATCTTAACCAATAATTCTGTTTATTGCAACATGGCAATATCTTAACGAATAATGCTGTTTATTGCAACATGACAATATCTTAACGAATAATGCTGTTTATTGCAACATGACAATATCTTAACGAATAATTCTGTTTATTGCAACATGACAATATCTTAACCAATAATGCTGTTTATTGCAACATGACAATATCTTAACAAATAATGCTGTTTATTGCAACATGACAATATCTTAACCAATAATGCTGTTTATTGCAACATGACAATATCTTAACCAATAATGCTGTTTATTGCAACATGACAATATCTTAACGAATAATGCTGTTTATTGCAACATGACAATATCTTAACGAATAATGCTGTTTATTGCAACATGACAATATCTTAACAAATAATTCTGTTTATTGCAACATGACAATATCTTAACGAATAATTCTGTTTATTGCAACATGACAATATCTTAACGAATAATGCTGTTTATTGCAACATGACAATATCTTAACGAATAATTCTGTTTATTGCAACATGACAATATCTTAACCAATAATGCTGTTTATTGCAACATGACAATATCTTAACCAATAATGCTGTTTATTGCAACATGACAATATCTTAACCAATAATGCTGTTTATTGCAACATGACAATATCTTAGCCAATAATGCTGTTTATTGCAACATGACAATATCTTAACGAATAATGCTGTTTATTGCAATATGACAATATCTTAACAAATAATGCTGTTTATTGAAACATGACAATATCTTAACAAATAATTCTGTTTATTGCAACATGGCAATATCTTAACCAATAATGCTGTTTATTGCAACATGACAATATCTTAACGAATAATGCTGTTTATTGCAACATGACAATATCTTAACCAATAATTCTGTTTATTGCAACATGGCAATATCTTAACGAATAATGCTGTTTATTGCAACATGACAATATCTTAACGGATAATGCTGTTTATTGCAACATGACAATATCTTAACAAATAATTCTGTTTATTGCAACATGACAATATCTTAACCAATAATGCTGTTTATTGCAACATGACAATATCTTAACAAATAATGCTGTTTATTGCAACATGACAATATCTTAACAATAATTCTGTTTATTGCAACATGACAATATCTTAACCAATAATGCTGTTTATTGCAACATGACAATATCTTAACGAATAATGCTGTTTATTGCAACATGACAATATCTTAACAGTTAATGCTGTTTATTGCAACATGACAATATCTTAACGAATAATGCTGTTTATTGCAACATGACAATATCTTAACCAATAATGCTGTTTATTGCAACATGACAATATCTTAACAAATAATTCTGTTTATTGCAACATGACAATATCTTAACCAATAATGCTGTTTATTGCAACATGACAATATCTTAACCAATAATGCTGTTTATTGCAACATGACAATATCTTAACCAATAATGCTGTTTATTGCAACATGACAATATCTTAACCAATAATGCTGTTTATTGCAACATGACAATATCTTAACCAATAATGCTGTTTATTGCAACATGACAATATCTTAACCAATAATGCTGTTTATTGCAACATGACAATATCTTAACGAATAATGCTGTTTATTGCAACATGACAATATCTTAACAAATAATGCTGTTTACTGCAACATGACAATATCTTAACAAATAATTCTGTTTATTGCAACATGACAATATCTTAACCAATAATGCTGTTTATTGCAACATGACAATATCTTAACCAATAATGCTGTTTATTGCAACATGACAATATCTTAACCAATAATGCTGTTTATTGCAACATGACAATATCTTAACGAATAATGCTGTTTATTGCAACATGACAATATCTTAACCAATAATGCTGTTTATTGCAACATGACAATATCTTAACAAATAATTCTGTTTATTGCAACATGACAATATCTAAACCAATAATGCTGTTTATTGCAACATGACAATATCTTAACCAATAATGCTGTTTATTGCAACATGACAATATCTTAACGAATAATGCTGTTTATTGCAACATGACAATATCTTAACCAATAATTCTGTTTATTGCAACATGACAATATCTTAACCAATAATGCTGTTTATTGCAACATGACAATATCTTAACAAATAATGCTGTTTATTGCAACATGACAATATCCTTACGAATAATGCTGTTTATTGCAACATGACAATATCTTAACGAATAATGCTGTTTATTGCAACATGACAATATCTTAACGAATAATGCTGTTTATTGCAACATGACAATATCTTAACAAATAATTCTGTTTATTGCAACATGGCAATATCTTAACGAATAATGCTGTTTATTGCAACATGACAATATCTTAACGAATAATGCTGTTTATTGCAACATGACAATATCTTAACAAATAATTCTGTTTATTGCAACATGGCAATATCTTAACGAATAATGCTGTTTATTGCAACATGGCAATATCTTAACGAATAATGCTGTTTATTGCAACATGACAATATCTTAACGAATGATGCTGTTTATTGCAACATGACAATATCTTAACGAATAATTCTGTTTATTGCAACATGACAATATCTTAACGAATAATGCTGTTTATTGCAACATGACAATATCTTAACCAATAATTCTGTTTATTGCAACATGGCAATATCTTAACGAATAATGCTGTTTATTGCAACATGACAATATCTTAACTAATAATTCTGTTTATTGCAACATGACAATATCTTAACGAATAATTCTTTTTATTTCAACATGACAATATCTTAACGAATAATTCTGTTTATTGCAACATGACAATATCTTAACAAATAATGCTGTTTATTGCAACATGACAATATCTTAACAAATAATTCTGTTTATTGCAACATGACAATATCTTAACGAATAATGCTGTTTATTGCAACATGACAATATCTTAACGAATAATTCTGTTTATTGCAACATGGCAATATCTTAACCAATAATTCTGTTTATTGCAACATGGCAATATCTTAACCAATAATGCTGTTTATTGCAACATGACAATATCTTAACGAATAATGCTGTTTATTGCAACATGACAATATCTTAACGAATAATGCTGTTTATTGCAACATGACAATATCTTAACAAATAATTCTGTTTATTGCAACATGACAATATCTTAACCAATAATTCTGTTTATTGCAACATGACAATATCTTAACAAATAATTCTGTTTATTGCAACATGGCAATATCTTAACGAATAATGCTGTTTATTGCAACATGACAATATCTTAACGAATAATGCTGTTTATTGCAACATGACAATATCTTAACGAATAATGCTGTTTATTGCAACATGGCAATATCTTAACCAATAATGCTGTTTATTGCAACATGACAATATCTTAACGAATAATGCTGTTTATTGCAACATGACAATATCTTAACGAATAATGCTGTTTATTGCAACATTGCAATATCTTAACGAATAATGCTGTTTATTGCAACATGACAATATCTTAACAAATAATGCTGTTTATTGCAACATTACAATATCTTAACAAATAATGCTGTTTATTGCAACATGACAATATCTTAACAAATAATTCTGTTTATTGCAACATGACAATATCTTAACGAATAATTCTGTTTATTGCAACATGACAATATCTTAACAAATAATTCTGTTTATTGCAACATGGCAATATCTTAACGAATAATGCTGTTTATTGCAACATGACAATATCTTAACGAATAATGCTGTTTATTGCAACATGACAATATCTTAACGAATAATGCTGTTTATTGCAACATGGCAATATCTTAACCAATAATGCTGTTTATTGCAACATGACAATATCTTAACGAATAATGCTGTTTATTGCAACATGACAATATCTTAACAAATAATTCTGTTTATTGCAACATGACAATATCTTAACGAATAATGCTGTTTATTGCAACATGGCAATATCTTAACGAATAATGCTGTTTATTGCAACATGACAATATCTTAACGAATAATGCTGTTTATTGCAACATGACAATATCTTAACGAATAATTCTGTTTATTGCAACTACAATATCTTAACGAATAATGCTGTTTATTGCAACATGACAATATCTTAACCAATAATTCTGTTTATTGCAACATGGCAATATCTTAACGAATAATGCTGTTTATTGCAACATGACAATATCTTAACAAATAATTCTGTTTATTGCAACATGACAATATCTTAACGAATAATGCTGTTTATTGCAACATGACAATATCTTAACGAATAATGCTGTTTATTGCAACATGGCAATATCTTAACGAATAATGCTGTTTATTGCAACATGACAATATCTTAACGAATAATGCTGTTTATTGCAACATGACAATATCTTAACGAATAATGCTGTTTATTGCAACATGACAATATCTTAACGAATAATGCTGTTTATTGCAACATGACAATATCTTAACCAATAATGCTGTTTATTGCAACATGACAATATCTTAACGAACATTGCTGTTTATTGCAACATGACAATATCTTAACAAATAATTCTGTTTATTGCAACATGACAATATCTTAACGAATAATGCTGTTTATTGCAACATGACAATATCTTAACCAATAATTCTGTTTATTGCAACATGGCAATATCTTAACGAATAATGCTGTTTATTGCAACATGACAATATCTTAACGAATAATGCTGTTTATTGCCACATGACAATATCTTAACGAATAATGCTGTTTATTGCAACATGACAATATCTTAACAAATAATTCTGTTTATTGCAACATGGCAATATCTTAACCAATAATGCTGTTTATTGCAACATGACAATATCTTAACGAATAATGCTGTTTATTGCAACATGACAATATCTTAACAAATAATTCTGTTTATTGCAACATGACAATATCTTAACCAATAATGCTGTTTATTGCAACATGACAATATCTTAACGAATAATGCTGTTTATTGCAACATGACAATATCTTAACCAATAATGCTGTTTATTGCAACATGGCAATATCTTAACCAATAATTCTGTTTATTGCAACATGACAATATCTTAACCAATAATTCTGTTTATTGCAACATGGCAATATCTTAACGAATAATGCTGTTTATTGCAACATGACAATATCTTAACGAATAATGCTGTTTATTGCAACATGAAAATATCTTAACGAATAATGCTGTTTATAGCAACATGACAATATCTTAACGAATAATGCTGTTTATTGCAACATGACAATATCCTGACGAATAATGCTGTTTATTGCAACATGACAATATCTTAACAAATAATTCTGTTTATTGCAACATGGCAATATCTTAACCAATAATGCTGTTTATTGCAACATGACAATATCTTAACGAATAATGCTGTTTATTGCAACATGGCAATATCTTAACGAATAATGCTGTTTATTGCAACATGACAATATCTTAACCAATAATGCTGTTTATTGCAACATGACAATATCTTTACGAATAATGCTGTTTATTGCAACATGACAATATCTTAACGAATAATGCTGTTTATTGCAACATGACAATATCTTAACAAATAATTCTGTTTATTGCAACATGGCAATATCTTAACGAATAATTCTGTTTATTGCAACATGACAATATCTTAACCAATAATGCTGTTTATTGCAACATGACAATATCTTAACTAATAATTCTGTTTATTGCAACATGACAATATCTTAACCAATAATGCTGTTTATTGCAACATGACAATATCTTAACCAATAATTCTGTTTATTGCAACATGGCAATATCTTAACGAATAATGCTGTTTATTGCAACATGACAATATCTTAACAAATAATTCTGTTTATGGCAACATGACAATATCTTAACGAATAATGCTGTTTATTGCAAAATGACAATATCTTAACGAATAATGCTGTTTATTGCAACATGACAATATCTTAACCAATAATGCTGTTTATTGCAACATGGCAATATCTTAACAAATAATTCTGTTTATTGCAACATGACAATATCTTAACGAATAATGCTGTTTATTGCAACATGACAATATCTTAACGAATAATGCTGTTTATTGCAACATGACAATATCTTAACGAATAATGCTGTTTATTGCAACATGTCAATATCTTAACGAATAATTCTGTTTATTGCAACATGGCAATATCTTAACGAATAATGCTGTTTATTGCAACATGACAATAACTTAACGAATAATGCTGTTTATTGCAACATGACAATATCTTAACAAATAATTCTGTTTATTGCAACATGACAATATCTTAACGAATAATGCTGTTTATTGCAACATGACAATATCTTAACCAATAATGCTGTTTATTGCAACATGGCAATATCTTAACGAATAATGCTGTTTATTGCAACATGACAATATCTTAACGAATAATGCTGTTTATTGCAACATGACAATATCTTAACGAATAATGCTGTTTATTGCAACATGACAATATCTTAACGAATAATGCTGTTTATTGCAACATGACAATATCTTAACGAATAATGCTGTTTATTGCAACATGACAATATCTTAACCAATAATGCTGTTTATTGCAACATGACAATATCTTAAACAAAAATGCTGTTTATTGCAACATGACAATATCTTAACCAAAAATGCTGTTTATTGCAACATGACAATATCTTAACGAATAATGCTGTTTATTGCAACATGGTAATATCTTAACGAATAATGCTGTTTATTGCAACATTACAATATCTTAACGAATAATGCTGTTTATTGCAACATGACAATATCTTAACGAATAATGCTGTTTATTGCAACATGACAATATCTTAACCAATAATGCTGTTTATTGCAACATGACAATATCTTAACAAATAATTCTGTTTATTGCAACATGACAATATCTTAACGAATAATGCTGTTTATTGCAACATGACAATATCTTAACCAATAATGCTGTTTATTGCAACATGACAATATCTTAACGAATAATGCTGTTTATTGCAACATGACAATATCTTAACGAATAATGCTGTTTATTGCAACATGGCAATATCTTAACGAATAATGCTGTTTATTGCAACATGACAATATCTTAACGAATAATGCTGTTTATTGCAACATGACAATATCTTAACGAATAATGCTGTTTATTGCAACATGACAATATCTTAACGAATAATGCTGTTTATTGCAACATGACAATATCTAAACCAATAATGCTGTTTATGGCAACATGACAATATCTTAACGAATAATGCTGTTTATTGCAACATGACAATATCTTAACGAATAATGCTGTTTATTGCAACATGGCAATATCTTAACGAATAATGCTGTTTATTGCAACATGACAATATCTTAACCAATAATGCTGTTTATTGCAACATGACAATATCTTAACAAATAATGCTGTTTATTGCAACATGACAATATCTTAACGAATAATGCTGTTTATTGCAACATGACAATATCTTAACAAATAATTCTGTTTATTGCAACATGACAATATCTTAACGAATAATGCTGTTTATTGCAACATGACAATATCTTAACGAATAATGCTGTTTATTGCAACATGACAATATCTTAACGAATAATGCTGTTTATTGCAACATGACAAAATCTTAACGAATAATGCTGTTTATTGCAACATGACAATATCTTAACGAATAATGCTGTTTATTGCAACATGGCAATATCTTAACGAATAATGCTGTTTATTGCAACATGACAATATCTTAACCAATAATGCTGTTTATTGCAACATGGCAATATCTTAACGAATAATGCTGTTTATTGCAACATGACAATATCTTAACGAATAATGCTGTTTATTGCCACATGACAATATCTTAACCAATAATGCTGTTTATTGCAACATGACAATATCTTAACGAATAATGCTGTTTATTGCAACATGACAATATCTTAACGAATAATGCTGTTTATTGCAACATTACAATATCTTAACGGATAATGCTGTTTATTGCAAAATGGCAATATCTAAACAAATAATGCTGTTTATTGCAACATGACAATATCTTAACGAATAATGCTGTTTATTGCAACATGACAATATCTTAACCAATAATGCTGTTTATTGCAACATGACAATATCTTAACAAATAATGCTGTTTATTGCAACATGACAAAATCTTAACGAATAATGCTGTTTATTGCAACATGACAATATCTTAACCAATAATGCTGTTTATTGCAACATGACAATATCTTAACCAATAATGCTGTTTATTGCAACATGACAATATCTTAACGAATAATGCTGTTTATTGCAACATGACAATATCTTAACAAATAATGCTGTTTATTGCAACATGACAATATCTTAACCAATAATGCTGTTTATTGCAACATGACAATATCTTAACGAATAATGCTGTTTATTGCAACATGACAATATCTTAACAAATAATGCTGTTTATTGCAACATGACAATATCTTAACGAATAATGCTGTTTATTGCAACATGACAATATCTTAACAAATAATGCTGTTTATTGCAACATGACAATATCTTAGCAAATAATGCTGTTTATTGCAACATGACAATATCTTAACGAATAATGCTGTTTATTGCAACATGACAATATCTTAACGAATAATGCTGTTTATTGCAACATGACAATATCTTAACAAATAATTCTGTTTATTGCAAAATGGCAATATCTTAACCAATAATGCTGTTTATTGCAACATGACAATATCTTAACGAAAAATGCTGTTTATTGCAACATGGCAATATCTTAACGAATAATGCTGTTTATTGCAACATGACAATATCTTAACCAATAATGCTGTTTATTGCAACATGACAATATCTTAACGAATAATGCTGTTTATTGCAACATGACAATATCTTAACGAATAATGCTGTTTATTGCAACATGACAATATCTTAACAAATAATTCTGTTTATTGCAACATGGCAATATCTTAACGAATAATTCTCTTTATTGCAACATGACAATATCTTAACCAATAATGCTGTTTATTGCAACATGACAATATCTTAACCAATAATTCTGTTTATTGCAACATGACAATATCTTAACCAATAATGCTGTTTATTGCAACATGACAATATCTTAACCAATAATTCTGTTTATTGCAACATGGCAATATCTTAACGAATAATTCTGTTTATTGCAACATGACAATATCTTAACGAATAATGCTGTTTATTGCAACATGACAATATCTTAACAAATAATTCTGTTTATTGCAACATGACAATATCTTAACGAATAATGCTGTTTATTGCAACATGACAATATCTTAACGAATAATGCTGTTTATTGCAACATGACAATATCTTAACCAATAATGCTGTTTATTGCAACATGGCAATATCTTAACAAATAATTCTGTTTATTGCAACATGACAATATCTTAACGAATAATGCTGTTTATTGCAACATGACAATATCTTAACGAATAATGCTGTTTATTGCAACATTACAATATCTTAACGGATAATGCTGTTTATTGCAAAATGGCAATATCTAAACAAATAATGCTGTTTATTGCAACATGACAATATCTTAACGAATAATGCTGTTTATTGCAACATGACAATATCTTAACCAATAATGCTGTTTATTGCAACATGACAATATCTTAACAAATAATGCTGTTTATTGCAACATGACAAAATCTTAACGAAAAATGCTGTTTATTGCAACATGACAATATCTTAACCAATAATGCTGTTTATTGCAACATGACAATATCTTAACCAATAATGCTGTTTATTGCAACATGACAATATCTTAACGAATAATGCTGTTTATTGCAACATGACAATATCTTAACAAATAATGCTGTTTATTGCAACATGACAATATCTTAACCAATAATGCTGTTTATTGCAACATGACAATATCTTAACGAATAATGCTGTTTATTGCAACATGACAATATCTTAACAAATAATGCTGTTTATTGCAACATGACAATATCTTAACGAATAATGCTGTTTATTGCAACATGACAATATCTTAACAAATAATGCTGTTTATTGCAACATGACAATATCTTAACAAATAATGCTGTTTATTGCAACATGACAATATCTTAACGAATAATGCTGTTTATTGCAACATGACAATATCTTAACGAATAATGCTGTTTATTGCAACATGACAATATCTTAACAAATAATTCTGTTTATTGCAAAATGGCAATATCTTAACCAATAATGCTGTTTATTGCAACATGACAATATCTTAACGAATAATGCTGTTTATTGCAACATGGCAATATCTTAACGAATAATGCTGTTTATTGCAACATGACAATATCTTAACCAATAATGCTGTTTATTGCAACATGACAATATCTTAACGAATAATGCTGTTTATTGCAACATGACAATATCTTAACGAATAATGCTGTTTATTGCAACATGACAATATCTTAACAAATAATTCTGTTTATTGCAACATGGCAATATCTTAACGAATAATTCTGTTTATTGCAACATGACAATATCTTAACCAATAATGCTGTTTATTGCAACATGACAATATCTTAACCAATAATTCTGTTTATTGCAACATGACAATATCTTAACCAATAATGCTGTTTATTGCAACATGACAATATCTTAACCAATAATTTTGTTTATTGCAACATGGCAATATCTTAACGAATAATTCTGTTTATTGCAACATGACAATATCTTAACGAATAATGCTGTTTATTGCAACATGACAATATCTTAACAAATAATTCTGTTTATTGCAACATGACAATATCTTAACGAATAATGCTGTTTATTGCAACATGACAATATCTAAACGAATAATGCTGTTTATTGCAACATGACAATATCTTAACCAATAATGCTGTTTATTGCAACATGGCAATATCTTAACAAATAATTCTGTTTATTGCAACATGACAATATCTTAACGAATAATGCTGTTTATTGCAACATGACAATATCTTAACGAATAATGCTGTTTATTGCAACATGACAATATCTTAACGAATAATGCTGTTTATTGCAACATGACAATATCTTAACGAATAATTCTGTTTATTGCAACATGGCAATATCTTAACGAATAATGCTGTTTATTGCAACATGACAATATCTTAACGAATAATGCTGTTTATTGCAACATGACAATATCTTAACGAATAATTCTGTTTATTGCAACATGACAATATCTTAACGAATAATGCTGTTTATTGCAACATGACAATATCTTAACAAATAATTCTGTTTATTGCAACATGACAATATCTTAACGAATAATGCTGTTTATTGCAACATGACAATATCTTAACGAATAATGCTGTTTATTGCAACATGACAATATCTTAACCAATAATGCTGTTTATTGCAACATGGCAATATCTTAACAAATAATTCTGTTTATTGCAACATGACAATATCTTAACGAATAATGCTGTTTATTGCAACATGACAATATCTTAACGAATAATGCTGTTTATTGCAACATTACAATATCTTAACGGATAATGCTGTTTATTGCAAAATGGCAATATCTAAACAAATAATGCTGTTTATTGCAACATTACAATATCTTAACGAATAATGCTGTTTATTGCAACATGACAATATCTTAACCAATAATGCTGTTTATTGCAACATGACAATATCTTAACAAATAATGCTGTTTATTGCAACATGACAAAATCTTAACGAATAATGCTGTTTATTGCAACATGACAATATCTTAACCAATAATGCTGTTTATTGCAACATGACAATATCTTAACCAATAATGCTGTTTATTGCAACATGACAATATCTTAACGAATAATGCTGTTTATTGCAACATGACAATATCTTAACAAATAATGCTGTTTATTGCAACATGACAATATCTTAACCAATAATGCTGTTTATTGCAACATGACAATATCTTAACGAATAATGCTGTTTATTGCAACATGACAATATCTTAACAAATAATGCTGTTTATTGCAACATGACAATATCTTAACGAATAATGCTGTTTATTGCAACATGACAATATCTTAACAAATAATGCTGTTTATTGCAACATGACAATATCTTAACAAATAATGCTGTTTATTGCAACATGACAATATCTTAACGAATAATGCTGTTTATTGCAACATGACAATATCTTAACGAATAATGCTGTTTATTGCAACATGACAATATCTTAACAAATAATTCTGTTTATTGCAAAATGGCAATATCTTAACCAATAATGCTGTTTATTGCAACATGACAATATCTTAACGAATAATGCTGTTTATTGCAACATGGCAATATCTTAACGAATAATGCTGTTTATTGCAACATGACAATATCTTAACCAATAATGCTGTTTATTGCAACATGACAATATCTTAACGAATAATGCTGTTTATTGCAACATGACAATATCTTAACGAATAATGCTGTTTATTGCAACATGACAATATCTTAACAAATAATTCTGTTTATTGCAACATGGCAATATCTTAACGAATAATTCTGTTTATTGCAACATGACAATATCTTAACCAATAATGCTGTTTATTGCAACATGACAATATCTTAACCAATAATTCTGTTTATTGCAACATGACAATATCTTAACCAATAATGCTGTTTATTGCAACATGACAATATCTTAACCAATAATTCTGTTTATTGCAACATGGCAATATCTTAACGAATAATTCTGTTTATTGCAACATGACAATATCTTAACGAATAATGCTGTTTATTGCAACATGACAATATCTTAACAAATAATTCTGTTTATTGCAACATGACAATATCTTAACGAATAATGCTGTTTATTGCAACATGACAATATCTAAACGAATAATGCTGTTTATTGCAACATGACAATATCTTAACCAATAATGCTGTTTATTGCAACATGGCAATATCTTAACAAATAATTCTGTTTATTGCAACATGACAATATCTTAACGAATAATGCTGTTTATTGCAACATGACAATATCTTAACGAATAATGCTGTTTATTGCAACATGACAATATCTTAACGAATAATGCTGTTTATTGCAACATGACAATATCTTAACGAATAATTCTGTTTATTGCAACATGGCAATATCTTAACGAATAATGCTGTTTATTGCAACATGACAATATCTTAACGAATAATGCTGTTTATTGCAACATGACAATATCTTAACAAATAATTCTGTTTATTGCAACATGACAATATCTTAACCAATAATGCTGTTTATTGCAACATGGCAATATCTTAACGAATAATGCTGTTTATTGCAACATGACAATATCTTAACGAATAATGCTGTTTATTGCAACATGACAATATCTTAACGAATAATGCTGTTTATTGCAACATGACAATATCTTAACGAATAATGCTGTTTATTGCAACATGACAATATCTTAACGAATAATGCTGTTTATTGCAACATGACAATATCTTAACCAATAATGCTGTTTATTGCAACATGACAATATCTTAACCAAAAATGCTGTTTATTGCAACATGACAATATCTTAACCAAAAATGCTGTTTATTGCAACATGACAATATCTTTACGAATAATGCTGTTTATTGCAACATGGCAATATCTTAACGAATAATGCTGTTTATTGCAACATTACAATATCTTAACGAATAATGCTGTTTATTGCAACATGACAATATCTTAACGAATAATGCTGTTTATTGCAACATGACAATATCTTAACCAATAATGCTGTTTATTGCAACATGACAATATCTTAACAAATAATTCTGTTTATTGCAACATTACAATATCTTAACGAATAATGCTGTTTATTGCAACATGACAATATCTTAACCAATAATGCTGTTTATTGCAACATGACAATATCTTAACGAATAATGCTGTTTATTGCAACATGACAATATCTTAACGAATAATGCTGTTTATTGCAACATGGCAATATCTTAACGAATAATGCTGTTTATTGCAACATGACAATATCTTAACGAATAATGCTGTTTATTGCAACATGACAATATCTTAACGAATAATGCTGTTTATTGCAACATGACAATATCTTAACGAATAATGCTGTTTATTGCAACATGACAATATCTTAAACAATAATGCTGTTTATGGCAACATGACAATATCTTAACGAATAATGCTGTTTATTGCAACATGACAATATCTTTACGAATAATGCTGTTTATTGCAACATGGCAATATCTTAACGAATAATGCTGTTTATTGCAACATGACAATATCTTAACCAATAATGCTGTTTATTGCAACATGACAATATCTTAACAAATAATGCTGTTTATTGCAACATGACAATATCTTAACGAATAATGCTGTTTATTGCAACATGACAATATCTTAACAAATAATTCTGTTTATTGCAACATGACAATATCTTAACGAATAATGCTGTTTATTGCAACATGACAATATCTTAACGAATAATGCTGTTTATTGCAACATGACAATATCTTAACGAATAATGCTGTTTATTGCAACATGACAAAATCTTAACGAATAATGCTGTTTATTGCAACATGACAATATCTTAACGAATAATGCTGTTTATTGCAACATTGCAATACCTTAACGAATAATGCTGTTTATTGCAACATGACAATATCTTAACCAATAATGCTGTTTATTGCAACATGGCAATATCTTAACGAATAATGCTGTTTATTGCAACATGACAATATCTTAACGAATAATGCTGTTTATTGCCACATGACAATATCTTAACCAATAATGCTGTTTATTGCAACATGACAATATCTTAACGAATAATGCTGTTTATTGCAACATGACAATATCTTAACGAATAATGCTGTTTATTGCAACATGACAATATCTTAACGAATAATGCTGTTTATTGCAAAATGGCAATATCTAAACAAATAATGCTGTTTATTGCAACATGACAATATCTTAACGAATAATGCTGTTTATTGCAACATGACAATATCTTAACCAATAATGCTGTTTATGGCAACATGACAATATCTTAACGAATAATGCTGTTTATTGCAACATGACAATATCTTAACGAATAATGCTGTTTATTGCAACATGGCAATATCTTAACGAATAATGCTGTTTATTGCAACATGACAATATCTTAACCAATAATGCTGTTTATTGCAACATGACAATATCTTAACGAATAATGCTGTTTATTGCAACATGGCAATATCTTAACGAATAATGCTGTTTATTGCAACATGACAATATCTTAACGAATAATGCTGTTTATTGCAACATGACAATATCTTAACGAATAATGCTGTTTATTGCAACATGACAATATCTTAAGGAATAATGCTGTTTATTGCAACATGGCAATATCTTAACGAATAATGCTGTTTATTGCAACATGACAATATCTTAACTAATAATGCTGTTTATTGCAACATGACAATAT
The DNA here is from genome assembly GCF_053919585.1 of Euprymna scolopes. Lineage (NCBI taxonomy): Eukaryota > Metazoa > Mollusca > Cephalopoda > Sepiida > Sepiolidae > Euprymna > Euprymna scolopes. The sequence goes on along the minus strand of NC_136512.1, from coordinate 27,292,563 downwards.
CTTAACGAATAATGCTGTTTATTGCAACATGACAATATCTTAACGAATAATGCTGTTTATTGCAACATGACAATATCTTAACGAATAATGCTGTTTATTGCAACATGACAATATCTTAACGAATAATGCTGTTTATTGCAACATGGCAATATCTTAACAGATAATGCTGTTTATTGCAACATGACAATATCTTAACGAATAATGCTGTTTATTGCAACATGGCAATATCTTAACGAATAATGCTGTTTATTGCAACATGACAATATCTTAACCAATAATGCTGTTTATTGCAACATGACAATATCTTAATGAATAATGCTGTTTATTGCAACATGACAATATCTTAACGAATAATGCTGTTTATTGCAACATGACAATATCTTAACGAATAATGCTGTTTATTGCAACATGACAATATCTTAACGAATAATGCTGTTTATTGCAACATGGCAATATCTTAACGAATAATGCTGTTTATTGCAACATGACCATATCTTAACGAATAATGCTGTTTATTGCAACATGACAATATCTTAACGAATAATGCTGTTTATTGCAACATGGCAATATCTTGACGAATAATGCTGTTTATTGCAACATGGCAATATCTTAACGAATAATGCTGTTTATTGCAACATGACAATATCTTAACCAATAATGCTGTTTATTGCAACATGACAATATCTTAACGAATAATGCTGTTTATTGCAACATGACAATATCTTAACGAATAATGCTGTTTATTGCAACATGACAATATCTTAACGAATAATGCTGTTTATTGCAACATGACAATATCTTAACCAATAATGCTGTGTATTGCAACATGGCAATATCTTAACGAATAATGCTGTTTATTGCAACATGACAATATCTTAACGTATAATGCTGTTTATTGCAACATGACAATATCTTAACCAATAATGCTGTTTATTGCAACATGGCAATATCTTAACGAATAATGCTGTTTATTGCAACATGACAATATCTTAACCAATAATGCTGTTTATTGCAACATGACAATATCTTAACGAATAATGCTGTTTATTGCAACATGACAATATCTTAACCAATAATGCTGTTTATTGCAACATGGCAATATCTTAACGAATAATGCTGTTTATTGCAACATGACAATATCTTAACCAATAATGCTGTTTATTGCAACATGACAATATCTTAACGAATAATGCTGTTTATTGCAACATGACAATATCTTAACCAATTATGCTGTTTATTGCAACATGACAATATCTTAACGAATAATGCTGTTTATTGCAACATGGCAATATCTTTACGAATAATGCTGTTTATTGCAACATGACAATATCTTAACGAATAATGCTGTTTATTGCAACATGACAATATCTTAACGAATAATGCTGTTTATTGCAACATGACAATATCTTAACGAATAATGCTGTTTATTGCAACATGGCAATATCTTAACGAATAATGCTGTTTATTGCAACATGACAATATCTTAACCAATAATGCTGTTTATTGCAACATGACAATATCTTAACGAATAATGCTGTTTATTGCAACATGACAATATCTTAACGAATAATGCTGTTTATTGCAACAGGACAATATCTTAACGAATAATGCTGTTTATTGCAACATGACAATAACTTAACGAATAATGCTGTTTATTGCAACATGACAATATCTTAACGAATAATGCTGTTTATTGCAACATGACAATATCTTAACGAATAATGCTGTTTATTGCAACATGACAATATCTTAACGAATAATGCTGTTTATTGCAACATGACAATATCTTAACGAATAATGCTGTTTATTGCAACATGGCAATATCTTAACGAATAATGCTGTTTATTGCAACATGACAATATCTTAACCAATAATGCTGTTTATTGCAACATGACAATATCTTAACGAATAATGCTGTTTATTGCAACATGGCAATATCTTAACGAATAATGCTGTTTATTGCAACATGACAATATCTTAACGAATAATGCTGTTTATTGCAACATGACAATATCTTAACGAATAATGCTGTTTATTGCAACATGACAATATCTTAACGAATAATGCTGTTTATTGCAACATGGCAATATCTTAACGAATAATGCTGTTTATTGCAACATAACAATATCTTAACTAATAATGCTGTTTATTGCAACATGACAATATCTTAACGAATAATGCTGTTTATTGCAACATGACAATATCTTAACGAATAATGCTGTTTATTGCAACATGACAATATCTTAACGAATAATGCTGTTTATTGCAACATGACAATATCTTAACGAATAATGCTGTTTATTGCAACATGGCAATATCTTAACGAATAATGCTGTTTATTGCAACATGACAATATCTTAAAGAATAATGCTGTTTATTGCAACATGACAATATCTTAACGAATAATGCTGTTTATTGCAACATGGCAATATCTTAACGAATAATGCTGTTTATTGCAACATGACAATATCTTAACGAATAATGCTGTTTATTGCAACATGACAATATCTTAACGAATAATGCTGTTTATTGCAACATGACAATATCTTAACGAATAATGCTGTTTATTGCAACATGACAATATCTTAACCAATAATGCTGTTTATTGCAACATGGCAATATCTTAACGAATAATGCTGTTTATTGCAACATGACAATATCTTAACCAATAATGCTGTTTATTGCAACATGACAATATCTTAACGAATAATGCTGTTTATTGCAACATGACAATATCTTAACCAATAATGCTGTTTATTGCAACATGGCAATATCTTAACGAATAATGCTGTTTATTGCAACATGACAATATCTTAACCAATAATGCTGTTTATTGCAACATGACAATATCTTAACGAATAATGCTGTTTATTGCAACATGACAATATCTTAACCAATTATGCTGTTTATTGCAACATGACAATATCTTAACGAATAATGCTGTTTATTGCAACATGGCAATATCTTAACGAATAATGCTGTTTATTGCAACATGACAATATCTTAACGAATAATGCTGTTTATTGCAACATGACAATATCTTAACGAATAATGCTGTTTATTGCAACATGACAATATCTTAACGAATAATGCTGTTTATTGCAACATGGCAATATCTTAACGAATAATGCTGTTTATTGCAACATGACAATATCTTAACCAATAATGCTGTTTATTGCAACATGACAATATCTTAACGAATAATGCTGTTTATTGCAACATGACAATATCTTAACGAATAATGCTGTTTATTGCAACAGGACAATATCTTAACGAATAATGCTGTTTATTGCAACATGACAATAACTTAACGAATAATGCTGTTTATTGCAACATGACAATATCTTAACGAATAATGCTGTTTATTGCAACATGACAATATCTTAACGAATAATGCTGTTTATTGCAACATGACAATATCTTAACGAATAATGCTGTTTATTGCAACATGACAATATCTTAACGAATAATGCTGTTTATTGCAACATGGCAATATCTTAACGAATAATGCTGTTTATTGCAACATGACAATATCTAAACCAATAATGCTGTTTATTGCAACATGACAATATCTTAACGAATAATGCTGTTTATTGCAACATGGCAATATCTTAACGAATAATGCTGTTTATTGCAACATGACAATATCTTAACGAATAATGCTGTTTATTGCAACATGACAATATCTTAACGAATAATGCTGTTTATTGCAACATGACAATATCTTAACGAATAATGCTGTTTATTGCAACATGGCAATATCTTAACGAATAATGCTGTTTATTGCAACATGACAATATCTTAACTAATAATGCTGTTTATTGCAACATGACAATATCTTAACGAATAATGCTGTTTATTGCAACATGACAATATCTTAACGAATAATGCTGTTTATTGCAACATGACAATATCTTAACGAATAATGCTGTTTATTGCAACATGACAATATCTTAACGAATAATGCTGTTTATTGCAACATGGCAATATCTTAACGAATAATGCTGTTTATTGCAACATGACAATATCTTAACGAATAATGCTGTTTATTGCAACATGACAATATCTTAACGAATAATGCTGTTTATTGCAACATGGCAATATCTTAACGAATAATGCTGTTTATTGCAACATGACAATATCTTAACGAATAATGCTGTTTATTGCAACATGACAATATCTTAACGAATAATGCTGTTTATTGCAACATGACAATATCTTAACGAATAATGCTGTTTATTGCAACATGGCAATATCTTAACGAATAATGCTGTTTATTGCAACATGACAATACCTTAACCAATAATGCTGTTTATTGCAACATGACAATATCTTAACCAATAATGCTGTTTATTGCAACATGGCAATATCTTAACGAATAATGCTGTTTATTGCAACATGACAATATCTTAACGAATAATGCTGTTTATTGCAACATGACAATATCTTAACGAATAATGCTGTTTATTGCAACATGACAATATCTTAATCAATAATGCTGTTTATTGCAACATGACAATAACTTAACCAATAATGCTGTTTATTGCAACATGACAATATCTTAACGAATAATGCTGTTTATTGCAACATGACAATATCTTAACGAATAATGCTGTTTATTGCAACATGGCAATATCTTAACGAATAATGCTATTTATTGCAACATGGCAATATCTTAACGAATAATGCTGTTTATTGCAACATGGCAATATCTTAACGAATAATGCTGTTTATTGCAACATGGCAATATCTTAACGAATAATGCTGTTTATTGCAACATGGCAATATCTAAACAAATAATGCTGTTTATTGCAACATGACAATATCTTAACCAATAATGCTGTTTATTGCAACATGGCAATATCTTAACGAATAATGCTGTTTATTGCAACATGACAATATCTTAACGAATAATGCTGTTTATTGCAACATGACAATATCTTAACCAATAATGCTGTTTATTGCAACATGACAATATCTTAACGAATAATGCTGTTTATTGCAACATGACAATATCTTAACCAATAATGCTGTTTATTGCAACATGGCAATATCTTTACAAATAATGCTGTTTATTGCAACATGACAATATCTTAACGAATAATGCTGTTTATTGCAACATGGCAATATCTTAACCAATAATGCTGTTTATTGCAACATGGCAATATCTTAACGAATAATGCTGTTTATTGCAACATGACAATATCTTAACGAATAATGCTGTTTATTGCAACATGACAATATCTTAACCAATAATGCTGTTTATTGCAACATGACAATATCTTAACGAATAATGCTGTTTATTGCAACATGGCAATATCTTAACGAATAATGCTGTTTATTGCAACATGACAATATCTTAACGAATAATGCTGTTTATTGCAACATGACAATATCTTAACCAATAATGCTGTATATTGCAACATGGCAATATCTTAACGAATAATGCTGTTTATTGCAACATGACAATATCTTAACGAATAATGCTGTTTATTGCAACATGACAATATCTTAACGAATAATGCTGTTTATTGCAACATGGCAATATCTTAACGAATAATGCTGTTTATTGCAACATGACAATATCTTAACGAATAATGCTGTTTATTGCAACATGACAATATCTTAACGAATAATGCTGTTTATTGCAACATGACAATATCTTAACGAATAATGCTGTTTATTGCAACATGGCAATATCTTAACGAATAATGCTGTTTATTGCAACATGACAATATCTTAACTAATAATGCTGTTTATTGCAACATGACAATATCTTAACGAATAATGCTGTTTATTGCAACATGACAATATCTTAACGAATAATGCTGTTTATTGCAACATGACAATATCTTAACGAATAATGCTGTTTATTGCAACATGACAATATCTTAACGAATAATGCTGTTTATTGCAACATGGCAATATCTTAACGAATAATGCTGTTTATTGCAACATGACAATATCTTAACGAATAATGCTGTTTATTGCAACATGACAATATCTTAACGAATAATGCTGTTTATTGCAACATGGCAATATCTTAACGAATAATGCTGTTTATTGCAACATGACAATATCTTAACGAATAATGCTGTTTATTGCAACATGACAATATCTTAACGAAAAATGCTGTTTATTGCAACATGACAATATCTTAACGAATAATGCTGTTTATTGCAACATGACAATATCTTAACCAATAATGCTGTTTATTGCAACATGGCAATATCTTAACGAATAATGCTGTTTATTGCAACATGACAATATCTTAACCAATAATGCTGTTTATTGCAACATGACAATATCTTAACGAATAATGCTGTTTATTGCAACATGACAATATCTTAACCAATTATGCTGTTTATTGCAACATGACAATATCTTAACGAATAATGCTGTTTATTGCAACATGGCAATATCTTAACGAATAATGCTGTTTATTGCAACATGACAATATCTTAACGAATAATGCTGTTTATTGCAACATGACAATATCTTAACGAATAATGCTGTTTATTGCAACATGACAATATCTTAACGAATAATGCTGTTTATTGCAACATGGCAATATCTTAACGAATAATGCTGTTTATTGCAACATGACAATATCTTAACCAATAATGCTGTTTATTGCAACATGACAATATCTTAACGAATAATGCTGTTTATTGCAACATGACAATATCTTAACGAATAATGCTGTTTATTGCAACAGGACAATATCTTAACGAATAATGCTGTTTATTGCAACATGACAATAACTTAACGAATAATGCTGTTTATTGCAACATGACAATATCTTAACGAATAATGCTGTTTATTGCAACATGACAATATCTTAACGAATAATGCTGTTTATTGCAACATGACAATATCTTAACGAATAATGCTGTTTATTGCAACATGACAATATCTTAACGAATAATGCTGTTTATTGCAACATGGCAATATCTTAACGAATAATGCTGTTTATTGCAACATGACAATATCTTAACGAATAATGCTGTTTATTGCAACATGACAATATCTTAACGAATAATGCTGTTTATTGCAACATGACAATATCTTAACCAATAATGCTGTTTATTGCAACATGACAATATCTTAACCAATAATGCTGTTTATTGCAACATGACAATATCTTAACCAATAATGCTGTTTATTGCAACATGACAATATCTTAACCAATAATGCTGTTTATTGCAACATGGCAATATCTTAACGAATAATGCTGTTTATTGCAACATGACAATATCTTAACGAATAATGCTGTTTATTGCAACATGACAATATCTTAACGAATAATGCTGTTTATTGCAACATGACAATATCTTAATCAATAATGCTGTTTATTGCAACATGACAATAACTTAACCAATAATGCTGTTTATTGCAACATGACAATATCTTAACGAATAATGCTGTTTATTGCAACATGACAATATCTTAACGAATAATGCTGTTTATTGCAACATGGCAATATCTTAACGAATAATGCTATTTATTGCAACATGGCAATATCTTAACGAATAATGCTGTTTATTGCAACATGGCAATATCTTAACGAATAATGCTGTTTATTGTAACATGGCAATATCTTAACGAATAATGCTGTTTATTGCAACATGGCAATATCTAAACGAATAATGCTGTTTATTGCAACATGACAATATCTTAACCAATAATGCTGTTTATTGCAACATGGCAATATCTTAACGAATAATGCTGTTTATTGCAACATGACAATATCTTAACGAATAATGCTGTTTATTGCAACATGACAATATCTTAACCAATAATGCTGTTTATTGCAACATGACAATATCTTAACGAATAATGCTGTTTATTGCAACATGACAATATCTTAACCAATAATGCTGTTTATTGCAACATGGCAATATCTTTACAAATAATGCTGTTTATTGCAACATGACAATATCTTAACGAATAATGCTGTTTATTGCAACATGGCAATATCTTAACCAATAATGCTGTTTATTGCAACATGGCAATATCTTAACGAATAATGCTGTTTATTGCAACATGACAATATCTTAACGAATAATGCTGTTTATTGCAACATGACAATATCTTAACCAATAATGCTGTTTATTGCAACATGACAATATCTTAACGAATAATGCTGTTTATTGCAACATGGCAATATCTTAACGAATAATGCTGTTTATTGCAACATGACAATATCTTAACGAATAATGCTGTTTATTGCAACATGACAATATCTTAACCAATAATGCTGTATATTGCAACATGGCAATATCTTAACGAATAATGCTGTTTATTGCAACATGACAATATCTTAACGAATAATGCTGTTTATTGCAACATGACAATATCTTAACGAATAATGCTGTTTATTGCAACATGGCAATATCTTAACGAATAATGCTGTTTATTGCAACATGACAATATCTTAACGAATAATGCTGTTTATTGCAACATGACAATATCTTAACGAATAATGCTGTTTATTGCAACATGACAATATCTTAACGAATAATGCTGTTTATTGCAACATGGCAATATCTTAACGAATAATGCTGTTTATTGCAACATGACAATATCTTAACTAATAATGCTGTTTATTGCAACATGACAATATCTTAACGAATAATGCTGTTTATTGCAACATGACAATATCTTAACGAATAATGCTGTTTATTGCAACATGACAATATCTTAACGAATAATGCTGTTTATTGCAACATGACAATATCTTAACGAATAATGCTGTTTATTGCAACATGGCAATATCTTAACGAATAATGCTGTTTATTGCAACATGACAATATCTTAACGAATAATGCTGTTTATTGCAACATGACAATATCTTAACGAATAATGCTGTTTATTGCAACATGGCAATATCTTAACGAATAATGCTGTTTATTGCAACATGACAATATCTTAACGAATAATGCTGTTTATTGCAACATGACAATATCTTAACGAATAATGCTGTTTATTGCAACATGACAATATCTTAACGAATAATGCTGTTTATTGCAACATGACAATATCTTAACCAATAATGCTGTTTATTGCAACATGGCAATATCTTAACGAATAATGCTGTTTATTGCAACATGACAATATCTTAACCAATAATGCTGTTTATTGCAACATGACAATATCTTAACGAATAATGCTGTTTATTGCAACATGACAATATCTTAACCAATAATGCTGTTTATTGCAACATGGCAATATCTTAACGAATAATGCTGTTTATTGCAACATGACAATATCTTAACCAATAATGCTGTTTATTGCAACATGACAATATCTTAACGAATAATGCTGTTTATTGCAACATGACAATATCTTAACCAATTATGCTGTTTATTGCAACATGACAATATCTTAACGAATAATGCTGTTTATTGCAACATGGCAATATCTAAACGAATAATGCTGTTTATTGCAACATGACAATATCTTAACGAATAATGCTGTTTATTGCAACATGACAATATCTTAACGAATAATGCTGTTTATTGCAACATGACAATATCTTAACGAATAATGCTGTTTATTGCAACATGGCAATATCTTAACGAATAATGCTGTTTATTGCAACATGACAATATCTTAACCAATAATGCTGTTTATTGCAACATGACAATATCTTAACGAATAATGCTGTTTATTGCAACATGACAATATCTTAACGAATAATGCTGTTTATTGCAACAGGACAATATCTTAACGAATAATGCTGTTTATTGCAACATGACAATAACTTAACGAATAATGCTGTTTATTGCAACATGACAATATCTTAACGAATAATGCTGTTTATTGCAACATGACAATATCTTAACGAATAATGCTGTTTATTGCAACATGACAATATCTTAACGAATAATGCTGTTTATTGCAACATGACAATATCTTAACGAATAATGCTGTTTATTGCAACATGGCAATATCTTAACGAATAATGCTGTTTATTGCAACATGACAATATCTTAACCAATAATGCTGTTTATTGCAACATGACAATATCTTAACGAATAATGCTGTTTATTGCAACATGGCAATATCTTAACGAATAATGCTGTTTATTGCAACATGACAATATCTTAACGAATAATGCTGTTTATTGCAACATGACAATATCTTAACGAATAATGCTGTTTATTGCAACATGACAATATCTTAACGAATAATGCTGTTTATTGCAACATGGCAATATCTTAACGAATAATGCTGTTTATTGCAACATGACAATATCTTAACTAATAATGCTGTTTATTGCAACATGACAATATCTTAACGAATAATGCTGTTTATTGCAACATGACAATATCTTAACGAATAATGCTGTTTATTGCAACATGACAATATCTTAACGAATAATGCTGTTTATTGCAACATGACAATATCTTAACGAATAATGCTGTTTATTGCAACATGGCAATATCTTAACGAATAATGCTGTTTATTGCAACATGACAATATCTTAACGAATAATGCTGTTTATTGCAACATGACAATATCTTAACGAATAATGCTGTTTATTGCAACATGGCAATATCTTAACGAATAATGCTGTTTATTGCAACATGACAATATCTTAACGAATAATGCTGTTTATTGCAACATGACAATATCTTAACGAATAATGCTGTTTATTGCAACATGACAATATCTTAACGAATAATGCTGTTTATTGCAACATGGCAATATCTTAACGAATAATGCTGTTTATTGCAACATGACAATATCTTAACCAATAATGCTGTTTATTGCAACATGACAATATCTTAACCAATAATGCTGTTTATTGCAACATGGCAATATCTTAACGAATAATGCTGTTTATTGCAACATGACAATATCTTAACGAATAATGCTGTTTATTGCAACATGACAATATCTTAACGAATAATGCTGTTTATTGCAACATGACAATATCTTAATCAATAATGCTGTTTATTGCAACATGACAATAACTTAACCAATAATGCTGTTTATTGCAACATGACAATATCTTAACGAATAATGCTGTTTATTGCAACATGACAATATCTTAACGAATAATGCTGTTTATTGCAACATGGCAATATCTTAACGAATAATGCTATTTATTGCAACATGGCAATATCTTAACGAATAATGCTGTTTATTGCAACATGGCAATATCTTAACGAATAATGCTGTTTATTGCAACATGACAATATCTTAACCAATAATGCTGTTTATTGCAACATGGCAATATCTAAACGAATAATGCTGTTTATTGCAACATGACAATATCTTAACCAATAATGCTGTTTATTGCAACATGGCAATATCTTAACGAATAATGCTGTTTATTGCAACATGACAATATCTTAACGAATAATGCTGTTTATTGCAACATGACAATATCTTAACCACAAATGCTGTTTATTGCAACATGACAATATCTTAACGAATAATGCTGTTTATTGCAACATGACAATATCTTAACCAATAATGCTGTTTATTGCAACATGGCAATATCTTTACAAATAATGCTGTTTATTGCAACATGACAATATCTTAACGAATAATGCTGTTTATTGCAACATGGCAATATCTTAACCAATAATGCTGTTTATTGCAACATGGCAATATCTTAACGAATAATGCTGTTTATTGCAACATGACAATATCTTAACGAATAATGCTGTTTATTGCAACATGACAATATCTTAACCAATAATGCTGTTTATTGCAACATGACAATATCTTAACGAATAATGCTGTTTATTGCAACATGGCAATATCTTAACGAATAATGCTGTTTATTGCAACATGACAATATCTTAACGAATAATGCTGTTTATTGCAACATGACAATATCTTAACGAATAATGCTGTATATTGCAACATGGCAATATCTTAACGAATAATGCTGTTTATTGCAACATGACAATATCTTAACGAATAATGCTGTTTATTGCAACATGACAATATCTTAACGAATAATGCTGTTTATTGCAACATGGCAATATCTTAACGAATAATGCTGTTTATTGCAACATGACAATATCTTAACGAATAATGCTGTTTATTGCAACATGACAATATCTTAACGAATAATGCTGTTTATTGCAACATGAAAATATCTTAACGAATAATGCTGTTTATTGCAACATGGCAATATCTTAACCAATAATGCTGTTTATTGCAACATGACAATATCTTAACAAATAATGCTGTTTATTGCAACATGACAATATCTTAATCAATAATGCTGTTTATTGCAACATGGCAATATCTTAACGAATAATGCTGTTTATTGCAACATGACAATATCTTAACGAATAATGCTGTTTATTGCAACATGACAATATCTTAACGAATAATGCTGTTTATTGCAACATGACAATATCTTAACCAATAATGCTGTTTATTGCAACATGACAATGACTTAACCAATAATGCTGTTTATTGCAACATGACAATATCTTAACGAATAATGCTGTTTATTGCAACATGACAATATCTTAACGAATAATGCTGTTTATTGCAACATGGCAATATCTTAACGAATAATGCTGTTTATTGCAACATGGCAATATCTTAACGAATAATGCTGTTTATTGCAACATGGCAATATCTTAACGAATAATGCTGTTTATTGCAACATGACAATATCTTAACCAATAATGCTGTTTATTGCAACATGGCAATATCTTAACGAATAATGCTGTTTATTGCAACATGACAATATCTTAACCAATAATGCTGTTTATTGCAACATGGCAATATCTTAACGAATAATGCTGTTTATTGCAACATGACAATATCTTAACGAATAATGCTGTTTATTGCAACATGACAATATCTTAACCAATAATGCTGTTTATTGCAACATGACAATATCTTAACGAATAATGCTGTTTATTGCAACATGACAATATCTTAACCAATAATGCTGTTTATTGCAACATTGCAATATCTTAACAAATAATGCTGTTTATTGCAACATGACAATATCTTAACCAATAATGCTGTTTATTGCAACATGGCAATATCTTAACCAATAATGCTGTTTATTGCAACATGGCAATATCTTACCGAATAATGCTGTTTATTGCAACATGACAATATCTTAACGAATAATGCTGTTTATTGCAACATGACAATATCTTAACCAATAATGCTGTTTATTGCAACATGACAATATCTTAACGAATAATGCTGTTTATTGCAACATGGCAATATCTTAACGAATAATGCTGTTTATTGCAACATGACAATATCTTAACCAATAATGCTGTTTATTGCAACATGACAATAACTTAACCAATAATGCTGTTTATTGCAACATGACAATATCTTAACGAATAATGCTGTTTATTGCAACATGACAATATCTTAACGAATAATGCTGTTTATTGCAACATGGCAATATCTTAACGAATAATGCTGTTTATTGCAACATGGCAATATCTTAACGAATAATGCTGTTTATTGCAACATGGCAATATCTTAACGAATAATGCTGTTTATTGCAACATGACAATATCTTAACCAATAATGCTGTTTATTGCAACATGGCAATATCTTAACGAATAATGCTGTTTATTGCAACATGACAATATCTTAACCAATAATGCTGTTTATTGCAACATGGCAATATCTTAACGAATAATGCTGTTTATTGCAACATGACAATATCTTAACGAATAATGCTGTTTATTGCAACATGACAATATCTTAACCAATAATGCTGTTTATTGCAACATGACAATATCTTAACGAATAATGCTGTTTATTGCAACATGACAATATCTTAACCAATAATGCTGTTTATTGCAACATGGCAATATCTTAACAAATAATGCTGTTTATTGCAACATGACAATATCTTAACGAATAATGCTGTTTATTGCAACATGGCAATATCTTAACCAATAATGCTGTTTATTGCAACATGGAAATATCTTACCGAATAATGCTGTTTATTGCAACATGACAATATCTTAACGAATAATGCTGTTTATTGCAACATGACAATATCTTAACCAATAATGCTGTTTATTGCAACATGACAATATCTTAACGAATAATGCTGTTTATTGCAACATGGCAATATCTTAACGAATAATGCTGTTTATTGCAACATGACAATATCTTAACGAATAATGCTGTTTATTGCAACATGACAATATCTTAACCAATAATGCTGTATATTGCAACATGGCAATATCTTAACGAATAATGCTGTTTATTGCAACATGACAATATCTTAACGAATAATGCTTTTTATTGCAACATGACAATATCTTAACCAATAATGCTGTTTATTGCAACATGACAATATCTTAACCAATAATGCTGTTTATTGCAACATGGCAATATCTTAACGAATAATGCTGTTTATTGCAACATGACAATATCTTAACGAATAATGCTGTTTATTGCAACATGACAATATCTTAACGAATAATGCTGTTTATTGCAACATGACAATATCTTAACAAATAATGCTGTTTATTGCAACATGGCAATATCTTAACGAATAATGCTGTTTATTGCAACATGACAATATCTTAACGAATAATGCTGTTTATTGCAACATGACAATATCTTAACCAATAATGCTGTTTATTGCAACATGGCAATATCTTAACGAATAATGCTGTTTATTGCAACATGACAATATCTTCACCAATAATGCTGTTTATTGCAACATGGCAATATCTTAACAAATAAGGCTGTTTATTGCAACATGACAATATCTTAATGAATACTGCTGTTTATTGCAACATGACAATATCTTAACCAATAATGCTGTTTATTGCAACATGGCAATATCTTAACGAATAATGCTGTTTATTGCAACATGACAATATCTTAACCAATAATGCTGTTTATTGCAACATGGCAATATCTTAACAAATAATGCTGTTTATTGCAACATGACAATATCTTAACGAATAATGCTGTTTATTGCAACATGGCAATATCTTAACCAATAATGCTGTTTATTGCAACATGGCAATATCTTAACGAATAATGCTGTTTATTGCAACATGACAATATCTTAACGAATAATGCTGTTTATTGCAACATGACAATATCTTAACGAATAATGCTGTTTATTGCAACATGACAATATCTTAACCAATAATGCTGTTTATTGCAACATGACAATATCTTAACGAATAATGCTGTTTATTGCAACATGACAATATCTTAACCAATAATGCTGTTTATTGCAACATGACAATATCTTAACCAATAATGCTGTTTATTGCAACATGACAATATCTTAACCAATAATGCTGTTTATTGCAACATGACAATATCTTAACGAATAATGCTGTTTATTGCAACATGGCAATATCTTAACGAATAATGCTGTTTATTGCAACATGACAATATCTTAACCAATAATGCTGTTTATTGCAACATGACAATATCTTAACGAATAATGCTGTTTATTGCAACATGACAATATCTTAACGAATAATGCTGTTTATTGCAACATGACAATATCTTAACGAATAATGCTGTTTATTGCAACATGACAATATCTTAACGAATAATGCTGTTTATTGCAACATGGCAATATCTTAACGAATAATGCTGTTTATTGCAACTTGACAATATCTTAACGAATAATGCTGTTTATTGCAACATGACAATATCTTAACGAATAATGCTGTTTATTGCAACATGGCAATATCTTAACGAATAATGCTGTTTATTGCAACATGACAATATCTTAACGAATAATGCTGTTTATTGCAACATGACAATATCTTAACGAATAATGCTGTTTATTGCAACATGACAATATCTTAACGAATAATGCTGTTTATTGCAACATGGCAATATCTTAACGAATAATGCTGTTTATTGCAACATGACAATATCTTAACCAATAATGCTGTTTATTGCAACATGACAATATCTTAACCAATAATGCTGTTTATTGCAACATGGCAATATCTTAACGAATAATGCTGTTTATTGCAACATGACAATATCTTAACGAATAATGCTGTTTATTGCAACATGACAATATCTTAACGAATAATGCTGTTTATTGCAACATGACAATATCTTAACCAATAATGCTGTTTATTGCAACATGACAATAACTTAACCAATAATGCTGTTTATTGCAACATGACAATATCTTAACGAATAATGCTGTTGATTGCAACATGACAATATCTTAACCAATAATGCTGTTTATTGCAACATGGCAATATCTTAACGAATAATGCTGTTTATTGCAACATGGCAATATCTTTACGAATAATGCTGTTTATTGCAACATGGCAATATCTTAACGAATAATGCTGTTTATTGCAACATGACAATATCTTAACCAATAATGCTGTTTATTGCTACATGGCAATATCTTAACGAATAATGCTGTTTATTGCAACATGACAATATTTTAACCAATAATGCTGTTTATTGCAACATGGCAATATCTTAACGAATAATGCTGTTTATTGCAACATGACAATATCTTAACAAATAATGCTGTTTATTGCAACATGACAATATCTTAACCAATAATGCTGTTTATTGCAACATGACAATATCTTAACGAATAATGCTGTTTATTGCAACATGACAATATCTTAACGAATAATGCTGTTTATTGCAACATGGCAATATCTTAACAAATAATGCTGTTTATTGCAACATGACAATATCTTAACGAATAATGCTGTTTATTGTAACATGGCAATATCTTAACCAATAATGCTGTTTATTGCAACATGGCAATATCTTAACGAATAATGCTGTTTATTGCAACATGACAATATCTTAACGAATAATGCTGTTTATTGCAACATGACAATATCTTAACCAATAATGCTGTTTATTGCAACATGGCAATATCTTAACGAATAATGCTGTTTATTGCAACATGACAATATCTTCACCAATAATGCTGTTTATTGCAACATGGCAATATCTTAACAAATAAGGCTGTTTATTGCAACATGACAATATCTTAATGAATACTGCTGTTTATTGCAACATGACAATATCTTAACCAATAATGCTGTTTATTGCAACATGGCAATATCTTAACGAATAATGCTGTTTATTGCAACATGACAATATCTTAACCAATAATGCTGTTTATTGCAACATGGCAATATCTTAACAAATAATGCTGTTTATTGCAACATGACAATATCTTAACGAATAATGCTGTTTATTGCAACATGGCAATATCTTAACCAATAATGCTGTTTATTGCAACATGGCAATATCTTAACGAATAATGCTGTTTATTGCAACATGACAATATCTTAACGAATAATGCTGTTTATTGCAACATGACAATATCTTAACGAATAATGCTGTTTATTGCAACATGACAATATCTTAACCAATAATGCTGTTTATTGCAACATGACAATATCTTAACGAATAATGCTGTTTATTGCAACATGACAATATCTTAACCAATAATGCTGTTTATTGCAACATGACAATATCTTAACCAATAATGCTGTTTATTGCAACATGACAATATCTTAACCAATAATGCTGTTTATTGCAACATGACAATATCTTAACGAATAATGCTGTTTATTGCAACATGGCAATATCTTAACGAATAATGCTGTTTATTGCAACATGACAATATCTTAACCAATAATGCTGTTTATTGCAACATGACAATATCTTAACGAATAATGCTGTTTATTGCAACATGACAATATCTTAACGAATAATGCTGTTTATTGCAACATGACAATATCTTAACGAATAATGCTGTTTATTGCAACATGACAATATATTAACGAATAATGCTGTTTATTGCAACATGGCAATATCTTAACGAATAATGCTGTTTATTGCAACTTGACAATATCTTAACGAATAATGCTGTTTATTGCAACATGACAATATCTTAACGAATAATGCTGTTTATTGCAACATGGCAATATCTTAACGAATAATGCTGTTTATTGCAACATGACAATATCTTAACGAATAATGCTGTTTATTGCAACATGACAATATCTTAACGAATAATGCTGTTTATTGCAACATGACAATATCTTAACGAATAATGCTGTTTATTGCAACATGGCAATATCTTAACGAATAATGCTGTTTATTGCAACATGACAATATCTTAACCAATAATGCTGTTTATTGCAACATGACAATATCTTAACCAATAATGCTGTTTATTGCAACATGGCAATATCTTAACGAATAATGCTGTTTATTGCAACATGACAATATCTTAACGAATAATGCTGTTTATTGCAACATGACAATATCTTAACGAATAATGCTGTTTATTGCAACATGACAATATCTTAACCAATAATGCTGTTTATTGCAACATGACAATAACTTAACCAATAATGCTGTTTATTGCAACATGACAATATCTTAACGAATAATGCTGTTGATTGCAACATGACAATATCTTAACCAATAATGCTGTTTATTGCAACATGGCAATATCTTAACGAATAATGCTGTTTATTGCAACATGGCAATATCTTAACGAATAATGCTGTTTATTGCAACATGGCAATATCTTAACGAATAATGCTGTTTATTGCAACATGACAATATCTTAACCAATAATGCTGTTTATTGCTACATGGCAATATCTTAACGAATAATGCTGTTTATTGCAACATGACAATATTTTAACCAATAATGCTGTTTATTGCAACATTGCAATATCTTAACGAATAATGCTGTTTATTGCAACATGACAATATCTTAACAAATAATGCTGTTTATTGCAACATGACAATATCTTAACCAATAATGCTGTTTATTGCAACATGACAATATCTTAACGAATAATGCTGTTTATTGCAACATGACAATATCTTAACGAATAATGCTGTTTATTGCAACATGGCAATATCTTAACAAATAATGCTGTTTATTGCAACATGACAATATCTTAACGAATAATGCTGTTTATTGCAACATGGCAATATCTTAACCAATAATGCTGTTTATTGCAACATGGCAATATCTTAACGAATAATGCTGTTTATTGCAACATGACAATATCTTAACGAATAATGCTGTTTATTGCAACATGACAATATCTTAACCAATAATGCTGTTTATTGCAACATGACAATATCTTAACCAATAATGCTGTTTATTGCAACATGGCAATATCTTAACGAATAATGCTGTTTATTGCAACATGACAATATCTTAACGAATAATGCTGTTTATTGCAACATGACAATATCTTAACCAATAATGCTGTATATTGCAACATGGCAATATCTTAACGAATAATGCTGTTTATTGCAACATGACAATATCTTAACGAATAATGCTGTTTATTGCAACATGACAATATCTTAACCAATCATGCTGTTTATTGTAACATGACAATATCTTAACCAATAATGCTGTTTATTGCAACATGGCAATATCTTAACGAATAATGCTGTTTATTGCAACATGACAATATCTTAACGAATAATGCTGTTTATTGCAACATGACAATATCTTAACCAATAATGCTGTTTATTGCAACATGGCAATATCTTAACGAATAATGCTGTTTATTGCAACATGACAATATCTTAACCAATAATGCTGTTTATTGCAACATGGCAATATCTTAACGAATAATGCTGTTTATTGCAACATGACAATATCTTAACGAATAATGCTGTTTATTGCAACATGACAATATCTTAACCAATAATGCTGTTTATTGCAACATGGCAATATCTTAACGAAAAATGCTGTTTATTGCAACATGACAATATCTTAACCAATAATGCTGTTTATTGCAACATGGCAATATCTTAACAAATAATGCTGTTTATTGCAACATGACAATATCTATACGAATAATGCTGTTTATTGCAACATGACAATATCTTAACCAATAATGCTGTTTATTGCAACATGGCAATATCTTAACGAATAATGCTGTTTATTGCAACATGACAATATCTTAACGAATAATGCTGTTTATTGCAACATGACAATATCTTAACGAATAATGCTGTTTATTGCAACATGACAATATCTTAACCAATAATGCTGTTTATTGCAACATGACAATATCTTAACGAATAATGCTGTTTATTGCAACATGACAATATCTTAACCAATAATGCTGTTTATTGCAACATGACAATATCTTAACCAATAATGCTGTTTATTGCAACATGACAATATCTTAACCAATAATGCTGTTTATTGCAACATGACAATATCTTAACCAATAATGCTGTTTATTGCAACATGACAATATCTTAACGAATAATGCTGTTTATTGCAACATGACAATATCTTAACCAATAATGCTGTTTATTGCAACATGACAATATCTTAACGAATAATGCTGTTTATTGCAACATGACAATATCTTAACGAATAATGCTGTTTATTGCAACATGGCAATATCTTAACGAATAATGCTGTTTATTGCAACATGACAATATCTTAACGAATAATGCTGTTTATTGCAACATGACAATATCTTAACGAATAATGCTGTTTATTGCAACATGACAATATCTTAACGAATAATGCTGTTTATTGCAACATGACAATATCTTAACGAATAATGCTGTTTATTGCAACATGGCAATATCTTAACGAATAATGCTGTTTATTGCAACATGACAATATCTTAACGAATAATGCTGTTTATTGCAACATGACAATATCTTAACGAATAATGCTGTTTATTGCAACATGACAATATCTTAACCAATAATGCTGTTTATTGCAACATGACAATATCTTAACGAATAATGCTGTTTATTGCAACATGACAATATCTTAACGAATAATGCTGTTTATTGCAACATGACAATATCTTAACCAATAATGCTGTTTATTGCAACATGACAATATCTTAACGAATAATGCTGTTTATTGCAACAGGACAATATCTTAACGAATAATGCTGTTTATTGCAACATGACAATATCTTAACGAATAATGCTGTTTATTGCAACATGGCAATATCTTAACGAATAATGCTGTTTATTGCAACATGACAATATCTTAACGAATAATGCTGTTTATTGCAACATGACAATATCTTAACGAATAATGCTGTTTATTGCAACATGACAATATCTTAACCAATAATGCTGTTTATTGCAACATGACAATATCTTAACGAATAATGCTGTTTATTGCAACATGACAATATCTTAACTAATAATGCTGTTTATTGCAACATGGCAATATCTTAACGAATAATGCTGTTTATTGCAACATGGCAATATCTTAACGAATAATGCTGTTTATTGCAACATGGCAATATCTTAACGAATAATGCTGTTTATTGCAACATGACAATATCTTAACCAATAATGCTGTTTATTGCAACATGGCAATATCTTAACGAATAATGCTGTTTATTGCAACATGACAATATCTTTACCAATAATGCTGTTTATTGCAACATGGCAATATCTTAACGAATAATGCTGTTTATTGCAACATGACAATATCTTAACGAATAATGCTGTTTATTGCAACATGACAATATCTTAACGAATAATGCTGTTTATTGCAACATGACAATATCTTAACGAATAATGCTGTTTATTGCAACATGACAATATCTTAACCAATAATGCTGTTTATTGCAACATGGCAATATCTTAACAAATAATGCTGTTTATTGCAACATGACAATATATTAACAAATAATGCTGTTTATTGCAACATGGCAATATCTTAACCAATAATGCTGTTTATTGCAACATGGCAATATCTTAACGAATAATGCTGTTTATTGCAACATGACAATATCTTAACGAATAATGCTGTTTATTGCAACATGACAATATCTTAACCAATAATGCTGTTTATTGCAACATGACAATATCTTAACCAATAATGCTGTTTATTGCAACATGGCAATATCTTAACGAATAATGCTGTCTATTGCAACATGACAATATCTTAACGAATAATGCTGTTTATTGCAACATGACAATATCTTAACCAATAATGCTGTATATTGCAACATGGCAATATCTTAACGAATAATGCTGTTTATTGCAACATGACAATATCTTAACGAATAATGCTGTTTATTGCAACATGACAATATCTTAACCAATAATGCTGTTTATTGCAACATGACAATATCTTAACGAATAATGCTGTTTATTGCAACATGACAATATCTTAACGAATAATGCTGTTTATTGCAACATGGCAATATCTTAACTAATAATGCTGTTTATTGCAACATGACAATATCTAAACGAATAATGCTGTTTATTGCAACATGGCAATATCTTAACGAATAATGCAGTTTATTGCAACATGACAATATCTTAACGAATAATGCTGTTTATTGCAACATGACAATATCTTAACGAATAATGCTGGTTATTGCAACATGACAATATCTTAACCAATAATGCTGTTTATTGCAACATGACAATATCTTAACGAATAATGCTGTTTATTGCAACATGACAATATCTTAACCAATAATGCTGTTTATTGCAACATGACAATATCTTAAATAATAATGCTGTTTATTGCAACATGACAATATCTTAACGAATAATGCTGTTTATTGCAACATGGCAATATCTTAACGAATAATGCTGTTTATTGCAACATAACAATATCTTAACGAATAATGCTGTTTATTGCAACATGGCAATATCTTAACGAATAATGCTGTTTATTGCAACATGACAATATCTTAACGAATAATGCTGTTTATTGCAACATGACAGTATCTTAACCAATAATGCTGTTTATTGCAACATGGCAATATCTTAACGAATAATGCTGTTTATTGCAACATGGCAATATCTTAACCAATAATGTTGTTTATTGCAACATGACAATATCTTAACCAATAATGCTGTTTATTGAAACATGGCAATATCTTAACGAATAATGCTGTTTATTGCAACATTACAATATCTTAACCAATAATGCTGTTTATTGCAACATGACAATATCTTAACGAATAATGCTGTTTATTGCAACATGACAATATCTTAACGAATAATGCTGTTTATTGCAACATGACAATATCTTAACGAATAATGCTGTTTATTGCAACATGACAATATCTTAACGAATAATGCTGTTTATTGCAACATGGCAATATCTTAACGAATAATGCTGTTTATTGCAACATGACAATATCTTAACGAATAATGCTGTTTATTGCAACATGACAATATCTTAACCAATAATGCTGTTTATTGCAACATGACAATATCTTAACGAATAATGCTGTTTATTGCAACATGACAATATCTTAACCAATAATGCTGTTTATTGCAACATGACAATATCTTAACGAATAATGCTGTTTATTGCAACATGACAATATCTTAACCAATAATGCTGTTTATTGCCACATGACAATATCTTAACCAATAATGCTGTTTATTGCAACATGACAATATCTTAACGAATAATGCTGTTAATTGCAACATGACAATATCTTAACGAATAATGCTGTTTATTGCAACATGACAATATCTTAACCAATAATGCTGTTTATTGCAACATGACAATATCTTAACCAATAATGCTGTTTATTGCCACATGACAATATCTTAACCAATAATGCTGTTTATTGCAACATGACAATATCTTAACGAATAATGCTGTTTATTGCAACATGACAATATCTTAACGAATAATGCTGTTTATTGCAACATTACAATATCTTAACCAATAATGCTGTTTATTGCAACATGGCAATATCTTAAAGAATAATGCTGTTTATTGCAACATGACAATATCTTAACGAATAATGCTGTTTATTGCAACATGACAATATCTTAACCAATAATGCTGTTTATTGCAACATGACAATATCTTAACGAATAATGCTGTTTGTTGCAACATGACAATATCTTAACGAATAATGCTGTTTATTGCAACATGACAATATCTTAACCAATAATGCTGTTTATTGCAACATGACAATATCTTAACGAATAATGCTGTTTATTGCAACATGACAATATCTTAAGCAGTAATGCTGTTTATTGCAACATGGCAATATCTTAACGAATAATGCTGTTTATTGCAACATGACAATATCTTAACCAATAATGCTGTTTATTGCAACATGGCAATATCTTAACGAATAATGCTGTTTATTGCAACATGACAATATCTTAACGAATAATGCTGTTTATTGCAACATGACAATATCTTAACCAATAATGCTGTTTATTGCAACATGGCAATATCTTAACGAATAATGCTGTTTATTGCAACATGACAATATCTTAACCAATAATGCTGTTTATTGCAACACGACAATATCTTAACCAATAATGCTGTTTATTGCAACATGGCAATATCTTAACCAATAATGCTGTTTATTGCAACATGACAATATCTTAACGAATAATGCTGTTTATTGCAACATGACAATATCTTAACCAATAATGCTGTTTATTGCAACATGGCAATATATTAACCAATAATGCTGTTTATTGCAACATGGCAATATCTTAACGAATAATGCTGTTTATTGCAACATGACAATATCTTAACGAATAATGCTGTTTATTGCAACATGGCAATATCTTAACGAATAATGCTGTTTATTGCAACATGACAATATCTTAACGAATAATGCTGTTTATTGCAACATGACAATATCTTAACCAATAATGCTGTTTATTGCAACATGACAATATCTTAACCAATAATGCTGTTTATTGCAACATGGCAATATCTTAACGAATAATGCTGTTTATTGCAACATGACAATATCTTTACGAATAATGCTGTTTATTGCAACATGACAATATCTTAACCAATAATGCTGTTTATTGCAACATGACAATATCTTAACGAATAATGCTGTTTATTGCAACATGACAATATCTTAACGAATAATGCTGTTTATTGCAACATGACAATATCTTAACGAATAATGCTGTTTATTGCAACATGACAATATCTTAACCAATAATGCTGTTTATTGCAACATGGCAATATCTTAACGAATAATGCTGTTTATTGCAACATGACAATATCTTAACGAATAATGCTGTTTATTGCAACATGACAATATCTTAACGAATAATGCTGTTTATTGCAACATGACAATATCTTAACCAATAATGCTGTTTATTGCAACATGGCAATATCTTAACGAATAATGCTGTTTATTGCAACATGACAATATCTTAACGAATAATGCTGTTTATTGCAACATGACAATATCTTAACGAATAATGCTGTTTATTGAAAAATAACCATCATCGCTATCAAGAATAAAAATCAAGTTCTCAAATTTCTGATATTCTTCACGGCATTTAAAGTGTTGCCCATTGTGTAATTAGCAAGCAAAAAGTTTATAAAACGTTAAATGCAAAGCCAAATGTTGGCAAACGTTCAAAATGATAGCAAAAGAACTTATCTAATAATTGTTAAAATGTCGATAAATACAGTTTGGAAAGTGTTGAATCAATTGCTCGTAAATTTACGAGAGAGACAAAAAATAAGATCTCAATGGAGACGGTCGGTAAATTAAAAAAGAAAAAACGTATTGTCAAAGCATTTCAAAACAATATTAAAAAACAGGCCTAATCATGGGAAAATCTGACGCTTCTACACTGTTGTAACGAAATTTTGAAAATTTTAATACTGAATTTCAACTGGAAACAATGTTATGTACGTATTCCTCGTAATTTAAAGATGATATCCAAAAATTCCGAAAATCGATCTGTTAGAAAATTATTTATTAAAGAAAATAGAAAATAGAATTTTATGAGAACGATCGTAATACACAGAGAAGTTCGAAACGGAGGGAATTTTCCGTTTTTATTCAAAGAAGATAGCGGCAATTTTTCGCATACTGACACGATTAAAGTTGTTTTGTTTAATAATTCAGTAATATTCAGGTAATTACGACTGCAGAATTTAGAAGCTATTATTTGAACTTATTAGAATTGACAAAAAAGCAGTTCAAACTATGTTTTTTTTTTTAAATCTGAAAACTCCATTGATCGACTACAAAATCTAGTCCCAGTTTTGTAAAAGGGCAAAAAATCTGGTTTGGATTAAAGCATCATAGATTACTCTTTTTTGCCTTGACGAGTCCAATACGTAAATATTTGCCTCTTACGTCAGATCAAGTAAAATACGTTCTTCTCAATGTTTAAAAAAACAACAACAAAAAAAAACCCTGCTAAATTTGGTGGTGGCAGTATCAAAGCGAAGGGAATGTTTTTTTTTCGGCAAGAGCTGGATCCATAGCAATATCAATGCTGGGGTTTACAAAAATACTTCTTCAAAAGCACGTGATACTATGATTACACCATGATCCTTATGAATCTCCTGCCTTCATGCTGAACAATAAAACCTTTCAGATAACTCCGATCGTTATGATTTTATTTGAAGAAGTAGACATCTTCTAATAAAGTGACACTCTTACAGCTTAATCCAATAGATAATGTTTGGAACATCATTAGAAGAACGGCTCAGAAAAGAAACCCGAGAAAAGCAGAATAACTTGAAGAAGTCATTAATAGTAAATAAAGAAGAATTTACTGCTTATTTTCTCAAGAAATTAATTAAATCACGTGCTCGCCAATTAAGTGGAGTCCTTAAAAAACTTGTCGCCGACGTCGTAGGTGTATGTCGGTGGGTCGTCTTCGTGGTCTGTTGGATTTTGTTGACTGGCAGTCTTAAATAGATTTATGTCTCCGCCCGTTCTGCGATGGAAATGTCCTCATTGGTCAGGTCTTTGATGCCATTTGTCTCTAGGCAGTGCGGACTTTACCTTTGCGTTCCGAGCTGGTATGGTCAATATCGCATGCTTTCATGTCGCGTTGGCACGCATGCACGCACGCACACACACACATGTATATACACTCACATATACACACAACACACACATGTATATATACATACATACACATATATATATATATATATATATATATATATGTAGGCTGTGTTTTTTCTCTATGCCATATTTCATTATATAAAATAGATGTTTTTTTTTTACCTATTCATTCTATTTTCTTCTATTTTCGACCGCTTTATACTTCCGAATAAATAACAGCCTCCACTTCTGGCGGCAACTGACTGACATTATCACTATATTTATCATAAGTCCGACTACTTTCCAATCCGTCAGGATTCATCGTCAGGGATGAATTAATCTTAATAGTTTTGAACAATTTATAAAGTTTTTCTTTTCGTCTTCCTTGCTTAATTATTTATCCTTTTTTTATTATTTGTTATTCGGAAGTTCGAAAAGAACAAAAATAGAATTAGACAAAAAAACTTCTATTTTATTTAATGAAAGCTTATATATATATATATATATATATATATATATATATATATATATATATATACATGTATGTATGTGTGTACGTGTGTGTTTTGCGATACTCTTTTACTGAATTCAGTTATTTATACGAAAGTGCATTATTATGTAAATTCGAATTGGGATTAATTTTACTTTTGACACATTGGGATCCCTGGAATGGAAAGCGGCATATGTAAAATTAAAATATAATTATGCACGCAAGCGGATAATTATTATTTAACAATAGCAAATCAAGGGCTTCTTCATTCTTTGACAGATTATGGATACCCACGAACGGGTGCTTGCGCGTGAAATTTTCGTGACAGGATGTGCGCAATCTCCAACCACACTTCTCATTTGGTATTGACCAGGCGGAACGTTGTGTAACTTCGGTGATCTGACGAGAACCAGTGTTCCAACGCGATTATATCGTAATTGTTTAAAAATATATTTTAACAATATATATATATATATATATATATATATATATATGTGTGTGTGTGTGTGTGTGTGTGTGTGTGTGTGTCTGTAAAAGTGAAAATGTCTGTCTGCTGTCTGTGTGTCTGTCTGTGTACATTTCCCTACGCAATAACTTTGTCGATTTTAAGTTTACAGACTCGAAATTTGATATTAAGGGTACTTAGATTTGAAAAAAATCTTGGTAATCCGTTTTCGGCCAGAAACTTTGCTGTTAAAGGGTCAAAGTCCAACGATATTACCTTTTAGAACTTTACCAAACTTCTCCCCCAATTTTTCGTCTAACCAATTGAAATTTTAGATATAGGTGCCTTGAACATGGATCTTACTCAATAACTCAATATGAGGCCAAAACAATAAATGTTAAGGTAAAATAATAGGGGTCAAAGTTAAAAACAAATTGACCTCTGCAGTCTCTACCAAATTACTCAGACAATTTCTGGTGTAAACATTTGAAATTTTACATAAAGCGTATTCAGAGATAGGGAAAACTTTTTAACTGGTTTGGGTCGAAAATTTGAGCTACCAATATATAAATGTATGTATGTATGTTTGCATATGTGCCTAAAACTTTCGACAGAGGCGACGGATTTTCACAAAATCAATATCGTTTCGAAGCTCGACCCGCCAGACAACAAATACCGAAAAATTGTCTAAAAACATTAATTTCTTAACTGGGAACTTTTCTACAGGGAGGGGTCGCCTTTTCCGCCGATATTTTCGAAAGTAATCCTCTCTTTTCGATTCTCAAGCCTTAATTTAAACCTACGTCACTTCCGGTTTGGCAGTGGTCGTAACGGCAAAGACGTCACGTTTTTCCCCTTCTTTTCCTGCTTCGCGGTACAGGTTCGAGCCTGCCTTCTTACTATCACTTTTTTGTGTGCTGAAAACACATATCCAAACAATCGGGAAACGGCGGGCACCCATATATATATTAAACAGAAAGGATTTAGATGAGACGAATTATTGGTACCGTCGGTTTCAAACCTATAATTAGGTCCGTTTTAGATACCCATATCAAGCTCTCTTCATAATCAGAGAGGAGTGCTGGCTAAAGAGTTTGATATCGGTATCTTAAACGGTCCTAATTATCATTTGTTTGTTGGGCTCAAATCAAATTAAGTTAGATCCATGTCCAAGGAACTTATATCTAAAATTTCAAGTGTTTAGACCCAAAATTGTCCGACGAGTTTAGTAGAGTTCTCAAAGGTCAAATCGTTGAACTTCGACCCCTTAACAGCCAAAGTTCTGGCCAAAAACCGACCACATCGATTTTCCCAAATCTCAGTACACGGTATATCAAATTTCGAGTGTTTAGACTTAAAATTGATAGAATTATCGCGAAGGAAAATGTACACAGACACAGAGACAGACACAGAGAGAGAGGTGAGGAAATAAAAAATTACAGCATCAATTTTTCTTCTTCTTCTTCTTCTTCTTCTTCTCTTTCTTCTTCTCAGATGATTTTTTAATCTTTTTCTTCTTTTTTTATTTGTTTTATTTCTTTCTTGTCTCTATCTCTGTGTATTTTCCCTTCTGTTTTTTCCCCTTTTCTATATGTTTCTATTTCTTATTTTTATCTACATCTTTTCCAACCTATTCCCATTCTTCTCCGTTTTTCGGCACCCTTTACCCATTGTGCTTATCTTCTTTCCCGTCTAGTTTTATTATCTTACGCTCTTCTTTTTCTTCTCTATCTTTTTTTAATCTTTTTTTTTCTTTTTCTTCTTTTCCGATATATGTAGTTCTATTTCATTTTTTTGCTTCCTTTCGTATTCTTCTCCTTGTCTTATTTTCATTTGGCGTTTTGTTCTCGTCCTTAGTCTCCGTTATCCATCGGTTTTCATCATCATCATCATCATCATCTGCTGCTTCTTCTTCTTCTTCTTCTTCTTCTTCTTCTTCTTCTTCCTGTTCTTCTTCTGTCACCTTCCGCTTCTGATATTAATTTCTCTTTTTTCTCCTCTTTGTCTCCATCCTCTTCTTCCGCTCTTTGTATGCGCTTACCTTTCGCTTTTGCCTGACTTACCGTTATTCTACACACACACACACACACACACACACACACACACACACACACACACACACACATATATATATATATATACATATGTCCTCTGCCCTTTCGTCCCTTCTTTTTTATTCATCTTCATCTTCTTAACGTTCTTCTTTTTCTTTTTTTCTTTTTCTCATTTATTTTGTTTCTTGTTTTTCTTTCTTTCTCCTCCTTCATGCTTACCTTTTGCAGCCAATAATGCCACATTTTTACTGGCCATTAGTAGAACGAAAAACCTCGAGGATTCCCCCGGGCAGTTAAAAAAAAAAAAATGCAAAATAATTGGGCTATAGTATATTGACGTCTATGCCCTAATTCTTTCCGTTTCGATTCAAGTAGATATTTCCCCTCACAACGCAAACCCGACCCATTCTCAAACGGACACACACGGACACTCAAACACCTACACTGCAACCCGCCAACAAAATCTGATCACCGACACAAACACATACATTTCAAACAACATACCTGGTATTTCTGCAGTCATTCCCGACTTTGTTCTATGATATACATAAACAATTATTTATGTAGCAGAGTTTCAGAAAGTTAAATATTACTCATGCATCGGTGAATAGTGTTTGAGATAGAAGTTTACCTTTAAGAATTACATTCTATGATAAACAACTAAATGCAGGCGAGTTCACGCTTTAATGCTTAAATCTAACAGCTAGTTTCTCTCATGGGAAGGTTGAAGCGTTCGATCTTTAAACATAACTAGGTCTATCTTTATATCTAGTGTTAAAAAAGTAGTGACACATTGTCGAGTAATTTTTTTGCGGCAAGAATTGCGCAATGGGCAACCACATCTCTACTGAATTGACATTTTTTTTAATACCAGTGGCAAGTAGGGGTGCAGGACGACTGGAAACAATGCTAGGATTAGCGGAAAGCATGCACAGCGCCTAGAATTCTCAAATGATCTCCCTTCTGAAACTACCCAGACTCAATGTATGAAACTGGTATATAGGGCATTCCAACCCATGCGAAACTTTATATTTTAGCCAGTAAAATCGGTGAAAAAAGTGTGCAAATTAAAAATATATATATATATATATATGGAATTTTCCAGGTGAAGCTCGAACGACGGCATTACGAATATGCATGCATAACGTAATAGCTATTGATCAACTCGACAATAAAACGTATTGTTTAACTGTGTACGTTTTCAGCGTTCCAATTGTAACGTAATAGCTATTGATCAATGTTTTAATGTCCAGCCTTGCAGCAAACGTGCCTTCATAGCTGAGGCATTAACGTAAAATGAAAAAGTAAATCGCAACATAAAAGTTTTGGTTTTGATTCTCTGTATTTAAGCACGAGTCATTTTTTATAACTTTTAAAATAATAACTATATATTGGGCCCAATGTACTATAATAATAAATAAGAAAACTGCATTAATAAAAATATTATATTGAAGCATATTTTACGGCCGGGTTACGTCGGACAATGCCGGGCGGCGTGCTAGTATATATATATATATATATATATATATATATATATATATATATATATATATATATATTCTAATTTAATAATTTAAATGTTATCTAATCTAGAATTTTTATACTTCTTAACCTATAGGTTTTCGATGTCTACCCATCTCCTCAGATGAGAAAATATTAGTAAATATTATTAGGTTTTATACACATAAACATCCTAAATAATTTAAAAAAAATGTTTTTAAAGCATAAAGTAAAGAAAATATATATTGGTTCAAAATGAAAAGGATATTGAATTTCATATCTAAATTGTATGGTAATTCAGCTTGGATTGTATTAATAAAATATTACAGCCAATAATATTTTGTAAGACCAATAATCACTGAATTTCCATACCAGTAGATCTATTGCATTACATTATTCTGAAGTATATATATATATATATATATATATATATATATATATATATATATATATATATATATATATATATATATATATATATATAACAGTACACACATACTTAAACCAATAAAAGAAAACATACACTCACATACACCCTACCCTAGAGGAAAAGAAAAAAAAAACACAAGCAGAAAGAGAGAGTGAGAGAGAGAAACACAACAGAGGAGTGACCACAGCCGCGGTCGGCGGCCTCAACACAGCACAATAAAAGAGTAATAAAAATTGAAAATTCCAATGGATAGTAGACAGTTACACGCTTCCACCCCTTGAAAACACTTCAAATGAACTACGAAAATGCTATTTTTACATCTCCAACACATTTGAAAATAATTTCTGTCGAGGACGCTTCACAGAACGTCTGAAACGGGTTAAAAACGATTTCAATGAGTTAAAAACATTATTACAATAAACAAAACATAATTCTCAATGAAAAACCAAGACACGGAATAATAAAATAATGTTAAAAAATACACATTGTTGGTGACTACCCCCTTATTTAAATATACATCTTTCTTTCGGCGGAATTTTTTAACCCATTTTATATATATATATATATATATATATATTAGGCACCGCCAAAAATGGCCGCAAAATCAAGTTGTTGTTGTTTTTTAAAACGAAATTACGTTTATTAAAATCCATTATTTCTGAGTAACTTTTTTTTCCAGAAAGATAAAACCCTGAATTTTATCATATAGAAAACAGAATAATGTAAAACTTTTTCTACTATTTTTAATTCAATTTTAAATGTTAAATTTTCCCAAAAAGTTAACAATTGACATTTTTTGTCTTGCACAAAAAACGTACTTAAATATTTAAAAAAAAGGGTTTTTGAAATAATTAATTTATTTATTTATTGTCTAACTAAGATTTAGGATGATTTTCTAAGAGAATATGCAAAAATATTATAATATAAGTACCTGAATTTCAAATAATTCCACTTATTCATATAGGTAACGAGATATTCGCGTTGACGTAGAGTTCAGATCGACTCTGTTTACGTTTTCGTCTGATAAAAAGCAAACTATGGAAGACCAAACAGGCCAAAAAAAACTTATTTTTCAGTGACGAAAATTTCAATGTATTATTAAGCTGAGGCTGGCCAGTACCAGATGGGTGACCATTTGTATGCGTTTGGTTTTTAATGTGTATGTGTGTGGGGGCCAGACTCCCCAAAATGGGGGGGGGGCAATTTAAAGCAGAATAAAAAAAAATATTTCAGCGCGTTTGGTCCACCATAGTCAAAGGCGGCAAACGTTTTCAAACGGGATCGAAAAAAAAGATGCTATTTTTAACACAAAGGGCACAATATTTATCGAATTTTTTTGGGGGGGTATCGATTATTCAAAGCATGCCCTGTTTAATAATGGTCATGCATTATTCGGCTCGTAAAAAAAAAATTGTTAATTTATTTATCAAAAATTTTAAAATAGCTTTTTTCGTATAAATATTAAAAAATTTTTTTTTTTGTTTTGCTTAACTTAAATTAATTATTTTACTTAACATATTCACCGAATTTCACACTTCAAAACTCAAAAGCGGGATAATTAAACACAATCGAAGTTCTGATATTCAGACGTCAAAATAAGGTATGCAAACAATTTTTTTTTTTTTTTTTGAATCTATAATTCTGTCCCTTACAACACAATATGTTGATTTCAGTCTCAGATGATTATTTTAAGCATATTTGTTCCCACTTCAAAACAAGGGGTGGTTTTGTAAGCAAAAAAAAATATATATATAAATATCGTTTATGAAAAATAAGTACACTGTTATAAAGTTCATTCTTCTCCTAATAATCGCTGAAAATTTCGTATTGATGGGATAATTACCTGATTTTTGGTAGATTTTTAAAAAGACGGTCCGTCAAAAAGTACTGACCTGCCCCCCCAGTTTTGGCGGTGCCTAATATATATATATATATATATATATATATATATATATATATATATATATATATATATATATATATATATATATATAATGCTTCTACCATTTAGCCCCTAGCATAAGGAGAATAATAATCAAAGAACAAAATATCAAAACAGATCCTGGCTAACCGTTTTTCCTTAAAAATTTCAACAAAATTAATAAGCTTACAGAAAAAAGTGTACATATTTATTTAACGCATTTTTACAAGTGTATATATAGGCATTGACAACCCAACCTTCCCATACGCACACATGTTTGTCCTTCCCGACATGGGTAGGATTCAAAAACTGTTCTCTTTTTCGTATGATCTATGATTTTTTTTCTTTTTTTTTATTTTTACTTCAATATCCTGAAGATGTCCTCTGAAATAAGGACGAAACGTTGATTATTTTAATAATTTAATTCGGTTTTTCTATTTTTCTCAAAACATATATATATATATATATATACATTTAAAAGATCACAAAGAGGACTTTAATATAAGCCCTAAATTACACCCATTTACCCTTTACAAGCAGGTATAGGGTTAGTTACTAAAAATATCCTAGATAGAATCATCCCTTAAAATTAAATCCATAAAATACCCACTATGGCAATCCTCGACCCATGTATTTGAATGGTTTTCAAACATTCACAATAAAAAGAATCTTAAATTTCTTTCTTTCGACATTGAATCCTATTACAATCGATATCCGGCCCTGTCAGTGGAGCATTAGAATACACCAACTTCCCCCTTGCAGAGGGTAAAAGTCCCTCAATGGGGGTCCTTGATATGACTTTAAACTATATCCAATGGTAAGGCCGCAGCTTGTGGGCTTTAAGGAGTGTGGAGCCACCCTTTAATTACCATTGCTCTCAGGTCCACTCTGACCCAGTGTGGTAGTACCTGTTAGGGTTCTAACTATAGGTTAAATAGAAACCGACTTGAAAACAACAAATATATTCTATTAAAAATGTTTTCTTCAAAATCTTTGGATTCGGCATTAAATAACCCGAAAAGGGTTGATATGCCGTAAAACAAAAACAACAAACCAACCTACAAATCGATACCAGCAATCCTATTTAATAAATCCCTCTTAATGGCACGTAAAATAACAGATATAACAACAGACGAAATTAATCTAATACTATTATCGAGAAAATCTATAATAACCTTTGACAACAAATATTGGACCAGAAACAATACCCCTGACCATTTCAACATTTTAATGGGTTCGATCGAGACAGCTCAGGTAACTGGTCTAGTTAGCCTTTTCCTTTTGGGTACAATTCATGATATACTCCACAAACAATTTAGATTATAGGGGGGTGCTTTACAGAGACGATGAACTCTTCGTAACTAACTCCACAAATAAAAATGACGAAAAAAACAATTTAATCCTTACATAAGGTTTTAAAAAATGATGAACTTTCTATAAAAATCGACCCTAATAAAAAATAGTTAATTTGTTGGATGTTCGTTAAATCTTTAAAACTCTACTTTTGAAATCTATCATAAACCACACAGATCTTTAATATATATCTATAATAAACAAACGACCCTAAGTCAATATTGAAATCAATAGTTCCCACGGTCTCCTTAAGAATTTCTAAATTATCTCTTAACAAATCTATATTTAATAAAAACACAAAATATTACATAGAGGCCCCCCCAAAAAAACAGAATAAGATTACAAATTAAATACTAATATAAAAGTGATAAAAATACAAATTACATATAAAACTACAATAATTATAATAGACCTAGTAAAAACATAATAACCTATAATATGGTCATGTCATCCTTCAAAAGAATTGCAAAAAATAATCTGACCACAATGCAAAACAACCACAATCATTAGCCAGTAACACGAATAAACCCCAAAGCAAAATCTTTTTAAAAAAAAGCTTCTAAACAAGTTTAATATGACATCAGTATTCTTCAATCATGTTCGAAGAATGTCAAAAATCCAAAATAATTTTCGTCCGTACATGCGTTTCAGAAAATTCATTTATTTATTTATTCGCAATAATTAAATAAAAAAAAACTGAGCCAAGAATGATAAATTAATGAAAAATTTCCCATTATATTGGTCTACATTCGTTAGATAAACACAAACATTTACCCCCCACACACACACACTCTCTCTCTCTCTCTCACACACACACACACACACACACACACATATATATATATATATATATATATATAAAATGCTCACTATCCCAGGTTGAGCTTTTGGAAAGTGGTATACAAATTAACATTAGCGTATGAAGCGATGCTCTTTGTGTAAAAAACTGAGCTTAGGTATTTTGACAATGTCAAAACATTATTAATTCACTGCGCGCATAGAAGCTACGACTGTCGTTTGGACAATCGTGTTACGATCCTGGCTTGAGGGAGTTACTTGTCTAGCCACACTGATGAGCTGTCATTTGGACGATCGGGTTTCGATCCTGGCTTGAGGGTGTTGCTTGTCTTGCCGCACTGATGAGCGTAGAAACAGCGAAACACTACTGTATGTGGATGACTATAATACTCCCTACCTTAGGTTGAGCATTTAGAAAGTTATATTCAAATAACCATTAGCGTATGAAGCGATGATCTTTGTATAAATAAATTGAGCTTAGGTATTTGGACAATGTCAAAATCTTTTAAATTCACTGCCCGCATAGCAGCAGCCGTATAGCGCAATTGTTAGAAGCTCCGACTGTCGTATAGGCGATCGGGTTTAGATCCTGGTTTGAGGTAGTTGCTTGTTTAGCCGCACTGATGGGCTGTGAAATAGCGAAACAGTACTGTATGCGGATGACTTTATATATATTTATACTGGTGGCATAAACTCGACGTTTCCTGGTTCAAACATCTTGTGTGGGTATATATATATATTGTACTAGACTGGGAATAGTTAATTCATTTGTGTATCTTGATAGTTCTCTGTAAAGGGATGGTTGTCTCGACACTGAAATCCGCAGACAAATTCAGAAGGCAACTGTAGCTTTTGGAAGGTTGAAGAAGAGGGTGTGGTCTGATCGTGGCATCACAGACAGGACTAAGATCTGCGTTTACAAAATCTGTGTGCTAACCACACTGTTGTATTTATCGGAGACATAGACATTGCATCGAACGCACATTTAATGGCTTGAACGATTTTTAAAAAAATGCTTGAGGCGTATCTTAAATATCAAGTGGATAGCACGAGCACCAGATACTAAAGTCCTTGTGGGAGCATGTTGCTCTAGTGTTGAGACCCTTGTAATCAGATCTAACATGTGTTGGGTGGGTCATCTGGTTCGAATGGAAGATGTGAGGCTGCCAAACCAAATTTTTGTACGGGGAGCTGGAAAATGGCAAGCACCCTCAACACAAGCCTAGGAAGAGGTTCAGGGACTCCACAAAGTATAATTTGAAAATCTTACAAATCGATATCGACACATGGGAAGAACTTACTTTGCAAAGGCCGAAGTCGCGAAAGCTTGTACGTGAAAGTTATGATACTCTTGAGAACAGAAAGCAGGCCCACAGCAATCTTAAGCGAGAGCTTCGCAAAGGTTTAATTGATTGCTCTTGACCATAACACACAGAGCTGGAAATGTGATATTTGTGAACGAGTGCTTTTATGAAAAGCTTGCTACGTCAGCCACCTTAAGTCGCAGAAAAATCCTGTTCAGGTCAATTTTGCACCTATTAGTCCCAACCAAACCATCTGTTTAACCTGCAAAGTTTGCAAGTCTACTGCTCGTTTGAGAAGATATGCAACAAATAAACAAATAATTATATACGGAACTATGGAAACTTGCTAATTGTAATGACAATATTATATAAATACCTGAGAGAAAAACAAAGAAATATAGAAATAAAATGAATAAATGATAGAAAAGGAATTAGATGAAAATATATATAATAATAGAAAAATCACAGAATATCTATCTTTCTCTCTCCGCCACTCTTTATATATCTATAATATAAAGCTGAATGTGTGTGTGTGTGTGTGTGTGCGTGTGTCTGGTCACAAATAGGCTGTCATCTGTGTGTGTGTGCAGGTGTCTGGTCACGAAAAGGCTGTCATTAATATGGTTGGCTATTTAAAAAAAAATGCTTACATTAAAATGATAGAAGATGTATCGAGACACAGGACTGGGTATGTTTGATCTGTCAGAACGGTGATTTATTAAAATTGTGGGGTCTGCGTTCGCGCCTGGTCCACAAAGTATGGAAGTAAACAATTTAAAAATGAAAAAAAAATTTACAAGTTTTAATAAAGACTTCTCATATCTATCTGCGTAAGTATACTTTGATAATTATGTTTCAGTTTGAAGAAATATGGTATAATAAAATTATGGGGTGTTCGTTCGTGCCTGACCTCCATAGAATAGAAATTTGTCACAAAGTGTAACAAGGTTTTTGTTTAATATAGATCCACAGAATATTGTGATAAGTGTTTCAGTGTGAACAGGTATGGTATAATAAATTATGGAGTTTATCTATTTTATTTTTACTTTCATCATATTTTGCTTTGGTTTTGATACCCCCAAATTGGAAGCTTTACAACCCTTCCTTGTCATAACCTATCATACTTTAATTAATATGAGTTCATTTTCTTTAGTCTGTTTTTGAATCCAGTCAACGACGGGTACTTTTGCTAGTATATAATATATATATATATATATATATATATACATATATATACATATATATATATAATTACTATAATGATTTTTAAATACCTACAAACACTAGTGTTTTAACCCGTTGGGAATCATCAGTGCGGGGAATCGAAAGAGGTGGATAGTACTGGAAAATCTGAGGACACTTGTTGTTAATCAGCGTCCAGGGAACACTACAGGCTGTATTCAATAAGATCTTTAAAAACCTGTGTGAAAGCTACACGTGAGCCCATAAAATAAAGATAAGAGACTTAGTACCTTAATATATGTGGGTATAATAATTATGAAACGTTGAAATTAATCGTCAATTTTATTTGAACTTCAAACTAAATTCTGAATTTCGTGCTTGGCGGTTACTTATCTCTGTTTCCATGACAACGCAAATATTTCATTATCACATCTGTCATTGTCCTTTCCGCTGTTCAATTTTCATTACGCATCAACTGACATCCACATTGTCATTCCAAAAAAAGAAAATTAGATAAAAAAGGGAAAAATACTAATAAATAAATGTATTATAGTAATATGTACTTACTACTACTACTACTACTACTACTACTAATAATAATAATAATAACAACAACAACAACAAAGACATTAAATTTAATAGTAAAATGTATAATATAACCCCTATATACTGCATATCACCAGACGTGATATCACTTCTGGGTCCCGGTTTTAAGATGCGGAATTGTCAAGTTTAGTTTTCCTTTTGAAAAAGAGACGTTTTCTCCAAATTTTAAATTTATTTGCCATCTTGGTTATATCAAAGAGTAAGTTCATATTTATTGATATATTTATGTAAATGATTTTAAAAAAATGAATAGATATATCAAGATTTATAAAATCATAGTTTGTCTAATTTTGTCTATATACGTCACATCAATTAAACACCCCTCTTACATATTTATTTATCACCAGTGCAACACTTATGGGGAGGAAGAGAAATTAATTAAAAAATGGGATAATGCAAAGATCAAAAATTGAGGTGGAGCTTATGTAGAAGATAAATAATGAAAGAACAAAATAAAATACATACAAATGCATATATCCTTAATCGTTTATATATATATACATATGTTATGGCTTGCAATAAGTCATAAAGAAAACAGAACAACGGAATAGAGTTTAAGCAATGTATTACTGGAACAACAACGTAAAAAGGTTACAACTGAAAAGAGTAGTAAACGTCACCGAGCAGGCGAGGGTCGCTCGGGTGTTTAATTAACACCTGGGATCCAAAGGTCTATGGTTTACATAATGGATAGAGCAGTCCATTTGGAGGGTGATTCCCACACAACAATATATATAGTTAAATATGTATGAAGAAAAAATCAATACGAAAAATGTATAAATGTTAATATCTTTACTGTATTTATATCTTGTGTGTTGATATATATATATATATATATATATATATATTAGCATAAAGACGATTAATCGGAATCGGGAATCAGAAAAATCGGGGATTTTGGGGTATCGGAATCAGTGTTGGAATTGGAAAAAAAATTAGCCTATTTTTCGATGCGCAAACCGATTCCATTTAATTATCTTTTTTATTTGAATATTTAGTTTAAGAATATTTTCCACTGCTTGTAGTAAAACTAAAATAATACATATTCATTGATTTTAACCTTCCAGTAAGACTAAAATCTCTAGTATGGAATCGGGGAAAAATATTGGAAGGAAAGTTTATTTTTAAATAGTAGTTGGGTTGCGAGCGAAGGTGCGTATGAGCTCAGTGGAGTTGTAGGCGGCAGTGAGGGCGTTAGTATCATAGGGAACGAAAGATCGTACTAGTTATAGGGTTAGTAGCATAAACGGGTTGGGTGTGGGGGAGTTATGAGAGGCATTTAAGTATGTTGATACTATTTCAGAATGCGAGCTGATTAAGGATAAGTTTTTTCGATTTTATAAAAATAGCTTCAAGGATATTTAGTTTCGAAACATTTGTCTCGTTTTCTAGTATTTTTGTGCTGTTGATTGAATTTTCTCTGAGATTATAGAAAGGAAGTGATGTTTTCTAGTTAAATGTTGTATTATAACACTCGATTCAACATTATGGCGGGGAAGCCGTCGCGATAAGTTGGTAGTTGTATGTCCGACGTAACTATTAGTTGCATTGTTGTTATAGGAGTCATATTATGCCACGAGGCATTTAAGCTGATAGATGACGTTGGTGCGTATATATATATATATATATATATATATATATGCGTATATATATATATATATATATATGTATAAATAAATATCTGTATATATACATATATATATATGTATATATATGTATATGTATATATATATGTATATATATGTATATGTATATATATATGTATATATGTATGTGCATATGTATATATATGTATATATATGTGTATATATGTATATATATATGTATATATGTATATGTATATATATTTATATATATGTATATATATGTATATATATGTTTATATATACATATACATACATATATATATATATATATATATATATAGTTAAACTGTATTTTTGTATAATTTTCTTTATTTAGATAAACGTGTGTGCATACATGTGTCTACTTTGACTATTATCCACCGCCAGTGTTATAAACTAGGTTCAACTCGGACACTTATGAACAAAATAACTGATGACGTCTGGGTTTCAATAGAAACCACAGCTTAAACATGAATGTTGATATGTGGCAAATAGTATTTGCTTAAATGATGAATATATATATATATATATATATATATATATATATATATATATATATACACACACATATATATATATGTGGAAATATTCTTTATCCATTTATATTTCCTTTTTATATATACGAAATTTAATGATGTTGACCATCTTACAATTTATTCCTTTAATTTATTTGACACAGTTCTTGACAGTATCTGTTTCGAAACATATATATATATATATATATATATATATATATATATATATATATATATATATATATATATATATACATATATATATATGTGTGTGTCTGTGTGTTCCTGTGTGTGTGTGTGTAGTTTTATCGTAATACGGCTTTTAGATCTGACTTATGTGGCGATTGTTTCAAACATTGTTGGAATTTGTCTTTCTAGTCTGCTATTCAGACACATTATTATTACACAATTAAGCTCACTCATAATGAAGGGAATTTATGACACGCAACTTTATTTTCATTGGTATTATAGACCGATTTGAGAGTTTAATTCATTTTACGAAAACATGACCTCCTTGTTCAGATTAATTTGGCATATGCTCTACCTATCTAGATACGTAGATATAACTTGCTTTATTCCATCGGTAGATCCTTATGTCTTACCGTTGCCTCGTAAGAGGAGGTCATGGGAGATTATTACGCCGGAACTCAGCTAATAAAGTATTTATTTATTTGATGTTTGTTTTTATTTGTTTTTCATTTCTTTGCGCATAAGGGAAACTGAAAAAAAGGGTTTTCCTTTGATTTCCCAGTGGTGTTTTGACACTTCTCGACTCTCAGAATATCGTGTTTTTATCAATGCATACCAAGTTAGTTTGTTTGTCATCTCTCTCGCTCATTCTCTCTCTCTCTCTGTTTCTCTCCCCCCCTCTCTCTCTCTCTGTATGTATCAATCTTTAAATATTTATTTTTTGTCTCGTGCATCTCTCTATCCTGTTTTTCTTTTGAAACGATGACTGTCTCTATTTCTTTCTCTCGTTTACGTAATCACTTACGTACGTTCTCTCAATGTTATTTTAAAATTGTCTCTCTTCCTCTCCTCCTCTCCTCCTCTCCTTTCTTTATTTATTTCTCTCTCTTTCCTTCCCTCTATGCATATATGTATCTATCTTTGAATATAGTTTTTTTGTCTCATCTTTTTTTTTCTTTTGAAACGATAACTATATTTCTTTCTCTCCTTTTCACGTTTTCGTAATCACTTACGTGCGTTCTCTCAATAGTTTAAAAAAAAATGAATCGCTATCTCTCTTCCTCTACTCTTCTCTCTTTCTCTCTCTCTCTCTCTCTTTTGTATGTACCTATCTCTCATGGAATATATACTTTTTGTCTCTATCTTTATTTTCTTTCGAAACGAGGACTCTTGCTATTTTTTCTCTCGTCCTCTCGTTTTCGTTATCACTTATATGCGATCTTCCAATATTTCTTTAAATTTGAATCCTTGTCTCCCCCTCTCTTTCTCTCTTTGTTTCTCTGTCCCTTTTTCTTTTCCTCTCAACTACACATAACTGTGTCCTCTGTTTACCTCGAAACGATGACACCCATGCTCTTTTTATTCTTCTCCCTCTTCTTCTCGTTTTAGCTTCATTACGAGCATTCTGTCGATAATTCTTTTCCTTGAATCCCCGTCTCTCCTCCCTTTTCTCTCTTTTTCCCTGATAGTCTCTCCCCTTTTCTTTCTCTCTCAAATCTACATAGCTCTATCACCTATTTACATTGAAATTATGATACCCATTCTTTCGCTATTTAGATCATGACATCTTGTTTTCACTATCTCTAACGCGTGTTCTCTCAATTTATCTTTTGTTTGAATTCCCTCGCTCTCTTCCCTCTCCATCTATCTATCTATCTATCTATCTATCCATCCATCTATTGCTCTTTTTTCTTTCGTTCCTTTTTCTCTCTATCAAATCTCTCTCTTTCTCTCACTCACTCTCTATATATCTATTTTTCTATATATCGACTGAGCTTCAGTCTATGGTCTCCCCTCGCCAAACTTTCACAAGAAACACTCCTCTAGCTGAAAACACTCACAATAATCCCCCCACTCTTTATGTGTGCCTAAACCTAAACGTAGATTCCATGAACAATACTTCTTTCTTAGAACTGCACGCCTGTGGAATTGTCTTCCGTTTTTTCTGCTTTGCGGCTGACTACAATATGGTTGTCTTCAAGTCTAACGTAAACAAGTTCTTGATGAGCCGTTCCATATAAGTTAACACATTTACCGAATTGGTTACTTTATTGTCCAATTTCTACTGTACACTCTTCAACCCTTATCTTCGAGTGGCCTATTGGCCTTGATAATATGGTGATGCCTGTGAAATATATCTATCTATTTCTCTATCGCTCTTTTTTCTTTGGTTCTTTTTTCTCTATATAGAATCTGTCATCTTCCATCCTCTTGAGCACTTTTCACTGTCTTTCTCTCTATACTTATCTCTCTATCTTTCTTTATTTGCCTATATTCTTGTTCTCTATAGAATTACGCGTCTTCTGTAACTTTATTTCCTTTGAAATCGTAATTTTTCTTCATCTCATTCTTGCTTCCATCAAGTAGTTACTCAATTACTCCATTACTCTCTCCATCTATCTAGTTTCACCCTTTCTCTCTCTCGCCCGCTAATTCTTTTCTCACTTTACCACGCATCTCATTTGTCGTATTTTCTTTCTCAGTCAATCTCGAGAGGGTCAATATCTGTTCTGCTGTTTTTATTCTTCCTCCTCGTTTCGATACACGCTAGCGTACAAATGCTCGTGTACACTAACTAACATTTTTCTAAGTAAAAAAAAAGGCATTGCATAAGATTACACATGTCTATTTTCTACGCAGTAAACACAGAAGCATACACCTATACAGTGTGGAACGATAACAGTGTAACAACACTACAGATTTATTTTTAAAAAAATTACTGAAAAAATCTATTCGGGTAACTTGATTATGTAATACAGCTGAAATCTATTCAATGAATCCCCCATTCAGAAACTTATTTTTTTTACTACAGGAAGTTTAGGACAGAAAACCACGTGGTTAGAAACAACTCATCACCGTCTATAAAAACGTTAGAACAAACCAATCTGGCGTATGATGTCAAATGCTCTCAAGGAAAATGTAATTCAGAAAATGAATATAAGAATAATACATACATTGGGCTTACAACGACAACGTTGTCCTAGCGAATTACCATGCATTAAAACAATACTAGTGCTATATATCAACATTTAATAAAAGAATACAACAACCCCATGCAATCTTAGAGAAATCCACGTCGACAGCAA
The DNA here is from genome assembly GCF_053919585.1 of Euprymna scolopes. Lineage (NCBI taxonomy): Eukaryota > Metazoa > Mollusca > Cephalopoda > Sepiida > Sepiolidae > Euprymna > Euprymna scolopes. The sequence goes on along the minus strand of NC_136512.1, from coordinate 27,248,265 downwards.
AAAAGTTATACGAGGTCAAAATAATTTTAAAAATGTTAAAAATTAAAAATTATTGAAGGGTCATACATTAGAACTCATCACGTTACTATAAATAATATTTCATTCGATAAAGCTGTAATGTGTTCATATATCTTGCATAGTGCGTGATAGACGGACTTTGCCAATAGTTCCCACGAATTTTACGATTTTTTGCTCTATTTTTTTAATTTTTGAAAAATAAAAAAAATAAAAAATTCTATATTTTTTTAATTTTTCACAAAATTAAAAAAAGTTTTTTAATTTTTTTTTTGTTCTATTTTTTTTTAATTTAAAAAAAAATTTTCTGTCAAAATTAAAAAAAATTTTTTTAATTTTTTAAATCTATTTTTTAATTATTTAAAAATTAAAAGAAATTTTTAAATCTATTTTAAGCGATTTATATTTTGATCGACTTCTCATCGGCTTTATATATTTTAACTTATCATCATCTAAAGCGGTTCAAATGTCTATTTTACTTTTCATCTTTTAATTCCCATTTTCGCACTTTCTCACTTTTATTTCCTCAACACCTGAAGATGATTCCTATACGAATCGAAAGCACTCGTGAGAGTGACAGTTATAGAATCTTCATTAATATATCGATTTTGATATAAAAATGATTATACGGAAAATAAAAAAGTCAAAATATTCATAAAGAATAATGTTTGCTTGAATGAAAATATGCTGCCCATATATATATATATATATATATATATATATATATATATATATATATATATATATATATATTGCAAAATTTTGTTGAAAATTCAAAGACTCGCGTTTTCTTTTTTTCATAACCTTCGTTTATTTCCTGGATTTTGTCCATTACAGCTGTTTCATAAGTAGGAAGGCAATTTTACGATTTATGCGTCCATAAAAATATCCTGTCCTCAATAAGCTTTTCAGATGTAATTCCATTAGATTTTTACAACAAAAGGTATATTTTTAACATGCTGAATATCGTATTTGGATAAAAAAAAAAACCTTCCAAAGCAATGCTTCCTCACTTCTGCCATCTTTTTTTGTTATGTGAATATAGTTTTCCCTAATATATATACATATATATATATATATATATATATATATATATATATATATATATATATATATATATATATGAGCAAACAGTTAATGAATATGTTAAAACACTTTGAAAAGAGTTAAAAACATATTTAATCTGAAGAGGAAACACTAGATAAATGGATAGCCCTTAATCCGCGGAGTTTCGAAGAAATACTCTCCTTCTCATCAGAGGGTAGGAATTAGCAAAATGCGGGATCGGATTTTGCATGCAGAAGTATTTGATGAAACAACAAGTAAGTCAAAGATCTTACTTGAAAACAAAATAAGTTAAGCAGAGGGAATATGGTAAAGAAAAAGGTGATTACACACGAATGGATAGTCTGGTGGAAGATAAAAAATCCAGGGACGGTAAAATCCAAATGTAAAACTTCAAGAAAGTTAAAAGAATTTCCATTTTTACAAGTAAAATTCAAAGACATCCCGTAATTGGAAGAAGATGGTCTACAATAATCCAAAGGCAGAAATCCATGGAATAATTCACAAACATGTGTACGAGGAAAAAAAAATAATATTAATAAAAGAAAAATGAGATGTGCTTTTCACTCTACTTCCGAGACATAACTATAAACAATATATATATATATATATATATATATATATTACTGTTGAAATATATTTTCTTAAATATATACTAATCCTTTTTTAAGAAGCTCAATGTAATTATAGAGCAATACAGTAAATAAATGACAAAAACTATATTCCACAGTAAAAGATGTTGACCATCTTGTCATTTATTCCTTTAATTCAGTTTACATTTAAAATTCTTGACAGTATATGGCGCAATGGAAACATATTACAGGTATTTAGAGATTCTCTTAATATTTTCGGATGTTAGAAATGTCAAAACGCACTTTATTTCCTGTTGACGTATTGATTGTTGTTAATTCTTCTGAGGAGTTAAGGGCATAATAGATTCCCTGATAGATATAAAATAAGAGGATTGGTTTTTCGCTACGAACCAGAGAATGTCATGAATTGTACGTCATTTGAATCAAATGAAAAAACTATGAGATGGTCAACATCATGAATTTTGGAATATAGTCCTTTGTCATTTATTCAATATATATATATATATATATATATATATATATATATATATATATATATATATATATGTGTGGGGGGGTGCGTGTGTATGTATATGCATATATATATGTATATATATGCGTATATATATGTATGGTTGGTTGGTTGTTTTTGTTTTACCGCATATCAACCCTTTTCAGGTTATTTTATGCCGAATCCAGTGATTTGAAGAACGATTTTTTAATAGAATATATTTGTTTTATAAGTTGGTTTCTATTTAACCCATAGTTGGGACCCTAACAGTTACTACCACTCCGGGATTAAGTGGACCTGGGAGCAATGGCAATTAAAGGGTGGCTCCACACTCCAGAAGCCGGAAATCGAGGCCTTCAGCATCGGATAGAGTTTAAGGTCATATCCAGGATCCTATATATGTATATATACATGTGTATATATATATATATATATATATATATATATATATATGTATGTGTATCTATATATACATATGTATATATGTATGTATATCTATATATATGTATATATATATGAATATGTATGTATATGTATATATATGTATATATATGTATGCATATGTGTATATATATGTATGTATATGCATAAAGATGTATATATATGTATGTATATGTATACATATGTATATGTAAGTATATGTATGTATGTGTATATATATGTACATGAATATATATGTATATGTATATATATATATGTGTATGTATATGCATATATATGTATGTATATGCATATATATATGTATATATGTATATACATATGTGCATGTGTATATATATGTATATGTATATATATGCATATGTATATATATATGTATATATGTATATATATATGCATATATATGTGTATATATATGCTTATGTATATATATGTATATAAATTGATATGTATATATATGTATGTATATGCATGTATATATATATGTATGTATATGTATATATATATATATATATATGTACGTATAATTATATGTATATGTATATCTATATTTGTGTATATGTATATATATATCTATGTATATATATGTATATGTATATATATGTATATGTATCTATATGCATATATATGTATATCTATGTATATGTATCTGTATGCATATATATGTATATCTATGTATGCATATATACATGTATATATATGCAGTATATGTATATGTATGCATATATATGCATATATATATATATATATATATATATATAGATAGATAGATAGATATTGTAAGCAAAATGCTAATGAACATGGGTGCATTATACTGTTTTGTAATTTTTTAATGTCTTCGCTCGAATGTTTATCGACAATAAATTTGATTTGCGTGATACCCTCAAATGCGACTTTCCTACTTTAGCCATTCTTTTGAGCATTTTTTTTTTACTCAGCACTGTAATATTTCACGTAATGCATATTTCTTTAGATAACTAATTTCATGTGAGGTATGTATTATTCTGCTATGTAAGGCCGTCGCTCGTGCCCTCATCGTCATTACCCTTTCATCAAATTACAAATATGTTTTCTTATTCCAAATATACTATTTACTAGTTAGACTGTATTGCACTTACACTGACCACAGATACATATGTTTTTAGCTGTGAAATAGGTTGCTACTTCTACGTTACAACAGCCAATCCATGTGTTCAATATTCCGGCCAGTTTCTGTAAAACGTCGCAACGTTCTGAACGAAGATATCTTGAGTCTTACGACCAAACGCTAATCAATTCTCTTAGTGAAAGTATTTTATTTCTGTTCTCATTGAGATAATTTAGTGAAAAATTAATTCAAAAATAAAAACAATAGGCTTTTTTTTATTTTCGCGAAGAATGTGAAATTAATAATTATTCGACAATTATTACGAACCTTTAAGAGAATTAAAAAATTAAATTATGAAAAACACACTTATTTTAAGGTAAGTTTCATGCATATTTTTTTTTCTAATAAGTAACAACTAATAGTAAACAGGGAAAATTGAATGTTTATATAAATTTTAATAGTTTCCTCATTTGCTTTGTTTGATTCAAGATAAATATTTATTTAATTTTTTAATATCAAACGTTTTCTTAACTGACGATACCTGTACGAATATCATTGGCTCAATGTTAAGTCAGCTTTGTGGAAATAGAGGCATGGGAAGAGCTTTTGGGGATATCTTCTTAACGCAAGTCTGTAATGATGGTGATAGACAGAGGAGTAAACGTGCACTTGCATGGAATTGTCTTACCTAATGGGGCACTTATAAGAAAATAGATGAACCAGATATATATATTTGTAAGTAACATTTGCATATGAATTTGCGTTATGAATGTAGTGCTTAGCATTGATTTCTCTTTGGCGGCGACCGTCGGTCTTCAATAAGCCTCCCCAAGATCCCAGTCTTTTTTGCACTCATTCAGCGGAGGTTTCGTTATTGTTTTTTTTCCTCCTAGGGTGTTCTTCCTCCTTTACCTACCTCACTTATTTGCTGTGACGTCACATTATTGTGACACACACACACGCGCGCGCATACACACACACGCACGCGCGTATACACAAAAATAAATAAATAAAATAAAAAAAAATATTAAAAAACATGGGAAGACAAAGGTAATGGCTGGCATCATTATTATTGTTTATATTTTGTTTTTATACTGATGTGTTTCTGGCAGAAAACGATCAATGGGAAAATACATCGATTCTTTCTTGAATAGTAATTTTATAACAACTAACGACCATTAACCGGAAGTGTGTTTGTTCTAATTTAAATTAATTGAATGAGTGTTGACAGGACAACGTTTTCAAAAGGTGGACATCAAATTTTGTCTTATTTATTTTGATTAAATTTTGAAATTATTTCGAAAATAATTAGCATTCATTTTCTACTCCAAATAATAAAAAAATCAGATTTTTTTGTTTATTCGTGTTAGAAAAGAGAAAAAATTACCCGTCCTCACACAGTTTCAAGCAATATGTACAAGTACTGTTCCAAAAGCGATGCATCCTATATTTTAACTCATATTGTTGAAGTACTACGGAAACAGGAGTTGTACAATTAAAACGAGCGTATTTTGTGCTCCATAACTTTTTTTCTTTATAGTCACCATCATTTACAATGTACTTTTGTCAATGATGGAGTGGTCGCAGTGCACGAGTGTCCAGATAAAGATTTGTCACACGCATTCCTTTCGCCACTCTAAAATCAACTAACCCAGTTTCTTAACCTTGCTGGCATTAAGTGAATCGGCTTAATCAACGTTCAATGGTCGCCGGCGAATGTTAAGCCGTTCGATATTTTTTTTTTCTGTATGAAAGAATTCAATGATGGAGCGCGGTTTTTGACGAAAATCTACGACATGTCTTTTTGTTTAGCACACGGTGAATATCTGCAACAGAGAGATGGAACTTTCAGGCTATAAATGCATAAGTTCAGTCATCATAATAATGCACTTGGCAATCACCTCGGATCAATGATAATAATAATAATAATAATAATAATAATAATAATAATAATAATAATAATAAAAATAATAATAATAATAATTTTTGTGTGTGTATCCGTCATCAAAAAGTTACGACACACCAAATAAGAGAGGACGGCCTAGGAGGATGGAAAAACCGAGGGAAGAATATGCAAACTAAACCTGCGCTGGAGTACAACGAGAATAGGCAATTTTGGAAGGTCTTCTTGCCAACGGAATTCCAGTGAAAACAATCGTCGCCGCCAACTAGAAATTAATGGTAAGCGGCTGTTACACAAATTCGATCTGCAATGGTTATCAAAAGATGTAGAGAGGACTGGAAATCTAAGGATACTTGATGTCACTCCGACTCCAGAGAACACGACCAGTTGTTCTCAAAGAGAAATCATTGAAGATAACCCGTGTGACTACTATTGCGTAAATAATAATAATAATAATAATAATAATAATAGTAATAATAATATTAATAATAATAATAGTAATAGTAATACTACTACTACTAATAACAACAACAACAACAACAACAACAACAACAACAATAATAATAATAATAATAATAATAATAATAATAATAATAATAATAATTCTGATTTCGTTGATCAACGTCTCCTTGAAAAGATACGGGATTAATTTCCAAAAGATTTCCAATCCCGGCTTGAAACCAGGAGCTTCAAAGATCAAGGTATTCCTAAGGATGTCGGCGGTACCTACAATAGCAGAGGTTTTAAGGCCGCCTAAAAGCATCGGAGATTCGTAGTTTTTCAATTGTCCTTCCAGACGCTTTGATGCTACTCCAAGCGTACGAAATAGGAACAGCATTATTTGTGTTTTAACGCCTTATCTTCAAGCCCAACGCAGCATAATTGCTCCACTTATCGTTCTCCTGTCCCAGGGCACTGAGAAGTCTACAATTTGCCAGTTTTATGAGAACTTGTCAAAGACGACCAAACCCGGCAGATTATGTTCCAATTGCTTTGTCGTTATGACAATTTTGTCCCACCATACCTCTACATTGCCATCCTCCCTTGATCTCACTTAATCAGGCACCTCCGCAAACCACTTTCCAGAACACTTCACCTAACCTATACATAAAGTGCAAAACTATGTTGAAATTCAAAGCCTTACATTTTTCCTTTTTATGACTAGTTTACTTCATCATGGATCTCTTCATTACAGCCGTTTCTTTAATGGGATGGCAATTTTATGATTTTTGTTTTCATAAAAATCTCCTTTTCACCAATTCGTCAGATATGATTTCCATTTGATGCTCCCAACAAAAAGTTTATTTTAGTACATACTAAACCCGGTGCGTTCGTTTAAAGAATGGGAATTCCATTCCCACGTTGTTACAGGTCGGCCATTTTGGGTACCGTGAAAAAACTTTTTAATATATATATATATATATATATATGTATATATATAGATATATGTAAGTATATATATGTATGTATATATATATGTACTCATGTATATGTATATGTATATATATATATATATATATATATGTATATATATATATATATATGTTTCGTGGTTAAATATTTAATTCTAAAAAAAACAAAACATATAGAGACATATATTCGATTTAAGAATTTATTGCTTGACAAAAGGAATATATAGAAGGGGTTATTTTAATTTCCTTTATCAATGGATTTTCAACAATGGCTCGTATCATCAGAGGAAATGAAATGCAGTTAGCAAATGTTCGGCTGGGAATGGACGCTATTTTGCTTTTCTGCACAATTATTGAAAATACTTTTTTGAGTGGTTGTGGATAATTATATGGATAAAATTATACGAAAAGAGTAGTTGATACAACCTGGATAGTCCATTGTCAGAAGGAGTCCAATGTCGTTCGGGGTTATAAATCCAGGTGGGCAGAAAATAGGTCCATGGCAGAAAGTGATATATAGCGAAAGCGCACTGCTCCTTATTGATATTTCGAAAAGTATACCGGGCAGCCTTATTCGTTGTTGCGTTGATTGTGTGTTGGTTGCTGTAGTCCAAATGCTTTCTCGGTGTTTTCAAAGTATATCCGAAATTAGGTGGATATACCATTCCATTGTAATTATCCCCGTGAGTAATAGAAGTTGAGCATTCAGTTAAGTGTGCAATGGACCTCGGGATCAATAGTATAGTTATCAAAATACCAAAGATAGCAAAATAATCCTAGAGATGATATTTGGAACGGTACATTGGAGCGGCTTGCTTGAGGTGTAGGCTCTTAGAAAGATAGTTCGTTTTCTTGTTTACAGTGGATGAGGGAAGCCAATTAGATTAGGGAAAGAGGAGAGTGAGGTGAAGTAGAGTGGGTAAAGAGAGAGGGGGAGGGTTAAAGTTGGGCGAGCATACGGGTTCTTAATGGAATTTTTTTGACGGGGAAGGTGAGGAATTGTTTTTTAGTATTCTTTAAAAGGGTTGACCTCTTGATTTTAAGTACAAGTGGGAAATGGATATTCTTGCGATTTTCAATGGAGGTGTGCGTGATAGGGTGTTGGTGTGCTGTTATTGCTGTGGGGATTGGTGAGCTGATGAGGTGGAAATAGAGACGAGTCATGGTGTGAAAATATGGAATGTTTGGAGGGTTACTTAATTAAGTGAGTTTAAGGTTGAGTTCTTTCAATTTTGAGTGAATATTTTAAAGGTTACTTGGTTAGTTGAGATAAGTCAGTTAAATACGTTTGTTGTCGTAGTTTGATCTAGTTTAATTATGTTTATTTAAATTTTATTTAAAATACATATATTTCTGTTTGGACATTGCTCCAGCGCATATAACATCCACCCTCTCATGCGTGCATATATATATATATATATATATATATATATATATATATATATATACACTCATACAAGCGAGAATCCATGCTTATATATATAGGGGAAACATGCCAAAACTAGTTAAGGTATTTTGGCTTAAGTTGCTTTGAGCTGGCTATACTTGCATTTTTTTCCTGTGTTTGCATAACGAAATAAGCTCATTTTTGGTGTTTATCGTGACTTTAGGATATGTTATTACTGCAACAGCTTCTGAAGTGCAAAGGTTGCAGAGTTTGGATTTAGGGATGTATGAATTGGATTTTTCAATAAATCCCATTTTAACGAGTATGGAATATTCCAATATTGGAGGTCTTTAGTCAGTGTTGTTAGGGAGGTGCCTCTATTGCTATTTGGATTTTAAAAGAGCTTATATGGTTGGAAATTTTCAGATTAATAAGATTGCCGTTGTCCGATATACGTGTAGGATTTTACATTTGCATTAATGGGGTTTAAGCTGTCAGGGTTTCTACTATGAGTGTGGGATAAACTTATAGAGGTGGAAGGAATGATTAGGTTCGAATCGTTTTCAGGATGGGGTTCCTGAGTGACTTGGGTGTTATCATGTGTCTTATTTATGGGGATGGCATTGTTGGAGTTAGTGGAGCTCTCTAATGCTGTTGGTTCAGTAGTTAATGTGTTTTTTGGCTAGAATCTCCTTGAAAGTATTACTTCAAGTAATATCTATCATGATTTTTCATATGAATTTTATCAGTGTCTTATCTCGCTGTATATATATATATATATATATATATATATATATATATATATATAAATTTGCAACATAGTGTAAGAGTAAAATAAAAAGTACGGTTTCTGATATTGACCCAGAAAACCACAACACTTCTCATAGATTACTGACCTCCATTATGGTTAATTTTAAGCAAGGTGCAATTTTTGTAGTGAAACTCGCGAAAATAGAGAATTCATAACATCTGCAAACTTGGTGTTACGATTTGAACCCAGGGTAATCTTTAATTGTTATCCTTATTATGACCGTATGTGAATATTTGTTTACATGATCCTTTATCGGACAGGATATGTTCCTTAAAAGTTAGCATTTGTAATGTGTGTGTGGGGGGGAATGTTTTATATATTTTCCAACCAGCATGTGGTTACTTGAAAAAACAAAGTGAAAAATATTGAAGTCTAAATGAAGAGTGATTGAGACTGTCTTGCCTTGCACTTAAGGCGTACACATTTAGGTCCAACACGGTCAAGCGCTTCAATTATTGAACAAGAATATTATCAAATTACTCACTGATGAGTAGACCTATGACAATAGAAAATTCTTATCATGATTTTGACTCTAGAGTATGAATCCGACACAGTTGGACATTTAATTAACCGAGAACAAGATAACTTAAATGGAACACGTACATCCAATCTGTTGGTGGGATCCTTCTATCGATCCAGCAGATATCTCACTCCAGATGCAATTCTCTATCTATATAAGAGCCAGGCACGTCCAAGAATGTAATACTGTTGGCACATCTGGGCAGGAGCTAATAGAAAGGACTTGTCCTGCCTTGATAGAGTTCAAAATAGACTTCGTAGCCTCGTAGATGTCCTTTTCTCTTCACTACAACCTGTATTTCACAGAAGATTTTGCGAGTTGTCTCTACTGTATCGATATTTTCATGGAAAGTGTTCAACTGATCTTCAGTCTATGACCCCCCTTCGCCATACTTTCACAAGGAACACTCCTCTAGCTGAAAACACTATCAATAATTCCACCACTCTTTATCTGTGCCTAAGCCTAAACGTAGATTCCATGAACAAAGCTTCTTTCTTAGAACTGCCCTCCTGTGGAATTGTCTTCCGTTTTCCTGCTTTCCAGCTGACTACAATATGGTTGTGTTCAAGTCTAACGTAAACAAGTTCTTGATGTGCCGTTCCACTTGTTAACAAGTTTACCGAATATCCCATTACTAACGATTACTATATTGTCCAATTTCTACTGTAAAATCTTTAACCCTTAGCCTCGAGTGGCCTCTTGGCCTTGATAAGTGGTGATGCCTATGTAAAAAAAACACTGTATATGAAAGCGTATAAGATATCAACGGCTACACACGAGAGAGTCAAAGCAAGGAAAATAATATGCTGTTACCATAGCCCTACTGATTAGGAACCCCAATTATGGTTAATTTAAAACAAGGTGCAAATTTGCAATGCAATTCGCGAAAATCTCAAATCCATAATATTTTTCAACCTTTTTGGATCCATTTGGCTAACGAGGTAATTCTGAATAGTTATATATGATATGATCATATTAGTACATGGCATCTTATTCTTGTATTGTTTCCATTTTTAAAAAAAGAATCTGGATCACGGGCGATGACCTCGAATCCGTAGTGGAATTGGGGCAAAAATGGTTGGTCACATTCAATGCTGCTAAGACTAAGCTTGTTTCCTTCAATAACTACAAGAAACCTTCTCTACCACCAATAGCAATGGCCAAGAACACATTGCCTGAAAGTACTTCTTTTAAACTCCTCGGCCTAACGTTTACAGGGAATATGAACTGGAATAGATACATTGAGAGCATTGTCAAGGCTGCTGCAAGGAAGGTTGGCTCCCTCTACCGTGCTAGAAAACTACTTACGCCTGACAGTATCCTATACCTCTATAAGGCAATCATTCGCCCATGTATGGAGTAGTGTTGTCACATCTGGGCTGGTGCATCTGCTGCTTGTCTCTCGCTCCTGGACAGGGTTCAAAAGAGAGTCGCCAACCTGATAGGTTCTGAACTGTCATCTAGGCTTCAGCCTCTGTCTCATCGACGAGATGTTGCATCCCTCTGCCTATTCTACAGATACTTTAATGGTGAATGCTCTGACGAACTGCAAACACTTGTACCTCCCCGACGTAACTACCCCCGACAAACCCGACAAGCTACTAAGTCTCATCCCTTTACAGTAGAGATCCCTAGGTGCAAGAAAGCCTTTTACTCCAATAGTTTCTTCCCCAGAACTGCGGGTCTTTGGAACTCCCTTCCGGGATTCTGCTTTCCCAACTGCAATGATATGCAGAAGTTCAAGTGTAATGTTAACAAACATCTTTCTACTCTTCTCCCTTCATAATGACCCCGCAAATTAAGTCCCTAATAGCCGCCTGCTTCAAAGTGGCACTGTGCCTTGTTTGGGGTGAAGATTTAAAAAATAAAAAATAAAAAAAATAATCGGACAATGACATCTGGCAAGAGTATTATGGTTTTAGATCAGCAGCTTCCCAATCTTTGAGAAGTGAGGTCAAGTTTGTTTTAAGTGCATACCCATCAATTTTAAATGCAAATTATTACCTAGTCCAGACGGTTACGAGCGTTTTTAGGGACACAAAGAGGTTAAAAATAGGATTTTTCTTTTCTTGCCGTATCTATTCAATATCTATTCAATATCTATTCAATATCTATTCAAGATCTATTCAATATCTTTTCAAGATATATTCAATATCTATTCAATATCTTTTCAAGATATATTCAATATCTATTCAATATCTATTCAAGATCTATTCAATATCTATTCAAGATCTATTCAAGATCTATTCAATATCTATTCAAGATCTATTCAATATCTATTCAAGATCTATTCAAGATCTATTCAATATCTATTCAAGATCTATTCAATATCTATTCAATATCTATTCAATATCTATTCAAGATCTATTCAAGATCTATTCAAGATCTATTCAATATCTATTCAAGATCTATTCAATATCTATTCAAGATCTATTCAATATCTATTCGATATCTATTCAAGATCTATTCAAGATCTATTCAAGATCTATTCAATATCTATTCAAGATCTATTCAAGATCTATTCAAGATCTATTCAATATCTATTCAAGATCTATTCAAGATCTATTCAATATCTATTCAAGATCTATTCAATATCTATTCAATATCTATTCAAGATCTATTCAAGATCTATTCAAGATCTATTCAATATCTATTCAATATCTATTCAATATCTATTCAATATCTATTCAAGATCTATTCAATATCTATTCAAGATCTATTCAATATCTATTCAATATCTATTCAAGATCTATTCAAGATCTATTCAATATCTATTCAAGATCTATTCAAGATCTATTCAATATCTATTCAAGATCTATTCAAGATCTATTCAATATCTATTCAAGATCTATTCAAGATCTATTCAATATCTATTCAAGATCTATTCAATATCTATTCAAGATCTATTCAAGATCTATTAAAGATCTATTCAATATCTATTCAAGATCTATTCAATATCTATTCAATATCTATTCAAGATCTATTCAAGATCTATTCAATATCTATTCAAGATCTATTCAAGATCTATTCAAGATCTATTCAAGATCTATTCAAGATCTATTCAAGATCTATTCAAGATCTATTCAATATCTATTCAAGATCTATTCAATATCTATTCAAGATCTATTCAAGATCTATTCAAGATCTATTCAATATCTATTCAAGATCTATTAAATATCTATTCAAGATCTATTCAAGATCTATTCAATATCTATTCAAGATCTATTCAAGATCTATTAAAGATCTATTCAAGATCTATTCAAGATCTATTCAATATCTATTCAAGATCTATTCAATATCTATTCAAGATCTATTCAAGATCTATTAAAGATCTATTCAAGATCTATTCAAGATCTATTCAATATCTATTCAAGATCTATTCAAGATCTATTCAAGATCTATTCAAGATCTATTCAAGATCTATTCAAGATCTATTCAAGATCTATTCAAGATCTATTCAAGATCTATTTAATATCTATTCAATATCTATTCAAGATCTATTCAATATCTATTCAAGATCTATTCAATATCTATTCAAGATCTATTCAATATCTATTCAATATCTATTCAAGATCTATTCAATATCTATTCAATATCTATTCAAGATCTATTCAAGATCTATTCAAGATCTATTCAAGATCTATTCAAGATCTATTCAAGATCTATTCAATATCTATTCAATATCTATTCAAGATCTATTTAAGATCTATTCAATATCTATTCAAGATCTATTTAATATCTATTCAAGATCTATTCAATATCTATTAATATCTATTCAAGATCTATTCAATATCTATTCAATATCTATTCAATATCTATTCAAGATCTATTCAAGATCTATTCAATATCTATTCAATATCTATTCAAGATCTATTTAATATCTATTCAATATCTATTCAATATCTATTCAATATCTATTCAAGATCTATTCAAGATCTATTCAAGATCTATTCAAGATCTATTCAATATCTATTCAAGATCTATTTAATATCTATTCAATATCTATTCAATATCTATTCAATATCTATTCAAGATCTACTCAATATCTATTCAAGATCTATTTAATATCTATTCAAGATCTATTTAATATCTATTCAAAATCTATTCAATATCTATTCAAGATCTATTCAAGATCTATTCAATATCTATTCAAGATCTATTCAATATCTATTCAATATCTATTCAAGATCTATTAAAGATCTATTCAAGATCTATTCAAGATCTATTCAAGATCTATTCAAGATCTATTCAAGATCTATTCAAGATCTATTAAAGATCTATTCAAGATCTATTCAAGATCTATTCAATATCTATTCAAGATCTATTCAAGATCTATTCAATATCTATTCAAGATCTATTCAAGATCTATTCGAGATCTATTCAATATCTATTCAAGATCTATTCAAGATCTATTCAATATCTATTCAATATCTATTCAATATCTATTCAAGATCTATTCAAGATCAATTCAAGATCTATTCAAGATCTATTCAAGATCTATTAAAGATCTATTCAAGATCTATTCAAGATCTATTCAATATCTATTCAATATCTATTCAATATCTATTCAAGATCTATTCAAGATCTATTCAATATCTATTCAAGATCTATTCAAGATCTATTCAAGATCTATTCAAGATCTATTCCAGATCTATTCAAGATCTATTCAAGATCTATTCAAGATCTATTCAATATCTATTCAAGATCTATTCAATATCTATTCAAGATCTATTCAAGATCTATTCAAGATCTATTCAATATCTATTCAAGATCTATTCAAGATCTATTCAATATCTATTCAATATCTATTCAATATCTATTCAAGATCTATTCAAGATCTATTCAAGATCTATTCAATATCTATTCAAGATCTATTCAATATCTATTCAAGATCTATTCAAGATCTATTCAAGATCTATTCAATATCTATTCAATATCTATTCAAGATCTATTCAAGATCTATTCAAGATCTATTCAATATCTATTCAAGATCTATTCAAGATCTATTCAAGATCTATTCAAGATCTATTCCAGATCTATTCAAGATCTATTCAAGATCTATTCAAGATCTATTCAATATCTATTCAAGATCTTTTCAATATCTATTCAAGATCTATTCAAGATCTATTCAAGATCTATTCAATATCTATTCAAGATCTATTCAATATCTATTCAAGATCTATTCAAGATCTATTCAATATCTATTCAAGATCTATTCAATATCTATTCAAGATCTATTCAATATCTATTCAAGATCTATACAAGATCTATTCAAGATCTATTCAATATCTATTCAAGATCTATTCAAGATCTATTCAATATCTATTCAAGATCTATTCAAGATCTATTCAAGATCTATTCAAGATCTATTCAAGATCTATTCAATATCTATTCAAGATCTATTCAATATCTATTCAATATCTATTCAAGATCTATTCAAGATCTATTCAATATCTATTCAAGATCTATTCAAGATCTATTCAAGATCTATTCAATATCTATTCAAGATCTATTCAAGATCTATATAATATCTATTCAATATCTATTCAAGATCTATTCAATATCTATTCAAGATCTATTCAATATCTATTCAATATCTATTCAAGATCTATTCAATATCTATTCAATATCTATTCAAGATCTATTCAAGATCTACTCAAGATCTATTCAAGATATATTCAAGATCTATTTAATATCTATTCAATATCTATTCAATATCTATTCAAGATCTATTTAAGATCTATTCAATATCTATTCAAGATCTATTTAATATCTATTCAAGATCTATTCAATATCTATTAATATCTATTCAAGATCTATTCAATATCTATTCAATATCTATTCAAGATCTATTCAAGATCTATTCAAGATCTATTCAAGATCTATTCAATATCTATTCAAGATCTATTTAATATCTATTCAATATCTATTCAATATCTATTCAATATCTATTCAAGATCTATTCAATATCTATTCAAGATCTATTTAATATCTATTCAAGATCTATTTAATATCTATTCAAGATCTATTCAATATCTATTCAAGATCTATTCAAGATCTATTCAATATCTATTCAAGATCTATTCAATATCTATTCAATATCTATTCAATATCTATTCAAGATCTATTCAAGATCTATTCAATATCTATTCAAGATCTATTCAAGATCTATTCAAGATCTATTCAAGATCTATTCAAGATCTATTAAAGATCTATTCAAGATCTATTCAATATCTATTCAAGATCTATTCAAGATCTATTCAATATCTATTCAAGATCTATTCAAGATCTATTCAAGATCTATTCAAGATCTATTCAAGATCTATTCAATATCTATTCAAGATCTATTCAAGATCTATTCAAGATCTATTCAATATTTATTCAATATCTATTCAAGATCTTTTCAAGATCTATTCAAGATCTATTCAAGATCTATTCAAGATCTATTAAAGATCTATTCAAGATCTATTCAATATCTATTCAAGATCTATTCAAGATCTATTCAATATCTATTCAAGATCTATTCAAGATCTATTCAAGATCTATTCAATATCTATTCAAGATCTATTCAATATCTATTCAATATCTATTCAATATCTATTCAAGATCTATTCAATATCTATTCAAGATCTATTCAAGATCTATTCAAGATCTATTCAAGATCTATTCAAGATCTATTCAATATCTATTCAAGATCTATTCAAGATCTTTTCAATATCTATTCAAGATCTATTCAAGATCTAATCAAGATCTATTCAATATCTATTGAAGATCTATTCAATATCTATTCAAGATCTATTCAATATCTATTCAAGATCTATTCAAGATCTATTTAATATCTATTCAATATCTATTCAAGATCTATTCAATATCTATTCAAGATCTATTCAATATCTATTCAATATCTATTCAAGATCTATTCAAGATCTATTCAATATCTATTCAAGATCTATTCAAGATCTATTCAAGATCTATTCAAGATCTATTCAAGATCTATTCAATATCTATTCAATATCTATTCAAGATCTATTCAATATCTATTCAAGATCTATTCAAGATCTATTCAATATCTATTCAAGATCTATTCAATAAAAATAATGAAAAACTATGCTCGAAACTTCCAACTCTTGCGCAGCTTCTCTCGTTATAATAGTTGTTTTTTCTTCAATTATTGTCTTCTAAACATCCATAAAACTTTTTCAGGGTCTTTCATTGCGAGTGTCATCTTACAGACAAATGTTTCGCTTAATGAATTTTACTAACCACTTCCGAACAGTTGATTCTCCAACAGCATTGCGTCCATATATTCACAAGTATCTTTAAAACTTTTAGGAGCAATTCCTTGTTTTAGAAGACGAAAAAAAAAAACATATCAAAGAATAACATTTTTGCAATACAGTTTTTATATATAATTAGGAGTACCTGAAAGTAAATAAATGCGAAATATTTTGTCAACAATGGCAACACATGCTAAGTTTTATCTGTGATTAACATGCCACCCAGCATTGCCCGGTTATGGAAGTAGCCTTAAATATGATAGCTTAATTTAATGCAGATTTCGTATTTATTATCATATTATATTAGACCAAATATATAGTAATGATGTTTAAAGTCTTTTTACAAAATGGCATGCGCGCCACCACCGAGAATCGAAATCAAAACTTTTAGCTTAGGATTTACGATGCTTTGAAGTTTAGCTTACGATTTGCGATCTATTGACGTAAATGCTTGAGCTATGAAGACGTATTTGCTGCAGGGCTTATAATTAAATTATTAACAAATAGCTTTTACGTAACGCATACATAGTCGTAATCCCATCGTTCGACCTTCACCTGGAAAATTCCATTTTTTAACAAATGTTCACCGATTTTCCCATATTAAAATTTAGATATAATGTTTCAAATTTGTCCGAACACCCTATATATTAAATTTCATGTCTGCAGACCAAAAACGGGCAGAGTAGTTTGATAGGCAACATTTTTAAACACGTATATATATACGCATGCATAAATATATATAGAAGGAGGTTTGTGTTTACGATAACCTTTTTATGCAAATATTACGTAAGTATAAATCATATATAATATCTGCATAAACATAATTACGCGTAATAGTAAACTAAAGATGATAACCCAATGAGAAAACCAGAATTATTTGGGAATTATTTAAACCTAATAGGGAGTTAATTAAAATGAATGTTTTACAGTATCTGTTTCGTAGCGCAATTGATATAAACATTAAGTGATTAATTTTGCGCTACGAAGCAGATACTTTCAAGATACTTTCAATCAAATGAATTAAAGGAATAACTTATAAGATGATCAGCATCATGAATTTTGGAATATAACTTTGAGTTATCTATTCTCTCACTCTTTCTCTCTTTCTCTCTCTCTCTATGTATATACATATATATATATATATATATATATATATATATATATATATATATATATATATATGTTTGTAGTTTTCATCTAATTATTATACATCCGGTTCAAGATTATAATGGGTAGATAATTGTTCGAGTAATCTGCATGAATTAAAATATCATATTTAAGCGTATCTAACGACCGAGCAAGGCCCGATGGTTTGCTAGTGTCTATGAACGGACATCGTATCCATTTGGCCAATGAATATTTCGTTTACATTCGTCCATGTGTGCGTGTCGGCATGAGAGTATCTAGTATTTTGTTTTTATAAATTCATTCTTGTTTGTATTAAGATACAAATCTACTTGAATAGACACAGAAAAAAAAACGCTGTTCGTTCTCGAGTGAAAATAATAAAATTGGCCTTGAAAGCCAATCTGATCCATTCTTGGACACAAAACGCATCGTAATAATAATGTAAAAAAAAAACATAGTAATAAACACACTCTTTTCTGTAGTTGTTTTGTCCCAGTGTCGTTTTAGACTGAACCAGCCAAACCAGTTTTTTGGCCGGAAGTTTTGCAAATGGCCTAGTGTAATCAAGCCTATTATTTTTTCCCCCTTCTTTCAGTAAACACCAAATGCAGACTTATTCAGGTCAAATGACAAATAAAGCCCCTTTTCGTCACCAAGGAAACCCCTAAATCTTTTGTCCCGCCCATTTCTCGGACACGCCAAACCCGACTATCAATCAAACCTCGATTGCCCGCATCTGAACTTTTTATCACCGGAAGTCCTTCAGCTATGATATCGATTCTAGATAAAAAATAAAAAAATGAGGCAAATAACCTGTTCGCTATATCTTGATTCTTCTATTGGCTTATATTCCATTTCTGATGCAAGATTCAAGTTTTAGAATCGTAGGGAGTCAACTTATGGTGGCAAGGAGTCGGAATCGGATTATTAATATCTTGAAACACTAAGAGAGGGAGTTTAATTCAGATTTGTTGGCATTAGTATAAGAATCCTGTACGAATAATCATTGAAATCATAACTCCATAGAACTCCGAGAGTCAGAATATCCAGACTTGTAAGATTTGGGAATTATTTAAACCTAAACATCGGAGCGGGCGTCAACATTTTGAAATTCTAAGAATTGGAGTCGGGTTTACTCTTTGCATTTTAGAAGTCAGAATCAGATTTCGTTTGGAATTCTGGAAGTTGGAAATATTTGGAGCGTAAATATTTGAGTCAGTGTCAAAATATTTAGAATTCTAGATGATAAAGTCAGGAATTTTAAAACTCTCAGAAATTGAGTCGGAATATTTCGAATTATAGAACCCAGGAACAATAAAGAACAGGGATCATGACGAAAATACCGGTGTATAATGGAATACATAGATGCCACGAGAATATTGACGCCAGAGTGCAATTAGGTAATGTATGTTTGCAGAAAATATTATTCTAAAAATTTTGAAACTCTAATATGATACTCAATTCTGATGTGGGTTTTGTGTCTATGTACAAAGTGCTATTTTGGAGTCATAAGTCTAGCGCGTCTTAAGTGGCTATGGAAACTCTCACGATTTTTGAACACAATATTTTTTGTTACAATATTTAGTAAAAATATGTCTATAATCTACTTGAGTAACTTTCTTTCATTTACACACACACATATATATTATCTATCTATATCTATAAAAGTGAGAATGTGTATGAGGAAGCTTTTAAACCTATATACTCAATGAATTATTGATCTGTAGACTTGAAATTTGGTATTTAGTGTATTCAGACCAGTGAAAAACTTTTTAATCCGTTTTCATCCGGAAAAAAGGCTGCTAAGGGATCATTATTAAAAAAAACATTGCTACGTTGGGGGGTCATCGGATTTCTATCTGTTTGTCAACTGTTTCACGAATTTACATTGCGTTAATCGTTCGCGTGAGAGATTCCTTTTGCTAAGAAGAAGGAGATTTAAAAACACCTTTTAAAGAGAGTGTTAAGCAGGCTTAATGGTTATCATACTTGACTCACTCTCTTTAGGTTTTGGTTTCTGAGATGGACATATTTGCTGACGACACCACGCTCTATAACAAGCATAGGGAGAAAACGAATGAACACATATTCAAGGTTATGGCGGGAACCCTGGAGAAAGACCTCCGGTCTGTAGTGGAATGGGGACAAAAATGGATGGCAACTTTCAATGCTGCCAGAACATAGCTCGTTTCCTTTAATAATTATAAGAAACTTTCTCAACCACCAAGACCTGTGGCTAAAGATACATTACCTGAAAGTACTTCGTTCAAACACCTCAGCTTTACGTTCACAGGAAACATGAGTTGGAACAGACACATTGAGAGCATTGGCATGCTGCTGCGAAGAAGAGTTCTATGTACCGTGCTAGAAAGTTACTTACGCCTGAAAGTATCCTGTACCTCTAAAAGGCCACCATTCGCTCATGTATGGAGTATTGTTGTTACATTTGGCTTGATCATCTGCTACTGGTCTCTCACTCTTGAAGAGGGTGAAAAAGAAAGTCGCCAACCTGATAGGTCTTGAATTGTCAGCTAAGCTTCAACCACTATCCCATCGGTGAAATTTTGCGTCACGCTGCCTGTTTTACAAGTATTTTAATGGTGGATGCTCCGACAGACTACACGTTCTTGTGCCTCCTCGACATAAATATCTCCGACTAACCCGACAAGAAGCAAAATCCCAACCCTTAGTATAGATCCATTAATGTAGGAAAGCTTTCCGCTCTAACATTTTATTTCCCAGAACTGCTAGACTTTGCAATTTATATTCTGACTCCTGCTGCATCTACTGTACTGGTATGCAGAAGCCCCAATGTAATATAAACAGACATCTTGCTGCTAAACTTCTCTACCTAATATCTCTGCAACGTATGCCGCCTAATGTTGTGGCTATGTGTGGCGTTTTATCTGGCCCAAATATTTATTGTGCTTCTCTTTCTGAACCATATGTTATGTGTTACAGTCTATTTCCGTTCCGTGATCTGTCTAAGTATTAATGCGTGAGCGTGTGTCAGATATAAATACATAAACACATACATTGACGACGTACCTGTTTTTCTGTTGTCGTTTCTCTGGAAAACAATCAGTCACATCTTGGGGAGAAGAATTCTGTGTAAAGATAGACGTTTCAAAGAGAAACCAGGACGCCGTAAAGTTTTTCATATTTTTAATTCTTCCAGGTAGTCGACATTAGTAGAAGAGTTATCAATAATCTTTGCTTGGGTGGTTAGTTCTTATACTCTCCCCCTGTCCCAAATACTAAGATAGATAGCTTAATCGATAGATAGATAAAAACAGCCAATTTCTTTTCTGTTTCTAAACTATATAACAATAGTAATAGTTATTAGTAGAAATTTGGTAAATTGGATTACTTAAGGTGACGTCTTATCAAGAACTTGTTTACGTTCGACTTGCGGAAAACCCTATTGTGGTCAGCTGGAGAGCAGGGAAACGGAAGAGACTTCCACAATCGTGTAGTTCTTAGAAAGCAGCTTTGTTCATGAAACCTATTTAGAAAACGTTTAGGTTTAGGCATACATAAAGAGTGGGGAAAATTGTCGATAGTGGTTTCAGATACACGAACGTTTTTAATGAAAGTCAGGCCAGGGAGGACCATAGATTGAAGTTCAGACGAGTACTTTCTATGAAAATAACGATAAGGCAGAAACAGACTCGCAACGTCTATTCTGTGAGAAATAGGCTACAGATAAGAGAAAAAGGCTACCCCCTCGAGGATACGACGTCAATTTTGAACTCTGTCAAGTAAGGATGGGGTGCTCGTAGAGCTTTAGGCCAGATGTGGCAACAGTACTCCATTCTTGGGCATACTTGGCTCTTATACAGGTAGAGAATTAAATCAGCAGTGAGATACTTACTGAAACCGTAGAATGATCCCAGCATTTTTCCGGAAGCATGGGCAATGGGTTGGACGTACGTGTTCGGTTTCAGATCAGGAGTAATAGTAAGACCTAGAAGCTTGTCAAAACATGAAGCCTCCCCCAAGACGACAGCGATACATTTCAATTGATTCCAAACGGGAATCAGAGCGTTGATTATATAGAAAATAGGCGATTGGTTTTAGATGTATGAAAATTAACCCGCCACCTCTTTCCCCATTACACTAGGTACTCAAAATCAGAGGAGAGAGAATCAGAGAAAACTTGATCGTTTACGTCTTTTGAGGTTTTGCCACACTTGGTAGTGTCGTCGACATAAATGTCTGCGAATGATCTTAGAATGTGATTTGGGAGATCATAGGTGAAAATAAAAATAAATAAATAAAAGTCTCTGTCTTCCCGTCCCCTGACGTTGACACAAGCTATCGTGTTCTCGTCCTCGTCTTTACACGTCCACCTTCCCCGATATGCTTTGCCATTTAGCTCGATCACGTGCTGGAATTTTTCTATTTTTTCTCATTACGTAATTCTCGCGCACTCTTGCTAATTTGCATACGTGCTTTAACGACTGCTGCTGCTAATAGTTTCTTACGCACGCCCACACGCGCTTTGCTACATTAGTTTGATGTTAAAGCATATATATCCCGCTAGTAATAATGCGTGAATTAGTATTTATTAATAAAACGATTCCACTTATAATGATATGAATCTCTTTCCACCTATAACATCTACGTCGCGCACCAGTAATTATTGTACGGCGTACTAATATGACACGACTACGTTTCTATGTTTCGATCGTCAGTACACAATTGAACGCTAAAATTGTCGTCCAAAAACAGACGACATGATTCCATTTCCGTTTTATAGAAAACCGATATTTATTTGTGTTGCAGCCCATCTTCTAGTTGGTTCGTAATGTCAAATCTCAAGAGCGACATGCGCCTTCTATCATGTCTTAAATTGACACAAAGTTGAAAGAGCGAGATCGGAGATGCGCCACTGGACAACGCGTACTCTTTACAGATCCAAGTTATGGTGATGAAAACAATATTTACGGCCCTAGTTATGATCTTTGGTGTTGTTTCAAGTGAGGGCAACATAATGCGCTGTCACATATGGGAAATCAGCTTGAAAGTTAGCACCAAAGTATATCTGGATGGGCTTAAGTGTGTGGTGATCCCCTGGTGCAATCAGTTGGCCGCTGACAGACCCTGGATGTGGCAGCAGAACTCATCGCCAGCCCATAAGCCCAAATATATCCAGGCGTTGCTTCAGAAGAGTCCTATGACTTAGTACCTTTCTTTCACTGGCCCCCTCCTCTCCCGACGTGAACCTGCTTGACTACTTTTGCTCATACGTTGAAAACAACACCAACATGACTTCCCACAACACGAAGGTAAGCCTGATCGCCGCCATCCACCAAGTATTCACTGAGCTCCCGCCGGCACTTTTGGAAAAGACATGCTCCTAATCCCGAACCCGTATCGAGGCGATAATTGAAGCTGAAAGCTGAAACATTGAATAGATGTCATCTGTACTACAAAACTTAGTTATCTGAATTGATTTTCTTCATAAAAGTCTTAAAATAAAGTTGTAGAGTTGTTTTTTTTTAGGGTGAAACTTTTATCGTTCAACTTTGTTTATCCGATATGAGGCAGACATTAATAATTATAAAAGACTGCTACCGGATCCTGGCAAACTGAACGAGGAGAATCTACCGATATTTAAAAAGGTTCAGTTCTAAATTATATACA
>NC_136512.1:27179490-27221990 GCF_053919585.1 Euprymna scolopes | reverse complement strand
CTGTTAGAGCCATAATAAACAAGTTCAAATCGCAAGGCCACGTTATGAGTTTAGAGGGTAGAGGGAGAAAAAGGATTCTTTCCCCAAGAGATGAACGGAAAATTGTTCGACAAGTAAAACAAAACCCAAGGATCTCTGTTGGGGAGATTGTTGATGAACAGAGCACCTCTGGAGTGAATGTATCTCGACATACAGTTGGTAGAGTTTTGAAGAGAGCTGGTTTAAAAGCATGTCGTCCGAGAAAGACTCCCTTATTGAAGCCTATGCACCTGAAAGCAAGGCTAGCCTTTGCAAAACGTCATATTGATAAAGATGTTGCATTCTGGAAACGTGTTCTATGGACTGACGAAACGAAAATAGAGTTATTTGGCCATAATAAAGTGTCGTATATTTACAGAAAATCTGGCGAAGCTTTCCTGCCTAAGAACACCATACCCACAGTGAAGTACGGTGGAGGCAGTTTGATGTTTTGGGGATCCTTTGCTGCCTCTGGACCAGGGCGACTTGTTAAGGTCACAGGTAGCATAAAAAAGGAAGATTATGTTTAAATATTGGATGAAAACCTGAAAGACTCTGCTAAAGAGATCTCACTTGGTCGTCGTTGGTGGTTCATGCAAGATAATGTCCCAAAGCATTCGGCTAAACTCACTAAGAAATGGCTTGAGGACAATCATATTAATGTTTTGGAGTGGCCATCACAAAGCCCAGACCTTAATCCAATTGGAAATGTGTGGAGAACATTAAAATTGAGGGTAATGCAAAGGAAGCCTAAGAATGTTATTCAATTGGATGATTATTGTCAGGAAGAGTGGGCTAAAATTACTACTGAAGAGTGCAACAACTTGGTTGTAAACTATGAAAAGCGACTGAGGAAGGTAATCAAGGCCAAAGGCTATACAATTGATTATTAAATAAATCGTGCCAATAATTTTGAACAAGGGTTTTTTGCAATTATGTTTGTTGTTCCTTTGTTATTTATTTTTTCTAAAATCCGATTACTGCATCGGAAAGGCCAGTTAAAAATACATAATATACTTTGTTATTTTCTTTAATTTAATCCCTTTTTTAGAATTTATTAGACAAAATTTAACTTTTATTTTACCGTGCCAATAAATATGATCATCACTGTATATATATATATATATATATATATATATATATATATATATATATATATATATATATCTGTGTGTGTGTAAAATTTATTTATACAAGCATTGATGGCTACATATGTGCATACATGTTTCTATAATCACCCGTCACTGGGGAAATTGCGTCTTCAGGACAAGAATTACTCTTGAAAACTGAAATTTCAGGACACAGAAAAACATTTTCTTATTTTGTTTACAAAATTTGAATTTTTCATCAAATATGGGTGGGGGTTACGTGTGCTTTTTTGTGTCTTGTAATTCACAGTTTTACAGGGTAATTCTTGGCTTGAAGACGTAATCTCCCCAGTAAGGTGTGATTACGGAAACATGTATGCACATATGTATATATATATATTAAGTCATTACATAAGTGATATTCGATTTTACAAAAAATACATTTAAATCAAGAAAATTCACAGTT
This sequence comes from Euprymna scolopes, assembly GCF_053919585.1. Classification (NCBI taxonomy): domain Eukaryota; kingdom Metazoa; phylum Mollusca; class Cephalopoda; order Sepiida; family Sepiolidae; genus Euprymna; species Euprymna scolopes. Next base: position 27,220,418 of record NC_136512.1, on the reverse strand, counting down.
TAAATGTAAAAAATCATCAAATAATAAGCCTTGAACAGCTATACAGAGAGAGATTTCAGTTAAGGAAGAAATTTGCTCGCCATCGCATTCGGTGAATTGTTTTATCTGTTTTCTTTTTTAAAGTAATTAATGAACAACTATCCTAGCTAGGTGTTGCGTTTTTTTAAGCGATATGTCAAAGTTAACGCATTTCAATATCTATTTTTTTGATGTGGTGGGACAAATCCTATTTATAATGCTCAACTTTTTCAGGAGCTGATTATTACTATTTCTACACCGCATATACGCATTTAAATATCTTCAAGAACTGTATATAAGAACTAAACAGCCAAAAATTAGTAATGCAACATTTCACATTTGAAATTGCTTGTGTACGTAACCATCCAATATATATATATATATATATATATATATATATATATATATATATATATATATATATATATATATACTTGTTTATTGTTATATAAACATGCTCACATCCCGCTGCTACAAATAGCCACTTGTTTCAATCAAACAACAGATATCATCAGGCAGCGACTTGACTATTCAAAAGTTCAATGAATAATGGATTTTTATTTTAGGGAGGAACTCTTTAGAAGTTGGAGTTAAAAAACTTAAAACACAGGACTTTAATTAAATAAAAAAGTAAAAAGGGAGAGGCAATTTAAATAAAGTTAAAAGATTACAATGGGTGGAGAGTGATTGAGAAGAGAAAAAAAAGGAATAGAGACAGAAATAGAGAAAGAAAATAGAGAGAAAACAAAATAGAGAGAAAAAGAAGAGAGAATATATATATATATATATATATATATATATGATATGGAGAAGAAAAGAAAAAAGATATAAATAGTTATAATAAAGAGAATAAGAACTAGAAGGAAAAGGAAATAATAATGATATCTAGTTAAATAGAGAAAGAGAGAAAGTAAGAATTTGACAGTATATAGAAAAAGAAAAAGAAAAAGAAAAAGATCTGCGTGTCAACCAATTTATGAACAATTATACAATTCAGTAATGAAACATATTATTACAAATACAAACAGAAGATTTTTTTTTGTATGTATGTGTATACATAAGATTATATATATATATATATATATATATATATATATATATATATATATATATGTATATATGTATATATATGCTTATTTGTATGTCGGTTGGTTCTCTGTGAGTATATACATATGTATCTTATTATTTTTAATTTGGGTACTATCTACCTGTGCGTCGCTAGTTTTGAGTATTTCGTTGATTTAATTACTTCTTTTGCCTGAATATATTTATATATTTATAGGTAAGTGTACTTGTATCTGTGTTATTAGTAATCTGGTCTTGAATGTATTATTTTGTGATTTAATATGACTTTATATCTGTACTTAAATAGCTTAAACTTCCAACTTAATAGTATAGTTACACCTTTACTTATGTGCATGTATATATATATATATATATATGTATATATATATATATATATATGTATATATATATATGTGTGTATGTGTGTGTATATTTGGATATATATATGTGTGTGTGTGTGTGTATATATATATATCTATTTGTATTGTATTCTTTTTATATACATAAATATTAGTAGTTTTTTATTTATAATTATTGGACCTATTTAATTTATTTAATCCCCTCTTATGGCTAAATATGTTATATTAAAAAGATAATAAATATTAATTTTATTCTGTTTTTATTATTATTATTATTATTATTATTATTATTATTATTATTATAATTATCATTAATATTATGTTTATTGTTATTAATAATAATTTTAATATTGTTTTATCATTATTTTCTTCTTTTATTCATATATTTATCTAATAAAAACGCGGAAACTTTAAACTTATATCACTTAGCATAAAGGGCCTAATTAATGGTAGACGTATGTTTGAATTGCGTTGATTTTACTCGTGGACGTATGTAAGATGATAAATATGCTAGCTGAATACATTCACTGCCTTTTTTTACACGTTCATTTCTGACGCTTGGATTGTATCTTCTGTTTGTATTTGTAATAATATGTTTCATTACTGAATTGTATAACTGTTCATAAATTGGTTGACACGCAGATCTTTTTCTTTTTCTTTTTCTTTTTCTATATACTGTCAAATTCTTACTTTCTCTCTTCCTCTATTTAACTAGATCTCATTATTCTTTCCTTTTCCTTCTAGTTCTTATTCTCTTTATTATAACCATTTATATCTTTTTTCTTTTCTTCTCCATATCATATATATATATATATATATATATATATATATATATATATATATTCTCTCTTCTTTGTCTCTCTATTTTGTTTTCTCTCTATTTTCTTTCTCTATTTCTGTCTCTATTCCTTTTTTTTCTCTTCTCAATCACTCTCCCCCATTGTAATCTGTTAACTTTATTTAAATTGCCTCTCCCTTTTTACTTTATTATTTAATTAAAGTCCTGTGTTTTAAGTTTTTTAACTCCAACTTCTAAAGAGTTCCTCCCTAAAATAAAAATCCATTATTCATTGAACTTTTGAATAGTCAAGTCGCTGCCTGATGATATCTGTTGTTTGATTGAAACAAGTGGCTATTTGTAGCAGCGGGATGTGAGCATGTTTATATAACAATAAACAAGTATTATCAGCTCTTTTTATTGAGCACTATCTAACAACCTCGTTGAATTCATTAGTCCATTACTTTTGAATATAAAAAAACCCGAGTATATATATATATATATATATATATATATATATATGTATATATATATATATATATATATGTTCTTAATTAAGCTTTGCCTCGACACTCGAGTTTTAAATTTTCCTCCATGTTTTTACGCACGTCTTATCTTTCTTTTAATAATATTATTGGAATTCATTCCCCTTTCCTTGTGAATTTGTGAAGTATTCCTCGGATTTCTGCCTTTTGGATTATTTTGGACCATCTTTCAGCTACGCGATTTTCTTGGATTTTACTTGTAAGAATGGACATTTTACTAACTTTTTGGATTCTGCATTTTTGGATTTTACCGTCATTGGATACTTTACCTTTCACCAGAATATCCGTTCACATGAAATCACTTTTTTCCTCACCCTATTCCCTCGTCTTTACTTTTTGTTATCAATTCAAGATCTAAGACTTACTTGTAGTTTCATTAAATACGTTTGCAAGAAAAATCCGACCCCGTAGATTAAGGACTATCGACTTATTTAGTGTTTCCTCTTCAAATTAAATATGTTTTTATCTCTTTTTCAAAGTTTTTTAACATGCATTATTACTTGCTCTCATATATATAAATATATATCCATCTATATATATATATCTCACTATATACATATATATATATGTTACATATGTATATCTATCTATCAATATATATATATATATATATATATATATATATGTATATATATATATATATATTGTAATGTAAAGTTATAAGTTATTAAAAGAAAACTGCACATTCTGTACCATTTAGTAAATCACAACGTTAAACTATTATTTTTTATTAAAATTAATCCGTTTTTAAAGTGTTACGAACACTTTAAAAACGGATTTTTTCACCCACGAAAACCTTCTCTACTTCCAGAATTTTAAATGCAATTTGAACTGAAACATATAAAAACATCCAGATTTTAAATGAAACAGTAAGTAAAAACTGCCTTAAAACGACTGATGAAACCTAGTTTAAAGTACTTCAAAAGTAGACGGGCGAAGGCGACTATTGAACTGCCTTACATAGATTCGACCGAGACATAAAAACGACAATTCGAAAAATTGAAAAATTACAAAAAAAAAAGCTCATTACCCAAAAACACTCCCTGCTATTTAACAATAGTTGTCTGAATGAAAACATCCTACCTAAATGCACAATATATATATATATATATATATATATATATATATATATATATATATATATATATATATATATATATTATGGCAGTAGAGTTTAGTTTCCTAGAAGTGCATCCAATAGAAAAACATGTGTCTACCAAAAAGTGCTCAATGAGTCAACAGAGCAGGTATATTAAATTTATTTATCCAAACATTGATGGCTACATATGTGCATACATGTTTCCATAATCACACCTTACTGGGGAGATTACGTCTTCAAGCCAAGAATTACCCTGTAAAACTGTGAATTACAAGACACAAAAAAGCACACGTAACCCCCACCCATATTTGATGAAAAATCCAAATTTTGTAAACAAAATAAGAAAATGTTTTTCTGTGTCCTGAAATTTCAGTTTTCAAGGGTAATTCTTGTCCTGAAGACGCAATTTCCCCAGTGACGGGTGATTATAGAAACATGTATGCACATATGTAGCCATCAATGCTTGTATAAATAAATTTTACACACACACAGATATATATATATATATATATATATATATATATATATATATATATATATATATATATATATATATATATACAGTGATGATCATATTTATTGGCACGGTAAAATAAAAGTTAAATTTTGTCTAATAAATTCTAAAAAAGGGATTAAATTAAAGAAAATAACAAAGTATATTATGTATTTTTAACTGGCCTTTCCGGTGCAGTAATCGGATTTTAGAAAAAAATAAATAACAAAGGAACAACAAACATAATTGCAAAAAACCCTTGTTCAAAATTATTGGCACGATTTATTTAATAATCAATTGTATAGCCTTTGGCCTTGATTACCTTCCTCAGTCGCTTTTCATAGTTTACAACCAAGTTGTTGCACTCTTCAGTAGTAATTTTAGCCCACTCTTCCTGACAATAATCCTCCAATTGAATAAGATTCTTAGGCTTCCTTTGCATTACCCTCAATTTTAATGTTCTCCATAAATTTTCAATTGGATTAAGGTCTGGGCTTTGTGATGGCCACTCCAAAACATTAATATGATTGTCCTCAAGCCATTTCTTAGTCAGTTTAGCCGAATGCTTTGGGTCATTATCTTGCATGAACCACCAACGACGACCAAGTGAGAGCTCTTTAGCAGAGTCTTTCAGGTTTTCATCCAATATTTAAACATAATCTTCCTTTTTTATGCTACCTGTGACCTTAACAAGTCGCCCTGGTCCAGAGGCAGCAAAGGATCCCCAAAACATCAAACTGCCTCCACCGTGCTTCACTGTGGGTATGGTGTTCTTAGGCAGGAAAGCTTCACCAGATTTTCTGTAAATATAAGACACTTTATTATGGCCAAATAACTCTATTTTCGTTTCGTCAGTCCATAGAACACGTTTCCAGAATGCAACATCTTTATCAATATGACGTTTTGCAAAGGCTAGCCTTGCTTTCAGGTGCATAGGCTTCAATAAGGGAGTCTTTCTCGGACGACATGCTTTTAAACCAGCTCTCTTCAAAACTCTACCAACTGTATGTCGAGATACATTCACACCAGAGGTGCTCTGTTCATCAACAATCTCCCCAACAGAGATCCTTGGGTTTTGTTTTACTTGTCGAACAATTTTCCGTTCATCTCTTGGGGAAAAAATCCTTTTTCTCCCTCTACCCTCTAAACCCATAACGTGGCCTTGCGATTTGAACTTGTTTATTATGGCTCTAACAGTGGATTTGGGAAGGTTTAGCTTCTTTGAAATCTTATCATAGCCCTCCCCATTGGTATGGCATGCTACAACAAGCTTCCTGACGTCTTCGCTGTGTTCCTTAGTTTTAACCATGGCGATTGAAAATTATAATTTAGTCACTTATAATAGTTTAAATAAATCGCTATCTAAAAATTATCTGAAAAAAATTATTCACTGAATTAGCGTTAAACAAGCATAATATGGCTATAAAAAAGTTCAGAAAGCACGTAAACCGGAAATTGATTGATATTATACTGATACTAAAAGAAAAACAAAGCCGTGCCAATAATTTTGAACAAGGGTTTTTTTGCAATTATGTTTGTTGTTCCTTTGTTATTTATTTTTTCTATAATCCGATTGCTGCATCGGAAAGGCCAGTTAAAAATACATAATATACTTTGTTATTTTCTTTAATTTAATCCCTTTTTTAGAATTTATTAGACAAAATTTAACTTTTATTTTACCGTGCCAATAAATATGATCATCACTGTATATATATATATATATATATATATATATATATATATATATATATATATATATATATATATATAGTGAGTTAAAAGTGATAGTAAGCTTGGAATCCATGAATTTAACAGCATTTTTGTTATTACATTTTCTAAGTAGCTACAGCTTAAAAAAACTGGTGGTTACTTTTTTTCTATCTCATATATTAAGCGAATGATATCTATTTGCATTACATTCTTTTATAGTCCGATCCTTTTTGTCAATTGTAACATTTCCAGCTCATGCAAGTGATGTGTTTCACTTTGTTATCAAACATCATGAGTTGTTCTGAGAATACGAAAAGAAAATTGTTTTCTGTGTCAACATGGCTGAGAATATTGCAGAAAAAATATAAAGCATGTTCTAAAAACCTGCAAAAAAAAATTATAAACATTTAACATTTTGATACGTTTACGTAATAACAATATACACAAAATAAATAAAAAATGGTTTCAAATGGCAGTTTTTCAAACCAGCAAAAACATTTGCACACTGCTGATATTAAATATTATCTCATAACGAGAAATGTCATCCAATAGCAAAACCTTCTTATACACATTCCTATTCTAAAATTCTAAAATCATGCTTTGAACCAAAATCCGCCCAATCAACTTTTACACAAGGGTTCACACCGAACAATTCATTTGAATAGCTATGGACGACGTGTATTAGGCGACGACGGTTTTATTTTTATTTTTGTACATAGAAGTCACCACTTATCAAGGCCAAAATGCCACTCGAGGATAAGGGTTTAGGAGCGTACTGCAGTCAATAGTACAATATGATAGGACTCGTTAGTAATTAGGTAAAATAGATTACTTAAGGCGACTGGCTCATCAAGACCTTGTTTACGTGCGACTTGAGTACGACCGTATTGCAATTAGTTGGAAATGGAATGCAAGCAAATGAAAGATAGTTCTAAAGGTGTGCAGTTTTGAGGAAGATGCTTTGTTCATGGAATCTATGTTTACCTTTGGGCACAGATAAAGAGTGGGTGAAATTATTCGTAGCGTTTTCAGCTAGGCGAGTGTTTCTTGTGAAAGTTTGGCGACGGAGGGACCGTAAGTTGAAGCTCATACGAGCACTTGCTATGAAAATAACGATGAAACAGAGACAACTATGGCTCTCAAGTTGAACTATGTAGTTTATATAACTCCAAATCTAATATCTCAATGTTTTATTCCTTTGGTTTACTGTTGTGGAGACGCCCACTTAGGCGAGTGAGTAAGATATATAAAGGTATCAATCACCAATATCGGGGAATCCGGAAACGACCGTCAAATAGGCAAGACGCTTATGCTGCCTCCAGTAAGACATGCAACACGCCACCTGCCGGAATATCTCCAACTGAAGTAGATCTGAAGACATGTAAATATGTATATAACTTTTCTTCCTAATATATTATTGTATGCCTTTACTTTCGTGTTCTTGTTAATTATTTGTGCAGACACAACATTAACCAATGCAGCAAATAAGTCAATGAAAAGGGTAGTTTCTATTGCTAATGTTTTAAACTTTATAAACACGACCAACAAACAAATCGTACAACAATTTAAAACTTACAATTAACAATTTAAAAGATGGCTGGGGAATTATCATACGTGTCAACATTTAAAGGTTTCATAATACCCTTTGTTGTGACATTAATCGATGCGTGAAACGAAAGCTTTCATTGGCGAATCAATGAGAAACTATTAATATGCTGTGGAATTATATGAAGATAGTAAACCGATAAGAATATAAATTGACTGATCCATGGTTAAATATAAATAAAACGTGAAATTATATGAAAATAGGAAGGCAATAAAAATAATCCTTTCAAGTGATAATTCTTCATTAACTGAACTCCAATCTCTGGTCCTCCCTCGCCAATCTTTCACGAAAAACACCCGTCTAGCTGAATCAACTTTGAAAAATTTCCCCCACTCTTTATCTGTGCCTAAATCAAAACGTGGATTCCATGAACAAAGCTTCTTTCTTAGAACTGCACGTCAGTAGAACCCTGTTCCCTCTGCCTGCTTCCCACCGGACTACAACTTGGATGTCTTCAAATCCAACGTTAACAAATTCCTAATGAACCGCCCCCTTAAGTAAACACTTTTTCAAATCTCCACACAACCGTACTGTACTTGCAATAACCCTTATCCCTGAGTGGCTTCCGGGCCTTGATAAGTGGTGACCACCGTGTAAAAACAAAATCAGTGAACGCGTTCCCTATTGAAAGATATCGGAACAAAAGACTAGGAATAAAAATACCAATGATTGAATCGAACATTTTCGCCAATCACTGGATCGGCGTGGATTGGAATATTGCAATAAAATCAAACTCCTTGCCAATGTCACTGGGAAAATGGTGGGATCTTTCTATCGATTCGATAGATATCTGTCTGCTGTTGCAATTCTCTACCTATATAAGAACCTGGTACACCCAAGAATGGACTATTGTTGCCACATCTAAGCAGGAGCTGCTAGAACGAACTTATCCTGCCTTGACAGAGTTCAAAATAGACTTTGTAGCTTACGAGGGGATGCTCTTTTCTCTTCCCTTGAAACCCTTTTCTCACAGAAGAGATGTTGCGAGTCTCCCTGATTTATCTTATTTTTTAATGGCAAGTGCTCGTCTGAGCTCCAATTTATGGTCCCTCCCTCGCCATACTTTCAGGAAAAGCTATCTAGCCTAAACCACTATCAATATTTTGCCCCATTCTTTATCTGTGCCTAAACCTTAACGTAGATTCCATGAACAAAGATTATTTCTCAGAACTGCACACCTGTGGAACTCTTCCATTTTCAGCTGACTACACTATGGTCGTCCGCACGACCAACGAAAACAAGTTCTTGATGAGCCGTTCGCCTAAAGTAATCCAATTTACCAAATTTACACTTCCAACGGTTGATAGGCTATCGTCCCATTGACTACTGTACACTCTTTAGCCCTTATCCTCGAGTGGACTCTGGGTCTTAATCAGTGGTGACTCCTATGTAAAAAAAAAATAAATATGAATGATGTTTTAATAACTTGAACATAAACTCTATGAATTAAAATGATGATTCAAAAAAATAATAATTTAGTTTTCTCCCACCGCAAGAACTACGACACCAGGGTCGGAATGTGAGATTGGGAAGTCAGCTCCCAAGAGGGCGGGGCACTCTGACCTGCAAAAAGTACCTGAGCACCCCATTTGGTATTCCCGGTGAGGGCGCCTCAGGGGATCAGCAATAAACTAGCCATTTCTGAAAGAGAGAAAGCAAGGGTTGGGCGGGTAGGCCCCCTAGAACTGCACATAATTTTACTCCCATTGCAAAATAAACAGGGACTGAATAATTACAGGAACGGCCCAATCTCTGCTGATTTTGCAGGGGGGGGTATCGGCGCTCGCATGATGAAGATACTTAGCTGAATTAATCATGGTTATATGTTTGAGTCATATGTGTGTGCATAAAATGAATTGCAACGTTTTTAAATGCCCCTGACATGATCAGTTCATAAGGAAATTGAAATTGTAGGAATGATATGCAAGCTAAGTATTGGTCAATAATCGGCCAGACTTTTCCGCTTTTGATTGTGATCCTGAATTAAAAACGAAAGAACAATCTTGTCTCTATTGGATGCTGGTTAGCATGCCATGTGAATCATGACTTGTTAGAAGATAATACAAATTGACTTATCAATCTATTATCTATATATCTATAAAAGTGAACGTGTGTGTGTGTGTACATTCCCTACGCAATAACTCTCTCAATTTTAAATCTACAGACTCGAAATTTGATTTACAGGGTACTGAGATTTGGGAAAATCGATGTGATCGGTTTTCGGCCAGAAATTTAGCGATTAAGGGGTCAAAGTTCAACGATTTGACCTTTGAGAACTCTACCAAACTCCCCAACAATATTCGGTCTAAAAACTTGAAATTTTAGATAGAGGTTCCTTGGACATGGATCTAACTGAATAACTTGATTTGAGCCCAACACAATAAATGTTAAAGGGTCATAATAGGGGTCAACGTTAAAAAAAAATGATTATTCTTTTTTTTTGTTGTTTTTTTGGCTCAACATACAACTCCAAAAACCGGGCTACGCCGGGCTGAAATTCTAGTGATTTGATATAAATAAAATGTGAAATTATATGAAAATAGTAAGGCAATTAAAATAGTCCTTTCAAGTAATAATTCTTTATCAAAAGTCAGTTTAGGCGTTCTCAATTGGGAGATAGCGGAACAAATGAAAAATATAAATGATTGAATTTAACATTTTCGCCAGACATTGGATTAGCAAGAGTGGGAATATTGAATTAAAATATGAATAATGCTTTAATAATTCGAAAAGAAAATCTATAAATTAAGATAATCCTTAAAAATAAAACAATAATAATTTAGTTCTTTCCAGCCGCAAGAACAAAGACCCCCAGCATCGGAAAGTGGGATTGAGAAGCCAGTTCTCCAGAGTAGGGGCATTCTGTCCAACAAAAAGTGCCCGAGTGGCCTCGGCAGCCTTTCCCGGTGGTTACTTTTTTCAGAGGATCAGCTAACTTACTAGTCCTCTTCGTCCATCTATTTTTGCTTTTGGTTGTTTTTTGCAAGTACTTTCAACTGAGTTTCATCAGTCGTCTTCAGGCAATTTTTGATTACTGCTTCGTTTAAAATCTGCTTCTGTTAAAATCACATTTTGATTTCATAAACTAATGAAGCAACTAACCTCTTCTGAAAAAGAGAAGGCAAGTCTGAGTGGGTGGACCTCCTAGAACGACACAGAACTTTACTCCCACCTGAAAATCAATAGGGATCGGATCATTACAGTAATTGCCTAATCTCTGCTGATTTTGAGGGCCTAGGATTATAACAGTATGTATGAAACGAATTGCAATGTTTTTAAATGCACCTGACATGATCAGTTCATGAGGAAATTGAAATTGTAAGAATGATATGCATGCTAAGTATTGGTCAGCAATCGTATAAGACTTTTACGCTTTTTGTTGTGATACTAAATTAAAAACGAAAAAAACAATCTTGTCTGCATTGGATGCTGCTTATTACGTCAGGTAAATTACGTCATGTGAATTCTGTGAATAATGACTCAAGTGCATTTGTTTTTATTTTGCTTGGGTGTCACCATTGATCAAGGTCACTCGAGGATTATAGTTAATGAATGTATGGTGATAGCGTAGTAATGATTAATCGTGTAAATTGTGTACGTTTTAATTATTTATAAAAACGGTTCAACAAGAATTTGTTTACATTGGTTTTGAAGACTACAATGTTGTATTCAACCGGAAAGCAGGCCAAGGAAACATTGTTTCAAATGCGCGAAATTCTGGGAAATAAGCTTTGTTCATGGAATCTTTGTTTAGATTCAGGCAAAGACAGAGAGTATAGAAAATCATAAAGAGTGGTTGTAGCTAGACGAGTGTTTTTTTGTGAATTTTTTTTAAGAGAGAGCATGGATTGAAGGTTATCGAACACTAACCATGAAAACAGCGATAGAGAAGAGACAGCCTCACGACGCCTCTTCTCTGATAAATATATTTAATAGAAGGCAAAGGGGTATCACCAATTAGGTTTCGCATCCAGGTTTGAACTCTACCAAATCAAGATAGCTTATTATTTAATTTGTATTTCCTGTGAAGCCCCCCCTTTTTTTGCTGTAATATATAATACATATTTTTTTTATCTATTAGTTCAGTTCGTTCGATGAATTTCGCCATTATATTTTTTTTTACGGCATAGGAAGATTTCTCAACCTGCCGGAGAAGAGCTAACCTTTACATGTGTTAATTTTTCATCGCAATTTCGACAATGTCACCTTTTCAAAAGTGATGCTATTTACAACTAGGCCGGAAAAGCTAACAACGTAATATTTTTAAGTAAGCAACACTGGTATTTACTGGATGGTAGTTAATAACCGTTTATTTTAAGCATATCACGTAAGTATATATATATATATATATATATATATATATATATATATATATATATATATATATATATAATATTTCAATAAAATAAAAAAGTAAATACGTCCTAAAATGTGTGCGAAGAAAAATGAAAACAAAGGGCAAATAACTCCTTTCTTATAATAATAAAAAGAACGCTCAGGGAGCGAAAATAAAAGAAATAAATTAATCTCTAATAAAAAATAAAAATTCAACAATCTTATACACACACAAATATATATATATATATATATATATATATATATATATATATATATATATATATATAGCAGGAACTTAGATGATGATTGCAACGTCTTGTGAGAGAAGTGACACTTCCTCAGACACTTAAAGTCCACGAGCGCAAAAATGACTTCCATCGCCACAGGACCATTTTAATAGACACATGCCTGAGGGAGTATCTATACAAAGATGATGTTACAGAGCCTTAGCTTTGTACGACAGCTAATCTCTCTGTCGGTTCAAAATGTTGAGATCCAGCAACAAGCAGGAGCAACATAGCCAACAACAAGTTAAACTGCAGGGCAGCTTAATGCGGGTACTGGTCTTCCGCTTTTTTTTAAATCAGATATTTGCTTCTACTAGAAAGGTTGCCTTCACCACGGCTTACGGGAGCTCTCTCCATTCCAACACACATATACACACACACACACACACACAAATATACACGGTGCTAGTTGGCCATTGACACAGAAAAAGGGTTCATTCGCCCTTTGGAAAGTCTTCTTTTTAATCCTTCAGGGAGACTAGCCGCTCTCCTCACCAAACAAGTCTGGTGGGGGAACCATTTTAGTCGCCGATAACGCGACCATGAGGCAGGTAGTACTGGGTTACGTCGTACCAGTAGCATATTACATGACCTGACATATAATAACTAAACTTAGATACAGACATCTATACACATCTATCTATTTATTTATCTCCTTCTCTCTATCTATCTATCTATCTACACATACACACACATATATATCCCTACTAGCTGTATTTTTCTGGTGTTGCCAAGTTCAAGGGTTTAGTAAAATACTATTGTTTAAGATACATGCGATATCCTAACGTTTTTGGATTCTCCTGAAAGATCATATGTTTGATTTATTGGAGCATGAAATAGATCAATTTTTATCTATGAAAATTACACACGAAAAAAGCTTAAAACCGAACAATCTTTTACAGTAAAATACTTATATACTTAGTTTCGTGTTAAAGGCATCTAATAATAGCTAATAATAACTGAAAATGAAATAAATTAAAGCTAAATTTCGTAAAAAAAATAAATAAATGAAATAAGTCACGTTTTAATGATATTTCTAAATAGAACAATAAAAACAATTTTATTACAATAAACAATTAATAAGACAGAGCTAAATTATCTTTAATGCAATATGCAAACGAGATTATTCCTTAGAATATAGATTTACTTCGATTAAATAGTATGTATAGAAATTATGCTGCAATGTAAATATCTAAGATCCGGTTTCACTTTTGCGTTTTATTTTACTTCAGTAGAATTCTCAGAAATCAAGGAGCCCACAACTTTCGTTTTATCTATTTCTACTTTTTTTAATAGACAGAAGCAAGCTAAAATAACTGTTTTTCGAGGTGCCTTTAATAAGTTTTTTTTTTTTACATGTGGGTCACCACTTATCAAGGCCTGAAGATCACTCAGGGATAAGGGTTATTGCGTGTGCAGTAATCAATGAGATAGTAAGTTCCAGACCTTTTTTTTTACAGGCATTTAAATTTATCGTAGATCCTTGAAAATTCAGTATGTTATTGCTATACATTTTATGAGATGACGGCCAAATGTTTATGATTTCAGATTCATGTTAACAGCTAAAGCGGGAATAAGATTACACCCCACTAAAGCCTGATTGTCACATGGTGAATTTACAAAAATGCAATCAGTACGTGAGGATACAATAAAATTCTGTTTTTAACTTGTAGAAATGCCACAGAAACGTATGGAATGCTTCAGACTGCTTTTGGACCATCTTGCATGAATCGACCATCAATTTCCAAGTAGCATAAAAGAGCTAAGGAAGACACGTAGTTTATGAGGGATGATTAGAGGTTTTTTGGAGGGGTAAGGAAGTCAGAGCACCAGAGTTGATTGACCAAACAAAGAATTTAACGGATAAAGATCGTCGTATGTCTATAGAGACAATAAGGGCACAGTTTGATGTCAGTGTGGGAACTGTACATACAATTATTCGCAAGGAACTGAAGATGCGGAAGATTTTGCAGGAAGTTTGTCCCAAGGTTGGCCCATCGTTGTCACAAACTATTTTACCAAGATGGCCATCAAGACAGTTCCTCGCCAACCATATAGTCCAGGCCTTGCTACCTGTTACTTTTGATTTATCCCTAACCTCAAGGAAAATCTGAGAGGCTGTCGTTATGAGACAATTGAGCAGATGAAGGAGGCTGTTACGGATATAAATAACACTCTCACACAAGAGAATTTCCGTGGAGCCTCCCAGACGTTGTTGGAACGGTACAATACGTGCATTTTAACCGCTGTCAACATTGAAATTAGTTAATTTAATCAGTACGGACGTAAGCTTTTCAACTTGTAACAGGGTGTCAATCTCCTGCTATGTATCTACATTAAAAGACAACATTTACTTAGTGTTAGTCGAGCTACAAATCGTCTAACTTCATTAATATGACGAAAACGTGCTCGTCGCGGAAATATAAAACCACATTTTTGTCTCTTCGTGTCTTTCAAAACACCGAAATAAATGTCATAATGTCGTAACATATTCTGCGATAGCGTATCCTTTTCCTAATAGTGGATGTCATTTTTTAAATTTAAAATTGATTGGTAATCGTCTGCCAGTGTTTGGTAAATTCAGATCACAACAACCGGTCTAAGACCTTTAATGGATGTTTAAGATGTCTAGTCACTCCTAGTTCTGCAGGGCGACTAGACTCAGGTTTGTCAAAACAACAGGTGCTCTTAAATAACTACCCATTTAATTACTGACCGAATTTGCATCGCTTTACTGCAATAATCTGAGGAGAATGTGATTATTAGCGACATATACAACAAAGATTTTGGCCCGTAATCATTCCTAAAGTACGAAAAATTGTATGGTAGATTTATATAAGCATGTATAAGCATATGTTTATGCATTATTTGAAATCTGAAATAATTTCCAAAAAAAAAAACAACAACTTAAAGTGACATGCATCTCCGAATGGTCAAACATCTTAGTTACGAGTCTAAATGTTATGAACATTAATTTATTCCATTGTGTGTACCTGATTATAGATCGATGCAATTGAGCGAAGTTTAGCTACAGCTTTACCACGTGATATATAGTGTTGGAGTCTAAAATCAGCACGGAGCCTCCTGCGAAAAAGAGTGATATTACTTTACAAGTGAATGCTAATTTATAATCAAAGCTTCATCATCGACTAGTATCTTATCGGTTCGGATTAAAACTAATGACTCAACATAGTCTGTTGTCATTACTGATTGGATGCTAGCTGCCCAGTTGCAGGTTCACTCGAACATGGTTCTACATACAACAGCTAGTAATCCCAAATAGTGACACCTCTTAATACAGACCTTGTTCAACGTTGCTTAACACGTTATTTGACAGTGGACCAAGGTGTGATTGTGATTATTGCCAAGGCATTACATAACGTCTTCTGACCCCGTAGATATTTACAAAGCCACAATACGTCTTCATTTGCGTTGGAGTGTAGAATTTGCCGGCAGCATCTTCCGGAAAGCAAGGATATCCCTTCACAGCTGGGTGTCTGCAGCATCTTTTGTAGTTTAGGAGGATATCTTGGTCCAAAAGCGTTGTAGTATATATCGGCGATAGTCATGTTGTCGTTATATTATTGTACTTAAGCTATATTTGGCCCAATCAATAATTCGATGGGTAACCATTTGGGAGCACTTTCTGCTGAGAATAAAACCTGAAGCTAGTCGGTTGCAAATTTACGACTGGCTAACAGTCTAAAAAAATAAATTAATAGACGGGTTATATATATATATATATATATATATATATATATATATATATATATATATATATTTTAATCTTTAAGATGAGTAATTTATTTTTTATCTATTTATTCATTTATTAGCGGACTGTTATCCTTACCTTTATAGTTGAAGTTTTTTTTACCACTATCGGGCAACTATTCCTCTAGCCTTCGGGGCCCGTGGCGCAATCAATAGAAGCGTTGAATCTCTACACTTCCAGGTGAGCATTGTCTGAAGATAGCGGTTTCAATTCTCTCCAAAACAGGTCAGAAGATTAGTTAGCCAAAGCCTGGTGCGACAACAACTGCTATAGAAGGCAGTAATTGCTGTGGATACAGATAAGCAACTCAACATTTCTATCCCGTTGCGATTTACCACCCGAAGAAGGCCAGAGGAATCGTTAGTCGAAACGTGGTGAAACAACAAGAACTATGAAGGTGATGATAACAGCCAGCAAATAAATAAATAAATAAATAAATAAATAAATAAAACCGATTGTTGTGATAAACACAAAAACATACTGACCTACGATGTCATCTACCTGCAAATGAAGTTTACTCTTTCCAAAAATATGCTGTGGGGAAACACTATACGTAACCCCACGAGCGCATATGTTTTAGTGTTTCGGAGTAAACTATGAACCAAAAGACGTGGTATTCCATCCCGGCGATCAGCTCGCCTCGTCGTATAAATGAAATTAAGCATGCATATTTCATCTTTTCGATAGGAAGTTTACGATTTGTCGCCGGGAATAACTCGTTTGTAACGAGGTGTTAAGAATAAATTGTCTCCATGTTCCGCCCCTGAAAGAATTGTTTGAAATTGCCGTCTGAAATAAGTTGTATATAATAGCCGAGTGGAATGTGTTGTTAACGATATGTTGTGGAAAATGAATCACTTATCTTTACTGTCCGGAATAAATAAGATAGGAAAGCCGCCATGAATGAATTGTGTTCGACTTGTCTCCGGGAATGAATTGCTTTCATTATTTGCTTTAAAAGGAAACCGTTTATAACTGTCTATTTGAATGAATCGTCTAAAACTCGTACTTGTAAGACTTGTATTAAAAATATTGGATATGTTTTCAGTTTTACAGACAATCGTAGATGTATTACTGATCAACAATAAATAAAGGTAACGATTCTGACCTTCCGGCAAAAATCACAGTGTAGTATCTGTATTGATGCTCAATTCACCTTCCTGTCAGTAGAGGAGAAATCCTTCCGGACTTATACAATTAAAATCTTTGTTCCTATCCAGAGTGATCGTTTTGGGGGAGCTGGATTTTTCCCACGTTAAAAATCGACCTTGCGCATGACTCTGTCTTGGTAGGGGGGGCAAGTAAATAGGAATAATTACACCTATTTCATATTCCATTTAAATAGACCAGAAAGTATATCAACTTGCATTGCTATGATACTTGAACTGATAAAGTCATGATTTGAAAGATAATAACTCTGTTACAGAAATACGTATCGAAAAAGGATAACCGAATATATCTACCTATTTATATATAATTCAACGAATTAACATTTGAAAACTCTACAGAACTCCTCCGCTAATGTTGAGTCTAAACACTTGAAATTTTAAATGTAGGTTACTTGGACATGGATCAAACTTATTAATTTGATTTGATCCCCCCTCAATGTTATAGGGTTAAAATTAGGGGTCAAAGTTAAAAAATAATTGACCTCTATGATCTCTACAAAATTACTCAGTTAATTTGAAATTTTACATAAAAGGTATTCAGAAAAAGGGCACGATTTTAATCGGTTTGGGTCAAAAATGTGAGCTGTAACGGGGTCTAAGTTAAAAAAAGATTTGTCCTTTGCGGTGTTTAGCAAATTACTCCGCCAATTTTGGGTCTGAACATTTGAAATGTATACATAACGGGTAATCAGACATGCGGCAAGAATTTTAATCAGTTTGGGGGCTCAAATTTGGCTGCTAAAAGGTCAAAGTTGAAAGAGTTGATCTTATCATATTTTAGCAAATTTCTCCCCCAATTTTTTCCTAAAATCTTGAAATTTTAGATGTAGGTAACTTGGACCTGGGTAAAGCTTTTTATATTAATTTGAGACCAAAATAATCAATGTTAGTGGGGTCAAAATTGGGGTGAAATATTTTAAATATATATATATATATATATATATATATATATATATATATATATATATATATAAGGTTGGTGCAAAAATAATGCCTTTTTTGATATATATATATATATATATATATATATATATATATATATATATATATATGAGATTAATGCAAAAATATTGTCGTTTTGGCGTGTATGTATATATATATATATATATATATATATATATATATATATATATATATGTATATATGATAAAAACGATATTTTGGCAACAATTTAATATAACCATAATTATAAATATAATGAAACTATATCTAATTAAATTCATTTCATAAAGTAGTTCTCAATAACAAGAAAAGCGGTATTATTGTGTATTTTATTTTATTTATACGAATTTCGTTGGCTTCATATGTGCAAATTTCAGCTGTGATTCATTTCCAAATCAAGCATCTTTAGGTTGCCGGTCTAAACTAGTTTAAAATCATATTGCACGTAGTCTTTTTTTTTTTTTTGCTTCAAAGTCTTTTTGTCAAGAACTTAGTAGGGTTGAAGGGAAAGAAACCCTATTCTATTTTGTCAATTATTCAATTATTTTGTATGATGTGCTTCATCCCAACTATTATCAATGGACCTGAGGTAATCTCGTCAGCATCAGACAAAGCCAAACTCTTTGTCAAGAACTTCGCAGCTAATTCTACCCTTTGCGATCAAGGCTGCCAACCCCCAATATTTCCTCCTGTATCAGAAAACACGCTATGTGATATACGTATATCTGTACGTGATGTTGCCAAGCTAATCAAAACTTGATTCCAGTAAAGCAACTGGCCCTGACGGTATTCCAATTATAGTACTAAAAAAACTTCAACCTGAACTAGCGCCCATACTTACAAAACTGTTTAAACGTTGTCTTAAGGAGAATTGTTTCCCATCTCCCTGGAAAATCTCATCAGTATGCCCTGTATTTAAGAATTCAGGTGATCGCTCATCCCCCTCTCACTACAGGCCAAGAAGTCTCCTGTGCGTCATGAGTAAGTTGCTAGAATCTGTGTTAAATACAGAAGTAATCAACCATCTCAACAAAAATAACCTTCTTAGTGACACTCAATATGGTTTCCGTTCTGCTAGGTCTACAGCAGATGTGCTTACAGTTATATCCCATAGGATTAGCAAATCTCTCGACGGAGGCAACCTTTCTAGGGTAATTGCTCTTGACATATCTAAGGCCTTTGATAGGTTATGGCATAAAGGTTTACTTCATAAGATCTCTAGCTATGGTATTGCTGGAAATGTTTTCTCAATTATTAAATCATTTCTCTCTGATAGGTTCATAAGAGTAGTAGTTGAGGAGCAAAAATCTGAAGCTCACAGTATTAATGCCGGTGTCCCTCAGGAGTCCATCCTGGGCCCAACTCTTTTCCTAATCTACATTAATGATCTTCCAAATCACATCCTTACATCATTTGTAGACATCTATGCTGACGACACTACCATTTATGGTAGCACATCTAAGACAGTAAACGACCAAGTTCTCTCCAATTCTCTCTCCTCTGATCTTGAGCACGTAGTACAATGGGGTAAAGAATGGCTGGTTACTTTTAATGCATCTAAAACCAAGCTTCTCTCTTTATATCATCAACATTCTGATCCACATCTGACATCAATTGAAATGAATGGCTCTCGTCTTCAGGAGGCCTCAAGTTTTGACAAACTTCTTGGCTTGACCATTACTCCTGATCTTAAATGGAACACGTACATCAAATCTGTTGCCAAGGCCGCTGGAAAAATGGTGGGATCTTTCTATCGATCCAGTAGATATCTCACTGCTGATGCTATTCTCTATCTATATAAGAGCCAGGTACGTCCAAGGATGGAATACTGTTGCCACATCTGGGCAGGAGCTGCTAGAAAGGACTTGGCCTGCCTTGATAGAGTTCAAAATAGACTTCGTAGCCTCGTAGGAGATGTCCTTTTCTCTTCCTTGCAACCTTTATCTCACAGAAGAGATGTTGCGAGTTTGTCTCTGATGTATCGTTATTTTCATGGACAGTGTTCGACTGAGCTTCAATCTTTGGTCCCCCCTCGCCAAACTTTCACAAGAAACACTCGTCTAGCTGTAAACACTATCAATAATTCCCCCCACTCTTTATCTGTGCCTAAACCTAAACGTAGATTCCATGAACAAAGCTTTTTTCTTAGAACTGCACGCCTGTGGAATTGTCTTCCGTTTTCCTGCTTTCCGGCTGACTACAATATGGTTGTCTTCAAGTCTAACGTAAATAAGTTCTTGATGAGCCGTTCCATATAAGTTATCAACTTTACCAAATTTTCATTACTGATGATTACTATAATGTCCAATTTCCACTGTACACTCTTTAACCCTTATCCTTGAGTGGCCTCTTGGCCTTGATAATGTGGTGATGCCTATGTAAAAAAAAAAAATGATAATCCATACATATAATCATATCCTATTACTTTTCTAATGTAACAATTACGCGTGTCTCGGCGAACCATCTTCCTCACTAAATTTCTGTAAAATATATAACAAAAACAAAAATACCCGCTGGAAGTGTATTTGAAAGCTATTACGAGTACTCTGTTGGCCTGATAATACTGATTGATCTCATTAAAAAATTACATCCTAATCATATATGCAGATATGTGGACATTACTTTTTTTAAAAGAATAGGACATTTTCAACAATATACATATGTATATGTATACACACATAATTCTTTGCATATAATGTTGAATACATTTTCTGTATTTTCCTTTAGTCATCTGAGGCGATCAAAAGCACTTTGTGACGTTACGCCCTCACCCCAGCCAGGACCACGCCCATGCTTATCTACTTGACATACTTTTATCCAGTCCATAATGTCTACAGTCTGCCGCCGAATATCGACATGTCCAAGTCCCCCACTCGCAGCGATACTTTGAGATTGGTGCAGTTTAACGCTGATTGATTTCTTCGAAAAATCGATGTCAATCGAGGATCAAAGCCGCTCCGATAAGAAAGGACGTTGACTATAAAAGCAGAAGTGGGATGTATTTTCATCTGATTCATAATAAGTAAAACTAGGAAAATACCCGTATATATATATATATATATATATATTTATATATATATATATATATATATATATATATATATATATATATATTTAAATAAGGGAGTAGTCACCAACAATGTGTATTTTTTAACATCATTTTATTATTCCGTGTCTTGGTTTTTCATTGAGAATTTTGTTTGGATCATTGTAATAGTGTTTTTAAGTCATTGAAATCGTTTTTACACGCATTTCAGACGTTCTGTCAAACGTCCTCGTCAGAAATTATTTTCAAATGTGTTGGAGATGTAAAAATGGCAATTTTCGTAGTTCATTTGAAGTGTTTCACAGGGTTGGAGGCTTGTAAGTTTTTATTATTCATTGGTATGTTCAATTTTTATTGCTCTTTTATTGGGCTTGTCCAGGCTGCTTACCTGGTTGTAGTCACTCTCTCTTTCTGCTAGTGTTTTTTTTCTTTTCCGTTAGGGTGGCGTAGGATGTGTGTGTGTGTGTGTGTGTGTGTTTGTGTGTGTGTGCGCGTGTATGTGCGTGTGTGTGCGTGTGTGTGTTTGCTTTTATTGGTTTGAGAATGTATATACTGTTTTATAGCATTATGAGCTTATTTTCTTCCTTATGAAGGTGACTGTGATCCGAGGTCGTTACTAATGTGTATGTGTGAGGAGGGGGGACCAGCTCTTCTGAAATAGGAGTAGGGGTGCTTTCATTCTATTTTGATATTTATTTTTTGGATTCTTGGATTTTAGTATTGTGACTTTTCGTTTTAGTCTATTCGGGCATTCCTTATATTATGTGTGTTTAGAAAGAGGGGTGAATTTAAAATATTTGTAGGGGATTTTTTTAATGTTTCTATTTATTTGTCTCCTCAAAAATCGTCCCACATACTACAAAAGGGGTTACAAAATGCAACAAACCGCGATGTGGACTATGTAACACATTAATAGAAGGTAACACATACACATTCAAAAAGCAAACACAAACATTCTAAATGAAAAAGGATCTAGATTGCACCTCCAGAAATATAGTATATGCTCTAACCATACAAATCCTACATAGGCGCCACCAAAAATTTCAGCAATAGAGTGGCCTTACATAAGAGCAACATCAAAATTGCAGATAACAGACACCTCTTTGTTTCAAAACACGTACACACATGCAGTGAAAACACCTTCAAAATAATGCCAATCTTCCAAACAGACAATTATTTTTATTTACTCACACAAGAAAAAAAAACTTCATCACCAGATTCACTCCTGAACTGAACAGAGCCTAATATCATCACACAAAAACATGAAATGCAAGGTACACTCGCATGCACATCCATACATATACATATATACACACCTACACATAAATCAGAACCGACACATGGGGAGACAAATAAATAGAAACATTAAAAAAATCCCCTATACATATTTTAAATACACCCCTCTTTCTAAACACACATAATATAAGGAATGCCCGAAAAGACTAAAACGAAAAATCACAATACTAAAATCCAAGAATCCAAAAAAATAAATATCCAAATAGAATGAAAGCACCCCTACTCCTATTTCAGAAGAGCTGGTCCCCCCCTCCTGACACATACACATTAGTAACGACCTCGGATCACAGTCACCTTCCTAAGGAAGCAAATAAGCTCATAATACTATAAAACAGTATATACATTCTCAAACCAATAAAAGCAAACACACACCCGCACACACACGCACATACACGCGCACACACACACACAAACACACACACACATCCTACCCCACCCTAACGGAAAAGAAAAAAACACTAGCAGAAAGAGAGAATGACTACAACCTGGTCAGCAGCCTGGACAAGCCCAATAAAAGAGCAATAAAAATTGAACATACCAATGAATAATAAAAACTTGTGGGAGAGAGGTTGCAGGGAAGGGAAAAGGGTATCCCCCACTAAGCCACGAAGTCTATTTTGTACTCTGTCAAGTCAGGATAGGCTGTTTTTAGCAGCTCCTGTCGAAATATGGCAGCAGTACTACATCCTTGGACGTACTTTGCTTTTATATATATATATATACAAAATTGCATCAGTAGTGAGATATCTTCTGAAGCGGTAGAAGGATCCCACCATCTTTCCAACGACCTTGGCAACAGATTTGATGTACGTGTTCCATTTCAGATCAGAAGTAAAGGTCAAGCCCAGAAGCTTGTCAAAATGTGGGGCTTCTCCTAGACGAGGGCCACACATTTCAATTGATGTCAGATGGGGATCAGAGCGTTGATGATGTAAAGATAGAAGTTTGGTTTTAGATGCATTAAAGGTGACCAGCCACGTCTTCTCCCACTGAACCACTCGTTCGAGATCAGATGAGAGAGAATCAGAGAGAGCTTTGTCATTTACAGCCTTTGATGTGTTGCCGTAGATGGTCGTGCTATCAGCATAGATGTGAACGAATGATTTAAGTATGTGTTTAGGGAGATCATTGATGTAGATCAAGAAGAGAGTTGGGCCCAGGATGGACCCCTTAGGGACTCCAGAATTAATACTGCAGGCCTCTGATTTTTGTCCACCGACCACTACTCTTATGAGCCTATCAGATAGAAATGATTTAATGATAGAGAAAACATTTCCAGTTATACCGTAGCTGGAAATCTTGCGAAGTAGGCTCTTTTGCCATACCTTGTCGAAGGCCTTTGATATGTCAAGAGCAATTGCCCTAGAAAGGAAGCCTTTGTCAAGAGATTCACTAATCCTATGAGATATAACCGTTAGCACATCTGCGGTAGATCTTGCAGAACGGAAACCATGACTATTTTTCTATTTAATATTGATTCCAGAAACTTACTCATGACACACAGGAGACTTATTGGTTTGTACTGAGAGGGAGATGACTTATCACCTGAATTCTTCAATACAGGGCATACTGATGAGGTTTTCCAGGGTGTTGGAAAGCACTTCTCCTTAAGGCAACGCTTAAAAAGATTGGCGTCGTGAGATAATAGGGTGAAAATATAGTATTATTAATAATAATAGTGATGGTACTACTGCTACTACTACTACTACTAATACTACTAATAATAATAGCGAAAAAAGAAAAGAAAATTAAGAGACAAACAATAAAAATAAAAATAAGGGATAAAGGATGAAGAATGAAATGAAAAATTAAAAGAAGAACTGAAAAAAAAAATGAAATTTAGTTAAAAATGGGGCAGAGTTGGATAACTAAATCCCAATTTTTCAACATCTTTTTTGCATACAAAAATGGGGCATAAAGGAATACGAGTAGAGAGTTCGGTCGACAATAACCCGGAGGATAAAACTCTCTTGGACATGGAAATGCCTGCAAAAGTCAACATTATAGTCCTGAATTTCCCGACGGCAAGGACCAGTGATATATGTTATATATGAACAAGCAAGATATAAACAACAGAATGCATTTATAAACGAGAAAAGGGTCCTTCCTGTATGGCATTTAAGTGAATTGTGTTATTACTCGTAGCGAGAAAGGTTTGCAAATTCAACAACGAGAGCTTGTTTGGAGTTGAGGATGTGTAATTTATTAGGTTCCGTTATAATCTCGGTCGCCTCTGCGTATTTAGAGCCTGGGCTGTATGATTATGATTTTCTTAATATTTTCCATTTTAATGAGAAGTTCACGTTGTTTTGTTTCAGATTTCTTTCTAATTTAGATAGGGTTGTCTCTCTAAGAGGTCTCTCTCTCTCTATCTCTCTCTTTCTCTCTCTCTCCCCCCCTCTCTCTCTCTCTCTCTCTCTCTCTCTCTATATATATATATATATATATATATATATATATATATATACACATACTAGAAAAAGTACCCGTCGTTGACTGAGTTCAAAAACAGCCGACAGAAAATGGACTCTGATTTATGAAATGAGTGAAGAAATTGTATACTAAATATCAACTCTTGTCCTATTTTCATATCCAGAATGTTGCATAAGGCATATGAGCCGACGCATTATTTAAATCACAGGTATCTTATAATAGAATTTAATCATGTCGACTAGAGAAACTTCGACTAGTTTTTAATTATCAGGTTAAATGTTATCATTATTTATCCATTTAAATAGAAATTACACAATGTGAATGTAACATCATTTGTTTATAATTATTAGATTAAGTTATTGTTTATGTAATTTGAAAACAAATAAACAATGCACATTTTATACAGATTTAGTTTTATTATTTTACTAGCAAAAGTACCCGTCGTTGACTGGGTTTAAAAACAGCCTACAGAAAATGGACTCTGATTTATGAAAGTATGATAGGTTATGAAAAGGAAGGGTTGTAAATTTGGGTTGAATTTGGGGGCATCAAAACCAAAGCAAAATATGATGAAAGTAAAAATAAAATAGATAAACCCAATAATTTATTATACCATACATGT
Source organism: Euprymna scolopes (assembly GCF_053919585.1). Classification (NCBI taxonomy): domain Eukaryota; kingdom Metazoa; phylum Mollusca; class Cephalopoda; order Sepiida; family Sepiolidae; genus Euprymna; species Euprymna scolopes. The sequence continues at coordinate 27,194,840 of NC_136512.1, read as the reverse complement.
TCACACTGAAACACTCATCACAATATTTCCATTCTATGGAGGTCAGGCGCGAACGAACACCCCGTGATTTTATTATACCAGATTTCTTCAAACTGAAACATAATTATCAAAGTATACTTACGCAGAGAGATTTGAAAAGTCTTTTTTAAAGTTTGTGCCTATTTCCATTCTATGGAGGCCAGACGCGAACAAGACCCCACAATTTTATTATACAATCCCTATTTAAGTTAAAACATACTTATCAAAGTATTATTATGTACATCTATATCAAAAACACTTGTAAACGTTTTTTTTTAATTTTTTTTTTATTTCCATACTTTGTGGATCAGGTCCAAACACAGAACCCACAATTTTAATGAACCACTGTTCTGTCAGATCCGACATACCCATTCCTGTGCCTCGATACATCTTCTATCATTATATGTAGTCAGTTTTTTTAATAGTCAACCATATACGTGCCTATTCGTAACCAGACACACACACACACACACACACACACACGCACACACACATTCAGCTATATATTATAGATTAATTTAGGAAAACTCGTCCCTGGAAAACTCGTCTCCGGAAAACTTGTCTCCGGAAAACTCGTACCCGGAAAACCTGTCCCCTTTTGCTAGGTAGGAAAACTGGTCCCTTATTGAATAAATATCGATTAGAAACACATTTTATGACCGTTCTTGAAGAAGATAATGTCTTTAAAAGAGAATACACATCCAATAATATTTAAAAAAATATATTTACTTGTTTAAAATTAATTAATTTTTCTAAGTTTTCCTTTTCTACCTAGCTTTGAAAGTTTTTGGTCTTTCAACTTATTTTTAAGGGTTTATTTATAAAAGAAAAATGATGTCGCGTGTTATTTATGAACGATATAAGAGGATCACATCTTAGGAGGATAATTACTCAAAAATAGAAAATTAAAGAAAATATTAAGGTAGATATAGTTTAAAAAATACCCCCCTCCAAAAGAAAATAAATTTGTATATTTTTAGCTAATAATGCACATCCAATAATATTTTAAAGAATATTTTTTACATCTTTATTGTTTTAAAAAAATTAAATTATTAGATATTTTTAAGTTTTCGTTTTCTACCTAGCTTTGTTAGTTTTTGGTGTTTAAACTTATTTTATTTTTGACTCGACATTATTTAGTAAATAATTTGTAACAAAAACTGTCCGAAAATTAAAGAAAATACTGAGGTAAATATAGTTTTAAAACGAATCTCCCACACACCCAAAAGAAAATAAATTTTATATGTTTAAGTACTGCATAAATACCTCCGAAATGACTTTTAAACGATACCCCCGATGTTAAAATGGCTTTCGAAATAATAACATTATAATTTCAGCGCAGTACCAAAATTACATAAGACCGTGTTTTCTTATTTGTTTTGTAATACCACAAGAATTATTTAAACTAAATTAATTCTTCTAAATAAAATAATTGCTTTCTTTGATAATACGTGTTTTCTTTATTTTTGTTTCGTAATTACACAAAAAGTGTTAAAATTAGAGTATTTTTTAAAATAAATATTTAGTTTTGTTTTTCGTATCTTGACTCCGTGATCAAGTTTTTTTTTTAAGCAAGAGTTAAAAATAATTTTTAAAAATATTATGTGGGTGCATAGTCTCATTTAAAAACAATATCTCCTTCAAGAACGGTAATAAAATGTGTTTTCAGTCGATATTTATTCAATAAGGGGCCAGTTTTCCTACCTAGTAAAAAGGGGGGAGTTTTTTGGGCACGAGTTTTCGGAGTAGGATTTTTCCGGGTACGGGTTTTCGGGAGACGAGTTTTCCCGGGACGAGTTTTCCGGGCACCATTATAGATATATAGTAGAATCCCGGGATACGGCATTAAAAATTCGTAACAAAATACCGTACAATATATAATAAATAGGTGTATATATAATAAAATTACATTAAAGATTACACCGTAAGGCGGGACAACTATCATAATTATCGGCCAGAAAAAAACATTGTATTTTACATTGTAAACTGAAAAACCGTATCCTAGGGTCGCCGTATCCCGTGGTTGTACAGTATATATATATATATATATATATATATATATATATATATATATATATATATATATATATATATATATATATATATACATATATATATATATATTTTTTTTTTTTTTGTATAATATATACAGGAATTTACATCGGTAATCGGTACCGACGGTTTCAAGCCCGGTAGTTGAGGACTGCTCTTAATGTCCGCCTCAGGCTCTCTTCAGCCGACTCTCATCTCATAGCCTGAGGCGGACATTAAGAGCAGTCCTCAACTACCAGGCTTGAAACCGTCGGTACCGACTACCGATGTAAATTCCTGTATATATTATAAAAAAAAAAATATATTGCTCTTATTTCGAGAAAGGTTTTTCCCTAATAATAGAGCACTGTATGGGATTTCTTTTTCTACAAAAAGTACAAGTATATATATATATATATATATATATATATATATATATATATATATATATATATATATATATATATAGTAAAAGTTAGTAAAAGTAATCTTTTAGATTTAAGAACTAACGCTTTGTTTTATCTCAATTGTTGCTTTATCTGCTCTGGGGCTATTTTCTCCTGTCTATGATCTAACGGCTGGCATTGAACAGACGCTAACATGTTAATCGTCTTCTAATTCTACTGGGAAACAATATCTTTCTCTGTCTACTTTTTAACATACACGCATCTCTCTCTCTCTCTCTCTCTCTCTCTCTCTCTCTCTCTCTCTCCCAATCTATCTCCCTTTTGAGACAACGAATCTGTTCTCGTCTTTATGCCATGCTTATCTGCCACGAAATTCCTCCCGATATCTATCGTGTCTTAAGCGCGATTTCATGTCTGAGGCAGACTAAAACTTCAACGGCTTCATTTTTTTCAACACTGTCTCTGAAAGCAAACAGCGCCCCTAATGTGTACGAACACAACGAAACAAAAGGAGACTTTTTAAACTGTTTTTTTTTTACGTATCTAGGTTACTTATTGCACGTTACCATTCGACAGAAAGGAACACCTCCACTTAATAAAAGAAAACAGAAAAAAAAAATAATTATAAGCCCGATATATTTAAAAACGCGTCCATTGTATTCGTACGTTTAATGATATATGTTTTGCTTATTATATAATTACTTTCCACCGCAGAAAGAACTGTGGAAGCCTTGTACTTAGATTGAATTTTTCTAGTACTATATTTGCATACGCCTCGACTCTTCGCAGGCAAGTGCTTGAACAGTATTCCTAAAAATCGAATTAATACAAATTATTCATCCGTATCATCATAATTATTAGATATTTTACGTCACGTTTTTAATTACATGGTAGAACGATAAAACTGTCACCCTAAGGAAAACAACACTACAGCTTTATTTTATGACTTTTATTGAATTGAAAAAATCAATTCGAGTAACTTGATTATGTAGTAGAGCTGACATCTATTCAATGAAGCCACCATCAGCCTTAATCACTGCTTCTATACTGATTCGGATCTGGGAGCATGCTTTTTCCATAAGGAACGGGAGCTCAGCAAATACTTGGCGTATGACGGCGATGGTTTTAGTGCTGTGGGAGGTTATGTTGGTGATGTTCTCGAGGTATGACCAAACTAAGTAGTAGCGATTTCAGGTTTAAGGAGTAGACGACTCGTGATAGAGGGACACAAAGTCATAGCACTCTTTCAAAAGCCAAACCTTGGTCTCTTTGGACGTGTGGGCCGGCGTCGAGTCCTGTAGCTATACCCAGGGTCTGCCAGCGCCTACCTGATTGTATCAGAAGAATCACCACGCACTTCAGCATATCCAGGTACACTTTTGTGTTTACTTTCAAGCCGACTTCGAAGATGTGACGTGGCATGATATGACCCTCATTGTAAACTACACCAAAGACCACAACCACGGCCGAAAACTTTGTTTTCATCAACCTGGCCACATCGCTGTGATTCATAGTAATCTAGCGATGCATTTTGAAGACGCTGGCAATGATCCTCTTGTAACATGGATCGATATGGGGCATAAAATGTTCAGCGGTGCATCTCCCATATCACTCGTTGAACATTGTGTCACTTTCCGGCATGATAGAAGGCCTCTATCGCTCTTGCGATTTACACACAACTGACTAACCAGTAAAGGTCTGAAAAAAAAAAAAAAACGAAAACTGGTCTTCATCAAATACAAATGGAATTATGTCGGTTTTTGAGGGCGATAATTTTATCGGTCCGCCTTTAATTTTTTTTTTTTTTACATGGGGGTCACCACTTATCAAGGCTCGAAGGCCACTCAGTGATAAGGGTTCTTGCGTGTACAGTAATGAATGGGATAGTATTGTAGTAATCATTAGTACTGGGGTTTTGATAGAGTGTCTTACTTAAGGGGGCGGTTTGTCGGAATTTATTTATGTTGGACTTGAAGAGGTCCAAGTTATAGTCAGGTGGGAAACAGGCAAACGGCAGAGAGTTCCACTGGCGTGCAGTTCTAAGAAAGAAGCTTTGCTCATGGAATCTACGTTTGGATTAAGGCACAGATAAAGAGTGGGGAAAATTTTTGACAGTAGTTTCAGCCAGACGGGTGTTCCTCGTGAAGGATTGGCGAGGGTGGACGAGGGATTGGAGCTCAGACGAGCACCTGCCATGGAAATAACGATAAAACAAAGGTAGGCTCGCAACGTCTCTTCTGTGGGATAGAGGCTGCAGGGAAAGGAAAAGGGCACCCACCACTAAACCACGAATTCTATTTTGTACTCTGTCAAGGCAGAATAGGCTGTTTGTAGCAGCTCCTGCCCAGATGTGGCAGCAGTACTACATCCTTGAACGTACTTGGCTTTTATACAGATAGAGAATTGCATTAGTAGTGAGATATCTTCTGGAGCGGTAGAAGGATCCCACCATTTTCCCAGCGTGTCTGGCAACATATTTGATGTACGTGTTCCATTTCAGATCAGGAGTAAAGGTCAAAGCCAGAAGCTTGTCAAAACATGGAGCCTCCCGAAGACGAGCACCATCCATTTCAAGTGATGCCATTTAATGCTTATTTAACTGTTGATGCCATTTAGGCTTAAAGTTAAATTTGCATTTTAAATTTGCCGCTTTTTATATGGTCATTCACACGAAACAAGACGTAAGCACTATTATTTGGAACCAAATCGCCAGAAATATGATATAGAGGGTTAAGCAGCCAGATGTATTTACAGATTACACTTGAACTACTGCATGTCAGTACAGTCAGAAAAAAGAAAAGGGAGGAGAGAGGGAATAAAAAAGCCTTGCAGCTCGACAGAAGAAACTATTAGATTAGATGACTTTCCGACAGATTTTGATTCGCGTCGAAGGGTTACAAATGCTTCGAATTAGTCAAATATCATTTCAGGAAATGCTTGTAAAAACAACGGGGATGCAACATTTCGGAGATGAGAAAGTGTTTGAAGTTTGTTTTATAAAGCGTGACATATTATTTTGGCGCACCACGACCGAAAGACAAGGCCTGTTAATTGACAATTGACGTCACGCATAGTAAGCAAAGCAAGCAAGAATTTCGGAACAGCCAGACTGCAGATAATCAATGACAGCTTTTTGAAGAAAAAGAATTCAAGATTCTTTTTTTTTTTAAATAAAATTTAAACTCAGGAATTGAAACTGACTTTCAAACAGGTGTATGATGCTCTCGTTTTGTTAGCCATGGCTCAATAGAGACCCTAAGTAATCTGTAATTGTATTTTATCATTCACAAACACTGAGAATTGATCCTACAACTATCAGAAAAATATAAGTTTCACAATTCATTTTCCCAATAATTTAACCATATATATATATATATATATATATATATATATATATATATATATATATATATATATATATATATATATAGCTATGCACATAAAGTTATGAACAGAACATAGGGCCTGACCAAAGCCGGGCCTAATAGCTAATAGGATAAATAAATTTCAATGACAATAAAGAAACTAAAATATAATTGCATATCAATCGGCACTACTAAAAAAGAAAACAAAAAAAGGGATACAGAAGAGAGTAGATAAAAGAGGTGAAAATAAATATAGAAAAAAAAGGCAATTATGTGTGCTAAGGAATTAGAAAGACACAATTTTGGCGTATAAACAAAGAGATTATAAAGGCCAAATTCTATAAGTTGCACATGTAAGGTCTTTGTAAATTGAGACGTATTTGAAATACACATGCATAACAAATAACACCTTATCTAAGAATTCTTCCTTCAAACTCTTCGGCCTTACATTCACGGGAAATATGAACTGCAACGAATACATTGAGGACATTACGAATACTGCTGCAAAAAAAATGTGGGTTCCCTCTATCGTGCTAGAAAACTAGTCATACCTGAGAGTATCCTGTACCTCTACAATGCCACCATTCGCTCATGCATAGAGAATTGTAGCGACATCTAGGCTGATGTGTCTACCACTTAATCTCTCCTTTTTAGATAGGGTCCAAAAATGAGTCTTTGATCTAATAGGTCTCACATTGTCAACCATGTTCAATCTCTGTCCCATCGCCGCAATTTTTTACATCTTTGTGCCTGTTAAATAAGTATTTTAATGGCATGCGCTCTGATGAACTCTTTTCACTTGTACTCCCCTCGACGTTACATATGTCCTACAAACAAAGTTAGCAAAAAAATCATACCCCTTCACTCTTGAGGTCACTAAATGTCAGAAAGCTTTTTACTCTAATAGTTTCTTTCCTCGAAGAGCTAGATTTTAGAATTGCTTTCCTGGTGTCTGCTTCCCGTACTGTACTGATATGCAGACGTTTAAATGTAACGTGGAGCAACATCTTGTTAAAACTCAACATTCAGTGTAGTAAAAAATCCTGGGAACATATACCCGAACGAACAGTTGGGAATGACAACTACACTATTCACTATGACTACATAATCCCTACTGCGACATATCTAGAAAACGCAGCTGTTAAACCAGATATAGTGATTTGGGACAGAGCAAACAAAAAAGCGACCGTAATAGAGGTCAGTGTACCCAATGATACAGGGCTTAACAGAGCTGAGAGGGAAAAGATAACAAAGTATCAAGGACTTATGTATGATATGAAACGAAATTAGAAATTAAAAGACGTTTCAATTATACCAGTCATCATAGGAGCAACTGGGCTTATGAAAAAGAACTTTAAAAAGTACATAGCAAGCATACCCGGTGAACCAAGTGCAAGTGAAATACAAACGATTGCACTGAAAGGGACGGCTAGAATCCTGAAAAGACCTCTTGGTTGGACTCACTAAAATAGGGGTAAATGTCAGACATCTGGTTGGATGTCCCATCCCCTAGAAGAAAAAGTTTATTTTTTAATCTATTCAAGGCAGAGTCACAAGTAGTAGCCCAATACGTCGAAGTGCAATTTTAGGGGTGAAAATGATTTATAAAATCAAATAAGTCATTAAAAATTTAATATATATTTGATCTCCTGAAGAGGCATACACTATCTCCAACTTTGTAGATGCTTTTGTGGCGAGGAGTTATTTTTTCGGGGTGGGAGTGCTGTCTCCACGACAAACCTTCCCATAAGTTACATACATCCCCTAGCATTCCCAAATGGTCAACCATCTAGTTCTGGCAAGGCTCAACGTTGATTAACTTCGTGGTCTGACGATAACCGGTGTGTCAACGTGATTGGTCCGCACGAAATAAAATAATAGGGACGACTAAAGAATGAAAAGAGGACCGAAAACAAAAATAGGGACTGGGGAAAGATAAGAGAGATGAAAATAGATACACTGGTGAGTTAAGAGGAAACATCGCTTGAATGACGAGTTAAAAAGAAATAAGTTTTGTTAAGAAAAAAACAGAGTATAAAGACCAAATAGGTCCCTGTGAAATTTACACGAATTTCGGATGTTGAATCATCGAAACGTTATGAGAGAACTATCCGAGATGAAAACAGTAGTCCGAGTAAATAAAATAATAAAACATAAATCATCATCGAAAAAAAAGTTTCGAAGCATATCTTGATTAGAAAATTAAACAAAAAACAAAAACAAAACAAAAACAAAAAAACAATGAATCTTATTTTTAATTTGAGTTTCAAATATTTTACTTTTAATGTGATTACTTAAATTCATGAACAGATATCTGATGAACCGTTCATAAAACAATTGTCAAAGGATATTTTTGGCCACAAGATTTTTCGATTTTCTTTCAACTCTCAAAAACGAATATCCGGTCGAAAATTCATCAATTTCCTTCTGCGTTTTAAACTCATTCAGCCGAGTGTTCATAATTTAAAATCAATAAAAAAAAAAAGAACGGTTTATTTTTTTATAATACAGTAGCGGGCGGCTTCTTGAATGTTGATCTATATTTATATCAAACAAGCTTGGGTGTCTGGCGTTGCCCGGGTGTTTTGAGGTGTGTGTTGAGCAAAAAACAAAAAAAAGTGGTAGTACGGCTCGAACTCACGCTGCGAAGGAGGAAAGGAAAGTAAAAAAAAATAACAAAAAAAAGGCGTTAGCTTTTGCGCTCATCGTCAAACTGGAAGTTACATAGGTTTAAATTAAGTCTAGACACTCGAAAATAAACGACGAATTTCGAACATATGGGCGAAAAAGAGCGGCCCCTCCCTGTAGAAAAGTACCCAGTTTAGGAATAAGTAATTAATGTTTTTGGCAATTTTTTTCTAAATTTGTCGCCCGAAGGGTCGGCGTCAAAGTGATACCGATCTTGTGAAAATCCGTTACGTCTGTCGAACGTTTCGCGAGACATACATACATACATACATACATACATAAATTTAAACAGACAGGTAAGATTTATATTATAGATTAGATATGCGTATATCTCTATATATTCGTAGATATTACAACTATTACAAAACCTGTTAACTGATCATTATGAGTTTTAGAACATAGGTTCTGTGTGTAACGGTATATAATATTGGTGTATTTATTATTATGTAGTTTGTATGTCATATAATTGGTCCGAACTGAACGTTGTTGATATGTGCAAAAAGTAAAAATAAAGAATTTATCAAAGCTATAGATACGTTTTTTGATGAAATAATTTCCTCAAAATGTTAATTTGGTGAAAAGAATGTTACCTAACATAAACAAAATACGTGACTAATGTTGATCATCTAATTTGTGTGTTTTTTTGTGTTTTGGTAACTTGTAGTTAATGACATAGCGAGTTAATGTAAGAGACACATAGAAATTAGCTAAGAGTTGGAACAGTTGAGATTCGACAGTCTGTAGTCAGAAAAAGAAAGACGTTTAATTGACCCAAGTGGTTTCAAGCAGGGGAGGCTGTCGAAAATTGTCTATAATAAAATTTTTAGACTAGCGAGTAGCTATATAATGGGAAACATTCGTAAATAAAGCTGCTGTGAATACAACTAAGACTTTGTGTCGTACGAATCTTCATTTTGCAGTGTTTCCAAAGATTCCTTTTAAGATCAACCCAGATGGATAAGGTATACTTCCTCATTCGGCGATGCTCCCCCCTTAAGAAAAGTATATCCATCCCCTATTACTATAAAGACCGTCTGTCATAAATTTTATATGTCCTGTGTGGACACTCATCTATAGACGATCGCATATACAATTCAAATATGTGTAAACTCAACATCTTTGAGACAAGTAAACATATCACATTGCAAACAGAAAACAGACACATCATATATGTTCGTAAGTATATAAACACAATATATATATATATATATATATATATATATATATATATATATATATACCATATTACGATTTCAAAAGAAAGAACATAAGGGTGGTTGCCTTCTATCAGATATTTTGTAATGATTAATAATAATAATAATAATAATAATAATAATAATAATAATAATAATAATAATAATAATAATGATAAACATTACTCCCTAAGAGGGAAATGCTGGGAGCGCAACTACATAAATGAAACGTGAACTATTAGAGATTTGCATTAAAATTGATCGATAATAATTTAACCGGTTACCTCAACAGACAAATTACTAAGCTTTTTCTCGGCAGTCAATATTAAAAATTAAAAAAAAAAAAAAAATGATCGTTAAATTTAAGTTTGCGCATGATATATTCAAAATCGTTTTTTTTTTCCGAACTGCTGTCTCAGAAAATCGGAAGTTCGGAATTTCAGAGTCTACTGATAAAGAAAATCGAGTAATTCATTTATACATAGACAGATATGAAAAAATAATATATATATATATATATATATATATATATATATATATCTATATATATATATATATATATAGCGATCTGGTAAATATGTATGCCAAACTAACGCCTGTTCCACACACACACACACGCGCACACACATAAATATATCGGTGCACTGATTAACGCCGTATACACACACAAGTCGATTTAGTCTAGAGAGTTGCTAAGATACATACACATACATATACCGAACTCATTCCAGTTTATGGAGATAATCATTTACAACCATTAAACGATGCTGTTTGTATTAATAAATTAAGCGATGCTTTTGTGTAAACAAATTGAGCTTAGGCATTTGGATGATGTCAAAACATTGTTAATCCACTACCCGCATAGCATCAGCTGAATTGCGCAATGGTTAGAATTTCCGACTGTCGTTTGGCCGGTCGAGTTTCGATTCTGGCTTGAGGTAGTTGTTGAACTGATGAGTTGTAATATGGCAAAGCAGTTCTGTGTATGGATGACTATATATATATATATATATATATATATATATATATATATATATATATATATATATATATATTGTATATAGTGACTACCCCCTTTATTTAAATATATACTTTTATTACCGTTTTATTTGCTTAATGACACATATTTCGATTACCGAATCGAACTAGCGATCCGAAAATTTCCTCAGACTTTACAGAAAGTCTTTACGGTAAAGTCTGACGGTAATAAAATAAAACATAGGTATATATTTGCTCTCCAATAGTATTGAACACTTTCTTCATGTTTTTACTAATTAGCGCGCGCACACACACACGCACGCATATATATATATATATATATATATATATATATATATATATATATATATATATATATACATACAGGGTACAGTTTCGCTGTATCATAGAAAGACTATCACCCATTCTTAGTCAAAGATTGAACCTACAACTATCTATTTGATAGCCATCACTTTTAAGCTCCGGCCCATGCGATCAGTGCTCGTAAACGATCTCTTCAACTGCTTATTCATATAGCCACCCGCCGCTCGCTCTTTCATTGCTAAACCTGCTTGTTTACTAGAAACAAACAAACAAACAAACAAACAAACAGATCAGCGGGTTGAATAATTATACGAAAGTGCTCTAACCAAGAAAGATGGGGTTAAAATATAGTCATCCGCATACAGTACTGTTACGATGTATTACAGCGCATCAGTGTAGCAAAGGATTGAACCTACAACCATTTAGTTGATAATCGGCAGTTCTAACCTCCGACGCATTGGATCAGTGCTCGTAAACGACTCCATCAAATTACCATTTTTGAAGTTACCCACTCCACCTATATATAAATATGCAGGCAGAGCTCCTGTCTTTCAATGGCAGGCGTGTCTGCTCTCTCCCTAAGATTCTCATGGATAAATCTGATCTCGAGGAAAAGAATCTACTTATAGACTGTTTGATTCTTCTCATGAAACCTTAATTTGATCTGTTGCTCTTTCTACTCTTCGTAAAGTCAGTTCACTCTATCTTTGTAAATACGTCATCACACTTGAGAGTATTTTCTATCCTCAGAGAAACTAGCAGACAAGGTCTGAAGGACTGATGTCATATTTGGTCCAGTGTATATCTATCCTATCTGATGATTTCTTATATATCGATAACATTGTCTTGAAAGGAGCAGCTGCGCATGTAATTGTGAGTAAGAGTTACGCAATTCTAACAGCACCTCTCCTGAATCGGCGCTATTTGAGTTCAGTGGCAAAGAGATGTCCAGGACGACCGAAAACAGTGCCGAGATACGCGGTGAGCATATACACCACCTGGAAGTCAAAAATTGTCGCCCATTTAGTACTGATCAGGTCCAACGTTGCTTAACTTTCTGATAACGTGCAGTAAAATTAATTATCAGCTTCAAATTATTACTCCCTACTCTCTTTTTCTTACAGAATGTTGCCGCTAGTCTCAGTCTTTTTTTATTCATTCTTGCTTATTTGACTCTCGTGTCCACAAATTCTTTGTTTATTTTTATTTTTTTTAATATTTTTTACAATGTGGTCACCACTTATCAAGGCCCGGAAGCCACTCAGGGATAAGGGTTATTGTAAGTAGCATACGTTAGTGTGGAGATTTAATAAAGTGTCTACTTAAGGGAGCGGTTCATCAGGAATTTATTTAAGTTGGACTTGAAGAAATCCAGGTTGAAGTCAGGTGGGAAGCAGGCAGACGGAACAGAGTTCCACAGGCGTGCAGTTCTAAGAAAGAAGCTTTTTCTTTTTAAATATTATATTTCAATACCGCTTCTGATCCAGCACTATCTTTCCAAAACAAATGTAGTCTTGTGTAACTCGTTAACGTTAAAGCATACATAGAGAACCTTTTTAAGATTTTAAATAATATAAATATAACATTTTATAATTTTAGATAATATAAACTCTTGATTTTTAATTTTAGACAATTTAAATAGAAGTTTTTTATATTTTTATACAACATAAACGTTTTTATTGTTAATTTAAAGCAATATAAATTAACGTTTCTATTTATCATGTTAATCAATATAAATAGAATTATTTTTAAACAAATGTTGTTCACACATGATTTTGATTATACGCCCCCCCAAAACAATGTGCAGCTTAGCGTCCCAAATTTAATTAATTTAGATTTTATTGCAAGTTTGAATTGTTTACAAACAAAAAAAATCTAAACAAAAGTTTTTCTAATGTAAAAACAATGATCAATTTACATACTTAAAAAGTATTTTGTATTTTTTACGGCCTAACCCAGTGTAGTTTACTTCCTTATTAGAAATCAAAATCTACTATCGGGTATTAAAGATTATATAAAAGAAGGGACTTAATAATAATTTAAAAAATTAGTATTTTAGAGTGGGGATCACTTTCCTATATAAATGTAACGTAAAATGAACACACACTTTTTGGTTACGTAGCGGTCAATGAGATATCTAATCGTTAGCATTTGTTTAAGTTTGGTGGCGGTGGAGGGGTGTAAAAAGAAAGAACCGGGTGAGGGTCCCAAGTTCCAAACATTTTTTTAAATACGTAGAAACGTTACAACAATTTGCGTGGGAGATGTTTCTAATGGTCGACATGTTTGTTTCGCACGCCCGTGGATTCAATTTTTGCGGGTTTATACATTAATTCTGTATAGTCACTATTGCATAGCTAGCTATAACATATACTGATAAAACTGGCAGTCTTGTATATATATATATATATATATATATATATATATATATATATATGTATATTTATATATTTATTTGTATATTTATTTATATATATGTATATATTTGTACATGTGAGTATTTGTTTGTATACGTATGTATATGTACATATTAATATGCATATTATTAAAAAGTAGCGTTTCGTTTTTGTCTTAAAACGGTTGAATTTAGAAACGACGTTTTCGTTCTTTTTCGAACGAGAAATAGCCGTTAAATTACAAATGAGCATCATAGCGTTTCTCCTCATAACGTCTTATATCCTTTGAATTCTTATTCTCTCTTAGAATAAATAACATCGTTAGAATTCAAAGGATTATACAGTTAAAGACGCGTTTCTCATTTTTATTTACTGTTTAATTTTTAATTTTTCGTTTGTATGTATATATGTACTGTGTGCATGTGTGTATGTGCGTACTTATATGTTTATATATTTAAGACTGACGTGGCACCTTCTCATTGGCTATACCTCCTTCTCCTCCTCCTTCTTCTCCTCCTCCTCCTCCTCTACCTTCCTTCCTTTTCCATTCCCCTTTTCCCCGTGCATCCTCATACTTTCACTACACCGATGAAGACTGAAGGATCGGTTGAAAATATGTACTTATGAAAAAAGTTTTTTAATTTTTTTTCATAATATTATTATTTTGTATTCCTGCACGTCACCAATTAAAAACGAATAAAAAAAAGTTATAAGCTTTTATACTTTTCGCATTCTTTTTTATTCATATATATATATATATATATATATATATATATATATATATATATATATATATAAAGCTGAAGGTGTGTGTGTGTGTGTCTGGTCACGAATAGGCTCTTATATGGTTGACTATTTTAAAAAACTGATTACATATAATGATAGAAGATGTATTGAGACATAGGAATGGGTATGTTTGATCTGGTAGAACTGTTGTTCGTAAAATTGTGGGATCTGCGTTCACGCCTGTTCCACAAAGTATGGAAATAAAAAAGTAAAAAATTAAATAAAAAACGTTTACAAGTGTTTTTGATATAGATGTACATAAGAATACTTTGATAAGTATAACTTTAATAGGAATGGTATAATAAAATTGTGGGGTCTGCGTTCGCGCCTGACCTCCATAGAATAGAAATAGGCACAAACTTTAATAAAGACTTTTCATATCTATCTGCGTAAGTATACTTGGATAATTATGTTTCAGTTTGAAGAAATATGGTATAATAAAATTACGGGGTGTTCGTTCGCACCTGACCTCCATAGAATGGAAATATTTCACAAAGTTAAACAAGGGTTTTTAATATAGATCCACCGAATATTGTGATAAGTGTTTCAGTGTGAACAGGTATGGTAAAATAAATTATGGGGTTTATCTATTTTATTTTTACTTTCATCATATTTTGCTTTGGTTTTGATACCCCTAAATTCGAAGCTATCTCTTTACAACCTTTCCTTTTCATAACCTATCAAAATTTCATAAATCAGAGTCCATTTTCTGTAGGCTGTTTTTGAACCCAGTCAACGACGGGTACTTTTACTAATATATATATATATATAAGAATTACAATTAAGTTTACCAAGATAATCCAATACGGCAAATCTAAGGTATATTATAAATATTAAAGCATTAATATTTATAAAGTAATCCCAACCAGATGTAAAAACTCGATAACACCAAATAGGAAATAGAGGTTATAATAAAAACAAGTAGTTAACAAAACATGTTAAAAACACATTGCAAAAGAGTTAAAAACATATTTAATTTTGAAAAGGAAGCATAAAATAAGTAAATTATCCTTCATCCGGGACGTTTCGAAGATTAAGGACTATCCACTTTATTTGTGCTTCCTTTTTAAAATTAAATATGTCTTTAACTTTTTTTCAAAATGATATATATATATATATATATATATATATATATATATATACATATATATATGCTTTTAATAG
>NC_136512.1:27114490-27174490 GCF_053919585.1 Euprymna scolopes | reverse complement strand
TTTTTCCCCCGTATAGCGGCGGATGAAATTATATCTATATATCTATAAAAGTGAAATTGTCTGTGTGTGTGTGTGTCTGTGTGTGTACATTTCCCTACCAAATTACTCTGTCAATTTACAGTCAACAGACGCTAGATTTGACATAAGGGGTACTGAGGTTTAGGAAAATATCTTAATCGGTTTTCGGCCAGAAATTTGGCTATCTAGGGATGAAAGTTTTAAGATTTGACCTTTGAAAACTCTATTAAACTACTTCGCCAATTTTGTGTGTAAACACTTAAAATTTGACACGAAGGTTACTTGAACATGAATCAACATTTTTAACTTGATTTGAGCGCAAAACAAAATGTTTAGGGGTCAAAATTGGGATCAAAGTTTTTAAAAAATTCATCTCTCAACCATTTTTTGGTCTAAACATTTGAAATTTTACATAAAGTTTATTCAGACATATGCCAAACTTTTTAATCTCTTTTAGGTCGGTAATTTGGCTACCAATGGGTCAAAACTGAAAAGATTTTACCATTGCGATATCTAGCAAACTATTAAGCACATTTTCGGTCGAAAAATTGAAATTTTTCATAATGGGTATTCAGACATGCAGTAAGCGTTTTAATAAGTTTTTGGGCGATAATTTTTCAACCAAGAGGTCAAAGTTGAAAAAGTTGACCTTTAAAGACTCTATCAAATTCGACAACCAATTTTTGATTTAAAAACATGAAATTTTAAATTTACGTTACCTGGACAGGAGTCAAATATATATATATATATATATATATATATATATATATATATATATATATATATATATATATGTACATAAAGTTATGAACAGTACATAGGCCCCGACCAAAGCTGGGCTGAACAGCTAGTATAATTATGAACATGTGCCCCGGCGTATTATGCTTCATCAAAATGGCACAAAGGGTTTTAAATGCAATATTGTAATTTACAGTACATGTCATCCCGGACTAATACAACAGTTTCTCTGGATTAATGTTAATAATAAAAATTTTGTTGCTTCAGGACAATCACGAGTAGATAAAAAAAATTGTTTATTCTCTCTCGCGTCACTTAGTAAATATAATACTATAATATTAGAAAAGAATCCTTCACGGCACTGGCAAAAGAAAGGTTTAACTCTACGTATAGAAGTAAATCAGCCGAAATAGTTCCAGTTCTCTCCAAACTCTACAACAAATGCCTTAATGAATCTTACTTTCCTCAGTGTTGCCTTTTATATTATAAATTTAAATTCATGCTTATTTTGTATGTATTATTATAGAGCCATTTCCTGATTGTTTATTATATTTTTACACAACAATTGAAAGATCAATCCTCATTGTGGGCGACCGAAATACACATTTGCGAATTACTCTATCCAGTCATTGCTGACGGAGCAAGAGCACGCTACCCCCGTGAAGTAAATAAAGGGTTTCGCTCGAAATTTTATCCAAATTCCCGAGCCGACAGAAAGATTCCCGAGTTCGAAAAGATAGACCTGAAGTAGGCCGGAGGTTATATCGACCGAAATGTTGTGAAAATCACACTCTATGTGAGAACAGTAGTCCGATGAATAATAATACACATTTTAAGTTATTTTACTCCTACCAGGTTTTATTTTCTTTTGTTCACTTATGGCTAGCACTATAACAACAGCATATTCTTTGTGTAGTTTTGACTCTCAAGTATATATCCGACAGAGTTAGACACAATTAATCAACCGGAAACCAGACCAATCTACATAAACACATATAAGACATCAATGGATATATATTTGAGAATCAAAACGGGGAAAAGAATATGCTGTTGTCATAGCCCTAATTATGACTCTTAAGCAGCTATTTTTATCGGCTAGAAAAGAAGAGTCCACAAAAATCGCAATCAGTTAAACCGTCTTAGTGAAGATAGAGTTTGAATAAAAGGTGTCAAACACGGTTACAAGACATAGTGTGTTTTAAATATTACATTTTATTTCAGATAAAATCTTAAATATTTATCTGCAAATGTTCCTTTCGTTAGAATGACTGAATAGACTTTATACAAGTGTTGATCTATTTAATTTTCTGTATGTTTCTTTTCTTGTAGTTAACGTTTTTACATAAATAAATTTATATAAAAATTACCAAACTTTTAATATCTATGTTTCCACAAACGACTAGGAAAACATTTTGTATAGTATTTACAACAAAGTTATGGATGTAACAATAGTCTTATCCTTTTATATATATATATATATATATATATATATATATATATATATATATATATATAGGTTTGTGTGTATATATATGTATTTATATATATGCGCACACAAAAATATATATATATAGGTAGATAAATATATATAGGTATATATATATATATATATATATATATATATATATATATATAGTGCAAGATTTTGTTGAAAATTCAAAGACTCACGTTTTCTTTTTTATAACCTTCGTTTATTTCCTGGAGTTTTCCATTAGAGCTGTTTCACTAATGAGTTGGCAATTTTACGATTTATGTTTCCGTAAAAATATTCTGTCCCCACACACTTCATCAGATGCGTATCCATTAAATTTTTACAACAAATAGTATATTTTAACATGCTGGACATCGTAATCTGGTAAAAAGTTTTCCACGGCCATGCTTCCTCACTTCCTCCATCTTTTGGTGTTATTTAATTGGTATATATATAAATATATATATATATATTTGAAATAGAAAACTCAACTACATAAAAATAATATAAAAATAGCGTGTTTGTTACAAGTTATTTTTCCCAGTAAATATTGAATATATAGAATCAAGCTAATAAGTATAAATTGGGCATAAGTTCATTTTTTATCATGAATTATATATTTACAGCTCGGGACCGTATAAACAATGAAAAAACAAAAGCAGATATTGAATATATGTTTTATTCTTCGGGGAGAGGAATCTTTCATCTCTATGGATTATTTGTTTTATCTACCCTAGGACTGGTATTGTTCATGTTTTATCCCTAGCGTAGGTAAATTACAGCCTGTATATGAAATTGTTTTACCTTAGGGGGAAGAGAACAGGTAATATACAACATAATGTGTCTATATTACATCCCTGGCAACGCCTAGAAACCAGCTAGAACATGTATTTCAGTCAATCTTTATTACATCCTGGGCTATGCCGGGAAACCAGCTAATCTCTATTTAGTGGTATCAGACGTAGATAAATATAGCGCATTCAAGAGCCTTGTTAGTTAGGAAAACGATGAAAATACAATACAAAATCAGGATAATCAACGTAATAGGGGCATGCACCTTATATATATATATATATATATATATATATATATATATATATATATATATACATATATATATATATAGCAAAAATGGTAATTAGTAAAAACCTGAAGAAAGTGCTCAATACTATTGCAGCATATATATTTTTAAATCTTATTGTTACATAGAGTTATCATTGAAGTTATCACCAGGCTTATCATAGAGGGGCACCAAGTTGACGTTTGATGTATAACATAAAAGAATTCCGTGTGCGTATGATCGTCTAGTTTCATATGCGGTTGTGTGTGTTCATCTCTAATTATTCATATGCTTTTGTGTGTGTGTTACATGCATTTTCTTCGACATACCTTACTTCATGTGTCGTCGATGTGATCCATCTGGAATTCATCTTCTCTTGGAGGGGGAGACTGGTACCTGTTAGACGAAGATTTATCACTCCAAGACGATGAATGGGGTTTATAGTTTTTTATTTACCTCCCAGATGTCGACACAGAATATGGAAGTAAATCTTGCTTGCTTTGAACACGTCAGCATCCCCTACTCCCAGTGAAGGGGAGGGAACAGCTATTAAGCCGTCCGTCTTCTTCAAAGTCCAAATCCAGTCTCACAGATCTAGCCAACCTGACCACGTCACTCATACGTAATCTGGTCAGCTGACCCTCGGTTCTGGTAAACGTGTCTACACTCCACGTTTACTCACCTCTCTCTCTCTCTCTCAATCCATTTTGTAACATTATTATGAAGAAAGTGCTCAATACTATTGCAGCATATATATTTTTAAATCTTATTACCGTTTTATCTATTTAGTTACACATGTTTCTGCTACCGAATCGTATTTACAATCCAGAATCTTCGTCAGACTTTAATAGAAGATGTTTCTATGATTTGGAAAAACGATATCAGAAGAAGGCGGAGGAAAAAAACGATCTCTCTACTTTTTTGTCCTCTGTCTTTTTGCGATCATACAAACACACACACAGACCTATTTTGTCTGTAAGATAAAAAATCAAATGAAAATGTATATGTGTTATTATATAGTTGCTCGCATGGAAAAAGGTAGCTGATTTTTTTTTTAATGTAAATTAAAAATTTATACAATGGCTTTTATTTGATATTTAATTAGACATGCGTGTTATACATAATTTAAGTTAGAATCACCTACATAAATAATTCAAATATAATATAACAGTTTGATTATTGCAAAATAAAGTTTTAATTATCACAATTTAAATCTGTGAAATATTATAAACGAGTAAAAAGAACAATTTTATAATAGAGTATATTTGTTTTTTTGTTTTTTTAAAGTCGGTTTCTATTTAACCCATAGTTGGGACCCTAACAGGTATTACCAGTCCGGGTCAGAGGGGATCTGGGAGCAATGGCAATTAAGGGGTTGGTCCACACTCGCCAAAGTCTGAAAGCTGGGGCCTCATCATCGGATATAGTTTAAGGTCATATCCAGGACCTTATAATGGTAGTTAAATCTTACTAAATTGTATCGGACGATGTCTTTAAACAAAGTAAAATATTTATTCATTGTAATAATTAGACAATAATTTTTTTTAAATAGTAAATATAAATGTTGTATGATGTTTGCAGTGCTGATTAAAACAATATGATACGTCATATTAATAGGTAAGAAGGCATGAATAGTTAAATAAATTATTTCTTTAATATCATAAAATTATGCAAATATTTCCTCAGATTCTCCCTGCTTTATGTGATCATTTTAAATTCTTTACCTTTTTATTTTTCAAGTTAAAAAAAAAAAATTATTATTTTCCTGTTGAGTAATTTCGAAAAATAGTTAACATTGACATAATAATATAATTGATTCCTTGCTGCGGTACACGTGTTGTAAAAAAGTGAACGCCTTAACACGTTGAAATAAATAAATTGTAAGATTAATCACCCTTTAGAATTTGAAATATAGCTGTTTTGTCATCTATTTGTACGTACTCTGTAGTAAAAATTGACATGCATAAAATGATTTATATAAGAAAGAGTGAATAATAATTGAAAACAGCATATTTTTCTCATGAACGCACACGGCTAAACACCGCCATATACACAGCTCCGGCACGTACGCACGCACACACACACACACACACACACACACACACACACACACACACACATATATATATATATATATATATATATATATATATATATATATATATAAGTAAATTCTTGGTACAGCAAAATAGAAGGAGAAATTTCAGAGGAAACATAATTTAATTTAAATACTAAAAAAAAAAACAAAAAAAAAAACGGGCAGGTGGAATTGTTAAAATTTCCTTAAGGCCTTATCGTCTGACCCTCTAAGAGGAAACGTCAGAATGATAAATTAAAAACTAAGAAACGAACGAGGAAAGAAAGGAATTTGGTTTCAGTTGGAAGACCAGTGAGAAAAAAAAATCTCACTGTTCAGGTGGTTTTAAATCAATAAATATCTCCAACTGATGTTTCAAAATCTTTTGTCTACATATATATATATATATATATATATATATATATATATATATATATACATATATTTATACATATATATATATATATATACACACAGACACTAACATACGCACATACACACATACTTACACATACACCCCCCATATATATATATATATATATATATATATATATATATATATATATATGTGTGTGTGTGTGTGTGTGTGTGTGTGTGTGTGTGTGTGTGTGTGTGTATAGTAAGTTATAAAATATATATGGCGATTAAGCCACACTGAATATTCCGCGTTTCATCCACTCTAGGACTCTTCAGGCTAATGAAGAGCCCTAGAGCGGATGAAAGTGTAGCTTAATCGTCACATATATTTTATAACTTACTAACTAGCTCTACCTACATGTTGATCACTTTTGAAGTAAATACTTAAAGTTTACGCATAAATTTATACTTTCGTATATTAATTTTATGTGAGTGAATTAAGTAGTATAATTAAGTAGTATATATGTGAGTAAATTAAGTAGTATAAATTAAGTAGTATAAATTAAGTATGTATATATATATACACACATATATATATATACACACACACGCATATATATATATATATATATATATATATATATATATATATATATATATATATATATATATATATATATATAAGGTGACCCCGCAAAAAAGCAAAAGCTAAATGGACGCCATCTAGAACGGAGAAAAAAAAAAGGCCAAATACCCTAGTGTTTTGGTGTGATGTTTTGAATATAATAAACTAGTTATGGCCAAAGTTTCATTTCGGACAAAACACTAAGAAACGGGGCCTAATTAGAGTTGTTTTTTTTGGGGACACTTATATATATATATATATATATATATATATATATATATATATATATATGTCACAAGAGAGGGATATAGAAAAAGAGAGGAAGGACACCGTGTAAACGACAATAGAAAGGAAAAAGATGGTGACGAGTAAGTACGAGGTAAATATATCGCTGCCTCGCTTAGCGTGTTTATAAGAAATGTACATCGCAGGTGTTTTGTTTGTGTTGCATGTTTAATGAGCTAAAGAAACAGAAAAATACAAAATTATCGTATTGAAAACCTGCGTCTATGACGAGATTTTACTTAGATAAGTTGAATAAAAAAGCGGAGCACAATTTGCCTACAACCCAACATTTATTCAAGATTAATATATACTTAAGGAGGGTGAAATAGTCACTATGTACTAAGTATATAAATGCATAGAAACTATGTATTATATGTACATACACACACAAACATACACACGTATACATATATATATATATATATATATATATATATATATATATATATATATATATATATATATACAGTAATTGCCGGCATGTTTCGGTAGTCCGTCTTTAAAAAAAAGGGTATTTCGTTAGGTTAGAAAATACCTTCTACGGATCTCATTACGCACACACACACACACACACACACACACACACACACACACACACACACACACACACACACGCATATATATATATATATATATATATATATATATATATATATATATATATATACATAATTTTTTAATATAGACAAAGTTGCAGCACTGATCATGCTCATCATGTTGGAGCAATAATTTAATGGTTCCTCGTCAGGCGACGGAAATTTAATTTATCTGTCATTCGAAGGATCTGTTTCTTATATATATATATATATATATATATATATATATATATATATATATATATATATATAGTAATTTATAAAAATATATATAGCAATCAAGCTATATAGAATATTCTGTATTTCATTCAGGTGTATGCCTGACGAGTTCTCACAAGAATGAAACGCGGAATATTCTGTGTAGCTTAATTGCCATATATACTTTTATAAATTACTATCTAGCTCTACCTATGTATTTCGCACTTTTGAAGTTATTACTTAAAGTTTAAGTATAAAATTATACTTTCGTATATTAATTTGTGATTAAACAAAGTAGTCATATATATATATATATATATATATATATATATATACATATACAGACACACATATATATATACACACACACACACACACACATATATATATATATATATATATATATATATATATATATATATAATTTCTATTTTTAAAATAAAATTATGCACTAACACGTATGTCGTCGTCCACAACTCATCAGAGTGGCTGAATCTAGCGAGATTTGGAATCGGCACCTCGTGATTAGAACCCTGAACCTCTACCACGCGGTAATCTCGCAGGACTACTAAATGTATCACTTTACTGCTGATGCTTTTCTTTGTTTTTGTTACCGATACTTTCTTGAATGAATTCATGTAATTATACGAAAGTGTATTTTTACTTAAATGCGTGACGGGAAATAATTTTGACCAATCTATTACCCTCTAAATGGGGAGCGGCATATATGTTATTTTTATTTTTAAAATATAATATCCACTGACACGTGTTTGTCGACATATGGAGGGTGGACCTGTACATTCATGCTCATCCGTTCATCTGCTAGTCTTCCCGCACTTTTCTCAAAATCTACGCCTTGGAATATTTTGAAATTTTACACAAACTTTTAACATGATATTAGTAAAAAAAGTAACAGAACGGATTTTCCGGGGAAAACTTCGGTACCCCCAGGGGTCACTTTCGGGTTTAAATGGCTAAAATTAACACTTTTGTGCTTATTAAAAAAATATGCCTTGGAGTTTTATAAAACTTTCTGAAAAGTTGGAACTAACTGATTTCTATATAATTTTGTTTGTCTATACTTCACGATAACTCTTGGGTGTGCCCCAGAGGAAATTTTAGGGCTACTAAAACACTCCATTTTTGGGAGTATTTTACCACGTTTGTCCAAAACTTTCTGTGTATGTCTATTTAGCAGTTTTGCATGGTGCTGAATTCAACTTTAAATACGTTAAGGCCTCGCAGGCTTTGGGGGCTAAATTTTGGAGGGGGCGAAGGATGCTTTTTTTCATATTTATTTTGCATTGGTGCTGAACTCAAATTTACACATATTAAGGAGTAATACTGTACCGATTGTACATTTTCACTAGGATTTGATGTCCCCATAGAGATTTTGGGGGCTAAATGGGGCGGGCGCAAATGCTGAACTTAGTCATTTTTAATGGTTCGATCACTGTGCACTGACAAGGAAACCGTGCATGCTTCACTTGTTTCTTCCTACTTTAATCCACGAAAAATTATTTCTGTTTTTACTTTATTTTTTTAGCTTCGACTTTTTGTTCACTTTCTTTTTATTTTTATCCTTTTTTTTTTTGCTGCCATTAATCCTAATTATTTCCTTCTCTTTTTTTTAACTCTCCTTTCTTGATTATTTATCCTTCGCTATTCAAACCACCACCATCATGCTCCCCATTTTCCTCTGTATTCCTGTCTTACTTAGTGTCTAAGCCCAAACAGGACCCATGCACTCGCCATGCACTTCACCATTTTTATAGCTACCTAGGGTTTTATCGGCCATATTGGCTTCGGTAGTTTCACGAAATTGGCAGCCGATATCATCTCTTCCAATTTTTACGCCAACCTGATAGGCGTCTATAACCGGGTCAGCTATTTTGGGCTTCAAATTAAAATCCGATTTATTCACTTCTTCTAGTCTCCCATACTTTTTTTCTTTATTTTTATTTGGCCAGTTTTATATGTAATCTAATTTTCCTTTTCTTTTCCTATTTATTTCGTCTGGTTAGACCACTTGTCTGATCGTACTGTAAAACCTAATCCGTGTGTATATAAGTAGTTTTGTAAGTAATTGAGACACACGCGCACACACGTACACGCCCAATATATATGAAGGAGTCCGAATGCGAAACGCGATAAATCCATTTTCTTTAAACCAAAGATTTTATAATAAAAAGACGAACATATTAAATCTAGACTCTGATTAAAAGCATCTTTTTATTATTGTAAGGAAATAACATTTTATGTCCATATCACATCATGTTAAAATGAGGTTGGGGTTTGATCGACTTTTGGAATGAAACAATATTTAATGCGTTAGATTCGCTTTTTTTTTCTTTCTTCAAAATGAAGTCTACCGCGTTTTCAAATTGAACTTTTAAAATAAGGTGCGTCCAAAAATTTACTAAAGGATTTTGAACTTAAATAGATACTTAACTGTTGAGGATATCATTCTGTAATTTTAACACCGTCTGACTATGACATCGCCAAATTAAGTTAAAACATTAGCAAATTCAATTAATCTTTATTAATGAAAAATAATGTCCTTTCATTGCTGCTCATTTTTATATTCGTTCCCAAACATTATGCATGCTGATTGCAGAATTTATAGATTGCAATTTAACACCCTTATTTCGTTCCGCGAGCTGGCTGACCCCAAAACGTCACACCCCAACCCTTGCAAGGATTTTAAGGAAACCATCGAGAACGAAGAAAAAAAAAAGGAGTTAAATAGCAATCCAGATATTCTGCAATTTGCCATTTATAATATTTGGAAAGAGCACAAATATGCGAAGCTGAAAATGCCAACATTTAAAATACATTATGTATTATGAATAAATAGGTGTTGAATTTTTCACTTTCAAAAATTAATATCCCAATGTCTTAGGCAGATTGTGTTGAAGTTATGGAAAAATATAATAAAAAAAATACGGAATCTATTTTAGTTCCAAACCCTTCAGTCACTATTATGACATGCCGTGGAAAAAGGCATATTCAAAATGCTAGAAAGTTTAAATATATATATATATATATATATATATATATATATATATATATATATATATAGAGAGAGAGAGAGAGAGAGAGAGAGAGATAGATAGATAGAAAGATATATATATATATGCACATTCTTATAATAATAATAATAATAATAATAATTAATAAACAAATACATTAAAATACTTTAATGTAACGCAAAACGTAAACAAATATCTAAATAAAAACTGTCATCTTCGATCACAAAGAATTTTTTAAAAAATGATCGCAAAAACAACAAAATAACAGGTGTGCGTGCTCATCGACTACAATAAATGGGTGTGTGAATAAGTAAGAATCTGATTGGCAAACGAGAAAACCTAGTACTACAGGATGTATAAAAACACGAAGCAATATTAATTCTATGCCATAGCCGAGCGAATACTCGTGAGGATGAAACGCAGAAAATTCTGTGTAACTGATTTCCATATATTTCCAAGCTCTCTCTCTTTCTTCCTTTCTCTCTCTCTCTCCCTCTCTCTCTCTCTCTCTCTCTCTCTATATATATATATATATATATATATATGTATATATATATATTATTTCCTCATAATATACATCAATCCTTATTTAAAAAGCTCAATGTAATTACAGAGCAATATAGTGACGTAATGGGAACAGATTAAAGAGTATTTACAGCTTCTCCTCCAAATTTTCTGATTTTAATCATGTCAAAGCGCACTTTATTTCCTGTTGACGGATTGATTGTTGCGATGTATTCTGATGCTTTAAAGGCAAAATAGATTCACAGATTGATATCATAATTAAGTGATTGATTTTGCACTACGAAACAGATACTGTCAAGGAGTGTAATTGTAAACCGAATTAAAGGCATAAATTAGAAGATGGTTAACATCATGAACTTTGGAATATAGTTTTTTGTCATTTATTCGATACATATATATATATATATATATATATATATATATATATATATATATATGCAGTCTATCAGTCTTAACGATGATTAGTGTGGGCTTCGGTGCTTTATCCCTCGGTGTTGGCGTAGTCTCACTCCATCACCACAGGACTTTCCACCTTGACTCCAAACGTGTGCAGTATAGGCGCAGTGTCTGTTGCGCATCAGATAGACACCCTCTGAACCTCCAATAGAGAAGAGGGGGTCGCAGCTTCTAGCCGAAAGTAAACTCAGCGGGGTAAACAGTCGCCCTATCGTGTCTCCTACTACGCCTTTTATTTCTGGACGAGGTTCTATGGCCTTTTAAGGAAATCTCAAAATCAGCAGTAGGATTTGAAGTTAGAGTTCCCATCTCTTAGCGTTTTGCTGCGATAAGGCCCACAAAGCAGTGATGATTGATTTGGGGGTTGGTTCCCCTAGTCTTCGTCCAACCAATGACACCAACAAGACAGTAGGGTAGAGGTTGGTAGTGTGCCAGGGCATGCCCACACATCGATGGGCCATAACGCACTACCTCTGGGGTCTCCTACTACTCCGAGATCTCCTACAAGCCTGGTGCCGCAAGGCACACACTTACCGTGTGTGACCAACGTGGAGGCACTGTAGGAGTCTTGATGATTGGTAGGCTATGTACTGGCAGGAAAGACATGGGAATTTGAAAACTTTGAAGTGTACAATATAATGATAAAATCATTTTTATTTACTGATTTTTTTTGTAAGTCCGATATTTCGCTAATACATAGCCTCATCAGGGTCGAAAGTCCGGTTCGTGAATTTTTTTTCTTTATCTCTAGGAACATAATAAGTGTCTTCAAAAAAATTCAACTTCCCATTTTAATTTTGCTTTAAAAATAAGTGTCTTCAAAAAGTGTATGACCATCTTTTTTATATATATATATATATATATATATATATATATATATATATATATATATATATTAAGGGGCTTAGAACAACAGTTTTAAGAGCAGAGTACATTTTAATGTATTAGTAAATTCATTAATACAATTAAAAGAAAATAAAAGAAAACAGTGCTCGTTGTAATGTAGATATATAATAAGCTCGATAAGCATATATATGTTAAAATTAAAAATCGGTTTCACAAGGAAGAACAAACAAAATCAATAAATTATACGCTTCTGAAACGATGTTTTTATTGAGAATTTAGAATATGGGTGGGGGTTATGAGCGGGGAGAGGACAAGTGAGGTCTTTGAAGATAATAAACATCTTTTTTTTATTTCCCCTTTTTTATATTCCCTTTTTTTAAGTTTATCTATCCCATCTTTTGATTTTTATGGCATAAGGTACTTGAGAATGTAGTAGTATTATATATATATATATATATATATATATATATATATATATATATACAGGAATAGTATTATTTAGTTTTTTGAAACAAAGTCTCCTCATCAGCAAAACTATTGGGTGTTTTTTTAAAAAGACACCAAAAAATGAAACTAGCATTTTTTTTTTATGTAAGGCAGATGTATTTTTTAGTGGTTAGCCTTCTAAAGCTCATCATCAATGCATTCATATATATATATGAAATTTATTTATACAAACATTGATGGCTACATATGTGCATACATGTTTCTGTAATCACCCGCGTTGGGGGATTAGATCTTCAGGCCAAGAATCATCGTCGAGAACTGATATTTCAAACAAAAACATTTTCTTATTTCGTTTACAAATTTAGAATATGGGTGGGGGTTATGAGCGGGGAGAGGACAAGTGAGGTATTTGAAGATAATAAACATCTTTTTTTTATTTCCCCTTTTTTATATTCCCTTTTTTTAAGTTTATCTATCCCATCTTTTGATTTTTATGGCATAAGGTACTTGAGAATGTAGTATTATATATATATATATATATATATATATATATATATATATATATATATATATATATATATATATATACAGGAATAGTCAGAGAGCTCGCAAGTAAATGGAAAGTAAAGAAAATCAAGACAATAGTATATGAAAAGCCCCTAGACAAAAAGAAACCATCTAAACTAAAACTCGAAAGATCTTAACACTTTGACATCATCTTAGACAGATTGCAACATCACAATCTACGAGAGAAAATAAAAACAAATAAGTTAAGCGAATTCGCAAGAGGTCTTTGTAAAAAATACTACTACTACTAAAATAACTACTACTACTGCAACTTTCGATGATACCAATAATACCACTAGTATTAGAAGTATAACCACTACCTTATTCCTCCGCATTCTCCTCCTCCTTTACCTCCTCCTCCTCCTACTACTACTATAGTCTGATCTGCGTTTCTCATGCGTACGATTATTTCAGACATGCAGGTGCTTCGAGAAGTCTTGTTGTTACATGGGTCTTGTAACACCTATAATATCACATTCTATTATATAACTAAATTTTAAATAATAACTAACTCACAAGGATCTATAAAAAAAAAATCCACGAATGTCCGAAAATTGGTGTGATGCGGGGAGGTTGGGGAGAAATAAACTTTCCGCGTGATCTTTCTTAAATACTATAAGCCCTTACTATGACCTTTATTTGCTTCCCCACGAAAGCTAACTGTACACAAGCTCGTTTTTTTTTCTGCGGGGGTGGGGTCACACCAAAAAGAGTCAAAGAGCAGTTGTAGAAATGCAAATTGTCTTAGTAAAGGAAGGTTTCTCCTAAATTGACCCGGTCCTGGATATGACCTCCAATATCCAATGGTGAGGCCCCAGCTTGCAGGATTTTGAGAGTTTGGAGCCACCCATTAATTGCCATTGCTCACAGGTCCACTCTGACCCGGACTGGTAGTACCTGTTAAGGTCCCAACTATGGGTTAAATAGAAACTGACTTTCAAAAAATAACAAATATACTCTATTAAAAAAACTGTTCTTCAAATCACTGGATTCGGCATTAAATAACGTGAAAAGGGTTGATATGCAGTAAAACAAAAACAACCAACAAACCTAAACCGACTAAGGAAAAATCAAGCTAAGTGTGTTAATAGAACCGGTATTTTACACTTGGATTTCAGCTCCAAGGTCAGATACCTTACTTGTTATTCGTATACATACGTGGACACAGAATCTCTATATCTCTCTATATAAATCAAATATCTGTTTCTGGGTGTGTTCTCTAGAGAAAGACAATTCAGAGAGACTACATTAAAATCTAAAAGTATATTCTTACTAGCATTTCAGCCCGGTGTTGCCCGGGTGTTTGGATGTGTATGTTTTTCTTCTGCACTTTTAAGGGGACTACATAGATTGGAGCTCAGACGAGCACTTGTCATAAAATAACGATAAAGCAGAGACAGGCTCGCAACGTCTCTTCTGTGAGAAAGAGGTTGCAGAGAAGAGAAAACGGCATCCCCCACTAGGATACGAAGTCTATATTGAACTCTGTCAAAGCAGGATAAGTCTTTCTAGCAGCTCATGCCCAGATGTTGAAATAATACTCCATCCTTGGACGTACCTAGCTCCTATATGCTTTGTAATTTTCGCGGGAATGCAATCTAAATGGCCCCGAATGGATAAGCGTCTTCTTAAGGGATCTACGGGGGGAATATTTTTGCAATACTTCAAATATAACCGATTTTTTTAAAAAATGGTATATCATATATATAATAATACTCCCGGGAAGACAATGGAAGTAGTCTCAAATCACCAAGTAAGACTTCATGAGCTGAATATTGTAATCCCTACGTAAGGGAACGGAATCCTTGCAAATCATCAAATACGATTTTAATATGCTAGCATTCCAGCTGGGTTAAACCTGCTTCTTCCAAAGGAGGAAGTTGCAAAGGGATATTCAATTAACAAGCAGTCTTCAGTCGTATGTATTTATCAATTTGTTAGGCTTTTGCAGTTATTTTTTGCAGGGAGGATCGAGATGCTCTTATATGCAGCGCCAGGTATTCTCAAATGGTCACTCATCTTGTATTGACCAGAATCAACTTTGCTTAACCGGGATTAAACTGTATACACAAGGTTTCGTCTCTTCCAATTATAGTAGTTGACGAAACTAGAAAAAATCAGTAAAAGAAAGAAATATGTTTATAGGCATATTGAAAATTGACATAATCTTGTTTCTTATCCAATCCCGAACAACATCAGGTGGCCTTGCTAGTTTAAAAAATATAAAACTGACAAGTTGAAAGTATTTCGAAATAAAACGAAATAAAAATCGATAACATAAAAAAGAAAAAAAAACAAATATATTCGAACCCTACGTGTAAGAATAAATACCCGACAATCGACCGTCACCTACCCACGCCTGTTTCATTGCTACAAACAACTTAATTAGATTTTATTAATTTGTCAATTACTCGACATTTTTGGCAGTGGACAGTTTTGCAGTTGGGACCAATTAAGATTTTATTTAATTAATCATTAATTCCTGAATACAAATTTCTTCAAAGAAATAGACGAAAAACAATAGGTGAAGAATAAAGAAAGAATTATTAATTTTAAATTATGCAAATACACGAGTTGATCGATTTCAAATTGACAGCAACAATTATATATGCATTCTAGCTATAATACCCGTCTACGGCGAACGAAGGATTATATCTCTGACTAATTAATGCAACGCCTCTCGGTATAGTTATTTTACCCTTCCATCCTCACATTCCATGAATGTTGTTTCTGACAAAGGGGAGATATTGTTTTTTTTTTTCAGAATTCATCTATCCAATACCATTTCTTTGTTAGTTTTTTATCTTTATTTTTTTTTTCTTGGAAATCCTAATTTATCAAGGTCTGGGGGCCACTCAAGAATAAAGGTTAAGTGTTAGCTAGATGGTGAAACAATATATATATATATATATATATATATATATATATATATATATATATATATATATATAAGAAAAACAAATGAAATCATAGTTCAAAGTATCAGTTAATACCTAAATAAATAGGGATAAAACTATTCGTGTTAAACCAAGGTTGTCTGTACATTACAGCCAATCGCAAATGCGGTGTGTATTAAACATAAAAAACAAAACCAATAAAAAATGTCCAGTAAATCCAGCAACACATTTGTTTGAGATCAACTTAGACATTGGATTATGAAAACATTAAGCAGTGGGAGGGAAAAACAAGAAATCTGGTTAATTTGCTATCTAGACTATCTAGATTATCCACCACATGGATATATAAAACAATCAGTAACTCAAACTCCATACACTTAGCCTGACGATTCCTACGCGGACAAAACCCCACTCTGCTGTGTAGCTTATATATATATATATATATATATATATATATATATATATATATATATATATATATATATATATATATATTGGCAAATGAAAATATAAAACCGTGAGAGAGAATGTCAATTAATCTAATTTGTTAGCAAGCTATGCTAAATATTACGTGAATATATAAAATATAATTATTAACACGAGTTCTATACACCTAGCCTGATAATGGTTTACAGAAGTTAACCTGAACTCCATTATGTAGCTTAACTGCCATAAATATATTTTCGTTGGTATTATTTCGAACGTTCATACTATTGTTCTCAACTTCATTGGCATTTTACAATGTTACGGTCGATATAACCATCGACCTTTACCTAGGTATATCTTGTCAGACTCGGAAATGATTCTGTCGAACTTTCGAGTTCAACAAGATACACCTGAAGAAGGTCGGAGATTACACCGACCGAAACCTTTTGAAAGTGGCACTAAAAATTAGAACAGTAGTGCGAAGATTTTAAATAGTCTCAATAACCAATTCTCACATAAAATATTCAGAAAATTAATATATATATATATATATATATATATATATATATATATATATATATATATATGAGAGGGGTGTGTGTAGTTCCATGAAGTATGTGTTTTCAATCGTTTGGAGTTAAAAGTAAATTTACGTGGGAATAAAGCGTTTCCAAATGACGTCATCTGTAGTAGTTGTTATCAGTAAAAAACAAAAAAACAGCAATTGCCTATTCGGGTCCGTTGAAATCGCAAAAGGCAGACTGCACTCATGATAATGGCTGTTAAGATTAGAGACAAATACCAGATTTGACTTAGCCATTATGGCAGACATGAAATAGAAGAAGAGTAGAGAGAGAGAGAGAGAGAGAGAGAGACAGAGAGACAGAGAGACAGAGAGCGAGAGACAGGGGGAGTAGTAGCATGAGTAGAAGCCGACGAAAAATGAGAAGGGGTAGAAAAGATAAAAGGTAGAAAGCGAAAACACAGGAAAGATAATACGAAGAAAATAAATGGAGAGAGAAAGGAAGGACAAGAAGTAACTAAAGGGGAGGATGATCGCTAGGAAAAATAGAAGCTGGATGTCTGCAGCCTTACGAACCAAAGAAATCCTGGAGGGGAAAATTAGGAGGAAGGAAGAATGAGTAGAAAGCAGAGTTGGTGGGGATTGCAAGAAAACAGAATGGAATATATTGAATGAGTAAGGGAGGGACAAAGTGAGAGAGAGAGAGAGAGAGAAGTAGGCATACAGAGACAATGAGACAGAGAAAGAGAGAGGAGGAGAAGGATGGTGAAAAGAGAATGAGGAAAAATCTATAAAAACGTCGCGTATTTTTTTTTTCAAGAGAATGTGACAAGGTAAATTAGAAAAAAAAAACGGGAGGACGAAGGCAAAATGCCGTGGAGCTGAAAACAATACCTACGGCCAAGGTCATAATAACGTTAGAGTAAGATGATGATGATGATGATGATGATGATGATGATGATGATGATGAAAACAGGAACATACAGAACAATAACAATACTAGCTGCATAGATTGCCAGGGATAACAGCGATGTGCCCAAGGTGATGAAAACAAAGTTTCCAGCCACGGTTATAGTGTTTGGTATGTTTCAAGTGAAGGCGACATTAAGCCACATCTCATCTTTAAAGTCGGCTTGAAAGTTTACACAAAATGTACCATTATGTGCTGAAGGGTGTGGTTAGCCCTGATGGTATCAAGTAGCGGCTAACAGACCTGGCAGCAGGACTCGGCGTCAGCTCACCACTCGGATGAGACTCAGGCTTTGCTTCAGAAGGAGTACTGCGACTTTGTACATTTCCCTCACTTGCTACCCCCTCCCCCTAACATGAACCCGCTAAACTACTTCGTTTGGCAAGACGTCAAGAACATCACCTACATGACCTCCCACTACACTAAGGCCAGTCTGATCTCTGCCATGCGCCGAGTATTCGGCGAGCTTACTCCGACGCTTGTGCAAAACGCAATGCTTCCAATCTCGGATCCGTAATGAAACGATGATTGAGGCTTAAGTAGGCTATATTGAATAGATACCAGCTCTACGAAATAATCAAGTTTCGCGAATTGATTTTTTATTTTCGATAAAACTTTTCAAATGAAACTGTAGTGTTTTATTTTCTTTAGAGAGACTGATTTATCGTTCCACTTTGTACAAGAGAAAAGAATGAAAGAAGAAAGGAATGAAAAGAAGGACAATATCAGAACGAGGACTGAAAGAAATGATAATATTAAAAAGAAAAGAACAGTAAAAAAAAGAAAGTTGATACAAAATGAAAACAAGAAATAGTAAAAAGAAAAAAAAGAAACGAAAAACGAAGAAAAAGAAACAAAACTTTAAAGAAGAAAGTGGAAGAACAAGAGTGACGAAAATACACGGGAGAATAGGGGAAAAGAACAACAAAAAATGAAAGAAGAATAAATGGAGCAAATATATATTTTTTAAAAGTACATCAGCAAAGATGATAAAGAAAAGAAGAAAGATAGAGACAAAGAGGAATTAAAAGAAACAAGACAAAGAAGAAGAAGAAGAAGAAGAAGAAGAAGAAGAAGACGACGACGAAGAAATATATATAGGAACCAAAAGGAAAATAAAGAGAAACAAACAAAAATAATAACGAATCACGAAAAAAATAAAAAAAACATAACAGAAGAAAAAAAAAGGGGGGGGGGAACAACCCACCAAAAAGAACACTACAAAAACAAGACTACATATAAACCTAAAACAAAGTCACCTTTATACTTAATAAGGTGCACTGAAATATAATCATGATAGAGAGATTAAGGTTAAGAGAACATGACAGAGAGTTAGAGAGACAGACAGAGAGGAGAGGAGAGGAGAGAAAGAGAGAGAGGGGAAGAGAGAGAGAGAGGGAAAAATTAATTGGGAATTGGGCGTTGTTTAACGAAAAAGAAGCAAAGGACATTCATAGAGAAAATTAGATCACGTGATGCAGGCTTAATCACATGATCTAAAACAGTAATATAAACAAACTGATAAGATGTCTCTCCAATGTTTCTCTGCCCCTTACTCGTAGTCACATCGAATACAAATTGGACAATTAGAGCACTATCAACGTTTAAGATATACAATAAGAACAATGGCTCCTTATTTATTATTGCTAATCTAGAATTAACTCTTCCCTTGAAACTCGACCCAGAAGGTGATAAGTATTCTTTTTTTTTAAATACTTAGTCTACTAGAAAATGTCCCCGGCGTTGCCCGGTATTAAACGTAACGTTAAATTCCTTAAAAAAATAAGTAAAAGGAAAAAAAAACTGAAACATTTGTATGCGAGTATTATGTTTTTACTCAGCAGTTCACTACATGTAAGTAAAAAAAAGTACGATAACAATTAGGCCAGCCTGACCATCTTTAAAACGTGTTTCTGTACCTACTTATTAATAATACAACGTAGATAATTCGCGCATGTGCAGTCGTGAAACAGTTAACGAACAGATAAAATCCTATAGCCCCAAGCAGACTTTTTTTCCGGATAAAAAGCGATAAAAATGTTTCCACGTGTCTGATTACCCTATATACCAAATTTAAAGTCTGTAGATTAAAAGATTGTTGAATATATAAATTGAGAATAGTCTCCTCACACACACATTCTCACTTTTATAGATAAATAGACTAGACATTTTAGCCCGTATATACGGTCAAAATTATAGCCAGTTGACAGAGAATGCGTACTTTAAACCGATTTAATGATTGAATATGGTTAGCTTAGGCGAATTTTAAATACTAATCCCTATAACTTCTTTGCGATACATATTCCTTTAACATATTTACGTCATGAACAAGAAATCTATTATCACTTTCTTTTACATGGAGTTCACCACTTATCAAGGCCCAATGGCAACTCGGGGATAAAGGCTATTGTGTGTACAGTAATCAATGGGATAGTGTAGTAATAGTATTGGAGAATTGATAAAGTGTCATTACTTAAGGGGGCGGTTCATCAGAAATTTGTTTGTGTTGGACTTGAAGACATCCAGGTTGAAGTCGGAAGGGAAACAGGGAAGCGGAACAGAGTTCCACAGGCGTGCAGTTCTAAGAAAGAAGCTTTGTTCATGGGATCTACGTCTTGATTTAGGCACAGATAAGGAGTGGGGAAAATTATTGACAGTGGATTAAGCTAGTCGGGCGTTTTTTGAAAAAGATTGGCGAGGGAGACCATAGAATTGAGCTCAGACGAGCACTTGCCATGGAAATAACGACAGAACAAAGATAGGCTCGCAACGTCTCTTCTATGGAAAAGAGGTTGCAAGGAAGAGAAAAGGGCACCTCCCACTAGGCCACGAAGTCTATTTTGTACTCTGTCAAGGCAGGATAGGCTGTTTTTAGCAGCTCCTGCCCAGATGTGGCAGTAGTACTCCATCCTTGGATGTACTTGGCTTTTATATAGATATAGAATTGCATCAGTAGTGATATATCTTCTGGAGCGCTAGAAGGATCCCACCATTTTCCCAGCGACCTTGGCCACGGACTTGATGTATGTGTTCCATTTAAGATCAGGAATAAAGGTCAAAGCCAGAAGCTTATCAAAACATGGGGCCTCCCCTAGACGAGAGCCATCCATTTCAATTGATGCCAGATGGGGATCAGATCGTTTATGATGTAGTGATATGAGCTTAGTCTTAGATGCATTGTAGCCACCTCTTCCCCCACTGCACCACGCGTTCAATATCAGAGGAGAGAGAATCAGAGAGAACATCATCATTTACAGCCTTTGATATGTTGCCATAGATAGTCGTGTCATCAGCATAGATGTCAACGAAAGATTTTAGTATGTGTTTTGGGAGATCATTGAGATAGTTTCCAAAGTATATTAGGTCGTTGCGACGTTCCTGCCGTTACATAAAAGAAAATGTTGTAAAACATGGTTTGATATTTTGGCAAAGAGTTATATGTCATAAGAAAGCAATTATTCTGTTCTACAAGATAATGATCATCGTTTTTTGCTCATGTAATTTTTTTTCTTGTTTTTTTTTCAGAATCGTCAAATGGGTTGTCACGTGGTAAAACATCATATTTTAGACCCCTCTTTTTTCGCTTTTAATCGAGGTCCAAAAGCGACTGAAGTGTGAAATGATCAAGGATATATGTGCCGTATATGGAGAAAACTCTATAGTTGAGAGAATTGCTCGAGATTGATTTACCAGATTCAAACACGACAATTCTGATCCCAATGACACTCCTCGTTCTGGAAGATCAATCAAAGTAGACTAAAACTAACTCAGAGTCCTTTTGAAGGAAGATGGTCATCAGACATGTAGAGAATTGGGTGAAAAGATGAAGCGTGATTTTGCGACAATTTCACGCCACCTTCAATGGATGGAATTCACATTAAATCCTGGATCTTGGACCTCACCTGAACTTACTTTTGCTGTTTAAATTCTTTGATTTTCCTTATTAAAAAAAATATGCGGGAACGTATGCAACAACCTAATATATTGGTTCTGTTTGTTATGTCTTCAAATTAGTTTCTCGGCAATCTGCCTTGTAAATTCGCGCCCTGACTCTCAACACTGAAGGGAGAAATACAAGATATCCCAAAAGCTCGGCACTATTAAGGATATCAAATAAATCTAGTATATTCTGGTATAGCCTTACAAAAATATGAATGCATTTTGCTTTAAAATATCGCGATTCATATCTTACTACCATTCATAGTTAAGCCGAGCTGAGGACTTTTGGAAAAGCCTGTATAACGAAGAGCGTGCGCGGTCACTTATTAAAATATCAGCAGCAGCCGAAAGGTAGATGTCAAGCGATTGTATTAGCAGCAGGAGTAAATTGGCAAGCGTGCTTGGGGTTGCGCCTGAAGAAAAAGAAAAGAAAAAAAGGGCATCACGTGGTCAGAGGGAAGAAATACGTCGATGCTGAATGAAACGGACGTGTAAAGTGAAGGCGAGAATGGGTCGGCTGTGGCTAGCGTGCGGTCAGAAGAAGGAGAAACGCAAATAGATAAGATGAACATGTGGCAGCGAGAGACTTTTTATGGTGCCGAGACGGAGGATTAACGGTAATAAATGATTTTGTTTAGAGGGAAAAAAAACACGGATTCATTTATTTTTGTTCACCTGTTCTTTTGGGACCGTGCCCGGGTTATACAGAGGAACTATTATCCCAACTAGTATAATGTTTATTTATTTGTAAAAACATCTGTGTTTCAAGCTCTAGCCGCATCACAAATAGCAATATGAAGAAACAATTAAACAATACAGGACAGTTATCTTGGAATTTTAGGGGTAACCTATGGACATTGGCGGTCCTGGATATGACCTTAAACTATATCCGATGGTGAGGCCTCAGCTTGAAGGCCTTAGAGAGTGTGGAACCACCCTTTAATTGCCATTGCTCCCAGGTCCACTCTGACCTGGAGTGGTAGTACCTGTTATGGTCTCAACTATGGGTTAAATAGAATACGACTTAAAAAAAACAAATATACTATATTAAAAAATCGTTCTTCAAAATCACCAGATTCGGCATTAAATAACCTGAAAAGGGTTGATA
Organism: Euprymna scolopes; assembly: GCF_053919585.1. Taxonomy (NCBI): domain Eukaryota; kingdom Metazoa; phylum Mollusca; class Cephalopoda; order Sepiida; family Sepiolidae; genus Euprymna; species Euprymna scolopes. The sequence continues at coordinate 27,151,329 of NC_136512.1, read as the reverse complement.
TGCTGTAAAACAAAACAACCAACCAACTATGGACATTGGCGTGTTGATCTCTGTGAATATCTGATCTGTTCCGACAGCAATAATGGTACAGATGTTTTTACGGACTTTAATCCGATAAATATTCTCGTGCGCTTATCGTCCCTCTAAAACTGCCAATTCTCCTACCGATATTGAATTCTTCTCGGATAAAGATATCTCGACAAATACAGTTTGAACAATACAGCTGTTTTATATGTCTGTAATTTAGAGGGTTTATCGGCTTAAAGCTACTTAGACCACGTTGCTGTGTTTATTGATGAGGATATAACGCCGGCGAATATGGATGCATTACATAACATGATGTCACAGATAAATGTGTATTCTGTTTAGAGGAGGGGGAAAAGACAGTAAACATGAGTGTCACCTCATTTACTACTGAAATGTTCTGTTAAACTACCTCTTGAATCACTGTTACGACGTTTTTTCGTACTAGCTAGACAGGCAACTTTGCCGAATTTGCAATACGCTTAAACAGGTTATTTTAATTTATGTAGATTGCGTAGTAATTATTATAGATCAATTCTCTATTGAGTATTATATTGATTGATTATTATATACTACGAAAAATAATTTGTCTGATTGACTAAGTCTCAAAAAATAATAAAAATAATAATGATAATGGCGTCTAAAATATTCCGTTTTTGTTTGGTTACAATATCAAGTCATCTGATATTTAGGCTTGACAATAAATACCCTGGAAAAGTCATTTCTGGTTAATGTTTAATTTTAAAATATCAAAAGGAAGAAAGACAGCGGGTATTTTAATTAGTACTTCCTTTTTTTTCGTAAATGAAAGTAATCTATATATCTATAAAAGTAAAAAATGTGTGTATGTGTGTGTGTCTGTGTACATTTCCCTAACAAATAACTCTGTCAATTTTCGGTCGAAAGATTCGAGATTTGATATAAGGAGTATTGAAACTTGGGAACATTATTTTAAATCGGTATTCGGCCAGACATTTGGTTGTGAAGGGGTCAATGTTCAACGATTTGACCGTTAAAAACTCTACCAAACACGTCCGCAAATTTTGGGTCGGAACACTTGAAATTTAAAATGTAGGTTTCTTGGACAGTGATCAAACTTTTACTTTGAGTTGAGCTCCAAATAATAAATGTTAAGAGATCAAAGTTGAGGTCAAAGTTAAACAAAATTTGAGCTCTGCGGTTTCTACCAAATTATTCAGCCAATTTTTGGTCTAAACATTTGAAATTTTACATAAAGTGTATTCAGAGATAGTGCAGATTTTTAATCGGTTTGGGTCGAAAATTTGAGCGGCCAAGAAGTCAAAATTCAAAAGATTTGACCTTCGCACTGTCTAGCAAACTACTCAGCCAATTTGGCTCTAAACATTTGAAATTTATATATAACAGGTATTCAGACATGCGGCAAGCATTTGAATCAGTTTTGGAGCGAAAATTTGATTGCGATAACGTCAATGTTGCAGCTTCTACTAAATTCCTCTGTCCATTTTGGGGCTAAACACTTAAAATTTTATGATGTAGGTAACTTGGACATGGATAAAACTTTGTATTTTGATTAGAGACCAAAATAGTAAATGTTCAGCGGTCAAAATTGGGGTCAAATTTAAAAAAAAATGATCTCTGCGGTCTCTTCGAAATTACTCAGAAAAATGTTAATCTAAACATTTGAAATCTTACATAAAGTGTATTCACACGTAGGTCAAGTTATGATCAGTACATATAGTCCGAACAAAGCCGCGCGTAACTGTTAGTTAATAATAAAAAAAATAAATTCAATTTCCTTATTTGGATTTTTAAGAACATTTAACAATAATTAATAACATTCCCCAAATTCTATGTTTCTTGGTAAACTCATTTTAAAGATCATAATAAGCGGACAATCGTTTCAATAAAAATTCAAAGATGTTATATGCACATGAAATATGTATCGATACTTCGTAAATACTTTTTAAACTCTAACCTAATTAAGCAACCATTAGCCAAAAGGACTACACAAAAATAATCTACATTATTAGAAGGTTTGGTCAAGATCAAAATGTAGCATCTGTTCTTCAGACGCTGCACTTCCATTTCTTGTTCTCTTTCGGTGGAGGATTAGTCCTTCACAATTGAGGCATTTTTTTTATTTTTGTACGTTTTCTCCACGTTAAAAAACGGCCCTGGTGTCTAACTCTGTCCCGTGGGGAGGCATAGTAAATAGGTACATGGTTAGAAGTCTAAAATAGCGGTCGTGTTCTTTTTTATATATGTTACCAGAGGTTATATATCGGTAGTGCAGGGTTGGAAGAGATAAGCAATCTTCTCTTACTTCGACATTTTCATAACACCGTTACAGCTTAGATCTTAAATTCATATTTATTGGCCCTCTGACAAAAAGACGGTGGGCATGTAAATTCACCCTTACGTTTTCGTCCGTTCGTCCGTTCGTCTGTCCGCATTTTTCTCAATAACTACTACTCGGAAGTTTTAAAAATTTTGCACAAATATTAAACATTATATGAGTAGAAAAGGAACAGAACGGAATTTCCGGGAAAACTCCGGTTGCCCCCCCCCCCAGGGGTGGCTTTTGGCTTAAAATGGCTACAATTGACACTTTTGTGCTTATTTCAACAACAACAACAACAACAACAACAACAACAACAACAACAACAACAACGACGACGACGACGACGACGACGACGACGACAACAACAACAACAACAACAACAACAACAACAACAACAACAAACACATTATGCCTCGGATTTTTAAAAACTTGCTGAAAAGTTGTAACTAACTGATATCTATATAATGTTGTTTGCCTATACTTCGCGATAACTCTTGGGTGTGCCCCAGGGGCTCTTTTAAGACTAATAAAAACATTCCATTTTTGGGACTATTTTACCATATTTCTCCAAAATTTTCTGTGCATGTCTATGTAGCAGTTTTGCATGGTGTTTAACTCAAATTTAAATATGGGGACTTTTGGGGCTAAATGGGGGAGACAAATGATGGTCATTTCTTTTTTTTTTTTTGCATGGAGCAAAACTCAAATTTACATATGTTAGGTAGTAAAATGCACCATTTTTTCATTTTCATCAGGATTTGACGTCCCTTGGGACTTTTGGGGTTTAATGGCGAGTGCAAATGCTGAATTTAGTCATGTGTCGTTCACTGTTCACTCACGGGGATCCAAGCACGCTTCACTTTTAATCAAAACCATGTCATTGATTTTGACTAGAAGTAGAATAAGGACCCCAGAAAATATTTAATAGCATTATATCTTGAATGATATTATTGCAATTGGACATTAAAATGGTACAAAACATTTCCGTTCAATTTATTCTGTTTCCCGTCTTATATAAAAATAATATAAATATGTAGATATAATTTACGCCATGCATTTCAAAATTAATCGAACACATTATCTATCTAATAATTTATTTATGAATGTTGTCGAGATGCTTGAACAAAGTACGAGTGTCTATGTGAGAGTTCTGGAAAGCATGGTGACGAAGCAGAGTTTCGCAGCGTAATTTGTTGAACTTCTATTGGGTCTGTTTAGCAACGTGTGGTCGGCCATTGTCGTGAAGGAGAATTGGGCCTTTTCTGTTGACTAGTACTGGGTGTTGCATTTCATCTGTTTTTTGACAGTACTTATCCTACGTAATGGTTTCGCCTGCATTCAAAAAAACTATAATGGATAAGACCGGTAGCAAGCGACCAAACAGTCAGCATGATTTTCATCGTGGTTAAACTTTAGCTTCGGAAAGTGTCGTAGAGCTTCGTCGGCATCTAGCCACTGGGCTGAGCGTCGTCGGCTTGTTCTTATATCGTAAAAGAATGGAGGACGCAAATTAATTACAGCGTTTCTATTAGTTACCGTTCAATTCGTGATGCATCTATATAACAATATTTTGTCTTTCCAATCTCTTTCAAGTGGTCGGAAATCGACGTATATGTTATGTTTATTCAGAAGCAAGTACTCAAGCAGTTGTGTATTTGGATCGGTTTTGACCAAGGCTCTTAATTGATCGTGGTCAACATCTTCCAAACTCTCGTCGCCGCCACGAAATTTCTTAAACCATGACTGAGTTGTACGTCCAGTAGTGGTTCTTAGGTCAAAGAATTCGTTGATATCGCGTTCTGTTTCAGCAGTTTTTCGGCCTAGATTGAATTGAAATAAGAAAATTGTGCGAATTTGCTTTATTTCAATCTTGTATTGAATGTTCTGCAAAGAAGGCATACTTGTTTTAAAAGTATTGTAAGTTAAACAATAAAACAGAGCGCAAAACGCTATTTTGAATGATCTATAAAAGAAAAGTATATATGCAAGATTTTATTTGAAAATACATAATTTGTTTAAAAATTCCGCAATAACTTTCTTCTCAACCTAATATGTGGGTGGATGTTCCAATGGGTGACGATGCTCTATTGATCATTGTTTACGAATTTAAATCTATTTTTAGTTTATTTTGATTATAAAATTATCTGTAGTAATCTTAGAGTGACGTAATAGCTAGAAACCATCGAATGCATTGTATATGTCGTCTATAGTGATTGGTACATTTTGCCAACTGAATAATGCATCCTTTTTATTATTGTCGTGTTTTAATACTACTATCCCGTTGTCCGGCGTTGCCCGGTCGTAAAATACGCTTATATATATTTAATCCATGCAGATTACATATTTATTATTCTAAAATTAATTTAATATTGATTATTATATTGTACCCAATATATATTATTGACTATAAAAAAGTTTTTAAAAAATATATGTCTTAGGTGCAACCAGCAAGAATCAAAACAAAAACATTCAGCTCTCAAGCGATATTCGCTATCATGTGAATAAAAACTGCTAGATACCAAAACGTAAAAATATAATGCAGTTTAAGGTAATTAATTGTGTAGAGAAGAAATGTAAGTCAACTTGTACTAAAATAATTCATTTTTTTTTCAATTTTTACAAATGAGCAGCTAGTTTTACCGGTTAAGAAAACAAATAGAATTTGTTTTTCAAGTATGAATTTCTTCTTTATCAAGTTTCAAGTCTGCAAACCAAATGTTACAGATTTTTTTTTTGTAGAGACCGTTTTGCTCAGACGGAGAGACGGACAGACATGATACCTTACTAAAGAACACTTTGCTTTATGATTCTCTTTTTTATTTTATCGATTTTCCGTATAATCTTTTTTATATATATAAAATAAAAAAATGACAATGAAGGTTCCATAATTGTTACTGTCACGAATGTTATCCATTCTTCCACGAATCGTCTTCAGGTGTTGAGGAAGTGAAAGTGAGAAGGAGCGAAAATGGGTTAAAATGTCTTGGACGGACTTTAATCATAGAGTCCACGAACTTGCTGATTTAAGTACTCAAATTTTTAATCGACTTATATTTTATCCGACTTATATATATAATATATATATATATATATATATATATATATATATATATATATACTTACCATCACCTAACGTGGTTTAATGTGTATTTTACTTTTAATCTTTTAATTTCCATTTTCGCTCCTTTGCATTTTTACTTTCTCAACATCTGGAGATGATTCGTGGGCGCATCGAAAGCGCTCGTGACGGTAACAATTATGGAATCTTCATTAATATTTTGACTTTTATATAAAAACAATTATGCGGGAAATCGATAAAATAATAAAAAAAGATTAATAAAGCAAAGTATCTCCGTTGCAATTAATAATGTTTACTTGAATATATATGTGCATATATATATATATATATATATATATATATATATATATATATATATATATATATAATAAAAATTACAATTAAATCTGCCAAAATGATCCAAGATGGTAAAATTAAAGTATATTATAAATATTAAAAAAAAAATAATAAAATTATCTCAGCCAGATGTAAAAGCTCGATAAAACCAAATAGGAAATAGAGCTTATAATACGAGCAAACAGTTAATAAAACATGTTAAAAAAGGTAATTACACATGAATGGATTATTTATCTTCTACCAGACTATCCATTCATGTGTAATCACCTTTTTCTTCACCATATTCCCTCTGCTTCACATTTTTGTTTTGTAGTAAGATCTTTGACTTACTTGTTGTTTCATCAAATACTTTTGCATGCAAAATCCGATCCCGCATTTTGCTAATTCCTACCCTCTGATGAGAAGGAAAGTATTTCTTCGAAACTCCGCGGATTAAGGACTGTCCACTTATCTAGTGTTTCCTTTTCAAATTAAATATGTTTTTAACTCATTTCAAAGTGTTTTTTAACATGTTTTATTAACTGGTTGCTCGTATATATATATATATATATATATATATATATATATATATATATATATATATATATATATATATAATTGAAAGGTAAACTTTGTATTTACACAATAAACGAACAACCAGGGTGAAATTACGTGTACATTCTTTACTGCGCAAACGCAATGTACACGTGCAAATATTTAATAAAACGAGTAATAAAAACAAACAAAAGCATAACCTACCTTCTGAAATCACGCGAGACTTTGTCCGTTATTTGTAAAGGTTAGGTAAACACGCGATATTAGTTCGCTTTTCTTTTTAATACTCTCACTCTTTCTTTAATGGAATTGTTTTATTTTTTTTAGACTAGAAACTTATAGCCGGCATTTAAAAAAACAGTGCGTGCAACATTTTGCTTTCAAGTAGACACCGATATAAAAACATGTAGAATTTAAAGAAAATACTGTAAAAAAACGCTTGAAATAATGATATAAATATTTAAAATTTAAATAGAAGATTACTATTTACGCTTCATTGTACGATTATATTGCGCATGCGCACTGCAATTTTCAAACTTCCTGCTCGCGTGATTTAGATCCGCGTTTTTTAATGCGTGTATCAGTTTGTATGCACAGAGTTGAGCTGTGTAGTTCTGAATTAACTATCTGTTTTCTTTTATTCAAACAAAGAAATACACACTTCTGTGTCGTGTATGTTACGGTTAATATTCACTCATTGGACATTGATTGTCAATTAAAGTGTTACATTTAAAATGATATGCACATGATCTCTGAGTTTCCTAATTAAGCAACTTATTAAACACAATGATCCAACGAGAATTATTGGCTAAACGGGAAAATCAGACTCATTTGAAAATGCAAGTCTCTGGTTTTTAATTTTAAATCAGGGTGACTTCTGTAGAATAAAGACACGAAAAGAAGTCTGGTTCTTACATTTAATAAACAGCTTTATTGATCATCTTCGTTAGGAGGATATATAGAAAAAGGGTTAGTCGTGGAAGTGTTCTTGTGTGGAAATCTAGCTTAAAGATTTTACAGGCCTGTTGAAAGAGCCAGACTTCATGCATGTTAGTAGGAGTAGGCTATAGAAACACAATTTTTCAAATAAATGCCAAAAGTGGCTTATTACCTTCATTTATATGTAAATAGATGGGAACAAGTGATTTTTTTCAAAACGGGTCAAAATTGGAGGGTCGCTGGCCCCAAACGTGATTTGACTGCGTCGACGCGTGAAAATGGCCCAAATTTCGCCCCCGAACACACTTAATCACTTATTGAAAGCCACAGGGTGCATTTTTTGACTATAAATGCATTTGTATCATTAAATCTAGATTCCCATTGGCTATCCCACAAGTATAGGGCTTTTTAGGGTATCTCAGAGTCCAAAATGGGTCAAAATTACCCCAAAATTAGCCAAAAATGGTCTGAAATCACGGATTTTCCAAAATGCACCTCCCAAGCCACACAGGGTGCAATTTTTGACCATAAATGGCTCTATATTATTAAATCTAACATTCTCACTGGCTATCCCACCTATATAGGGCTTTTCAAGGTATCTTAAGGGTGCAGAATGGGTCAAATTTACCCAAAAATTAGCCAAAAATGAAATAAAATCACGGATAATCCCCAAAATGCAGGTATTATATCTCATCGGGCTCCTATAAACACTCCTGTATGGCTTTTTACAGTTGGAAGACTGAAATAACCACCCTGTTATCTTATCCATTTGTATTTAGTGTATTTAGAGATCTTTGGGGAATGTAAAAAGGGTCAAAACAATCCAAAAATGACAAAATTACGCTTTACGATACATAACATATGAATCATTAGTTCATTCTTCAATGATACTTTTTAGAAACATCGTAACTTTACTACATCAACTTCTCAGAAAGTAATTAATTGTAAATTGAACATTGAATGTCAATAAAATGCTGTCCAAGAAGAGTATGAATTCATATTGTTCTCATAGTTACCCCAAAATTGATGAAAATGGCCCCTGATTCGCTATTTCTCGATTTGTAACCAATATATTGAATAACTTGATAAAAGGTATGAGTAATTAGCAAAGGAATTATTTTGTTATTTCAAGACACAGCTTCACTTCACATTACTTTAAAATCATTCAACAGTAAAATATCAATATAATGCATTAAAGAGCTCGTCAATCACATCATTATTCTCTAGCACCAATACTGGTTTTCGTCTTGTCAAGTTCCATGCACCAATGACAATTGTTTGAGGTATCATGCTCTGGCAATTGGTCACTTATATCCTCCACTTCAAATTGATCATCGTCCAAATCCAAACGATTGTGCAGTTCTTGCTCTGCCAGAAACCGTTCATGTTCCATATCGACGTGGAAAGTGTCAATGAGCCATTTGCGAGAGAGAGACTTTTGATCGACAAAGAATCTTCGTTCATGTACATCAAATTCATCAGGATTCACATCTTTTGAAAGTATATTGAGAAGGACATAGTGCTCTCGTTTCCATTTAATCATATTCACACGTCTGGAACCCTTTGCTTTGTAGACATCTTTGTCGTAAATTTTTAGCGATCGATCAAGTTTATGTTTTATCCCAGGTATTGTAACATAACGAACATCACTTCCAAAGGCTTTCTGCCACAATTGTAGTAATCGCAAGGAGAACTGGTGAATATGATTTTTCTGTGTCGTGGTACCATATTTGGCAGCATGATGTTGCGCAGCTTGAACACATTCAGCCTCAGTCGGAAGAGAATCAAGCAGAAGATAAGTCCAATCGTCGTAATTATAATCTTCGTCAATCTGCCCTGCTATACCAGCCATGTTCATTGCATTTTACTAACTGAAAAAGAATTATTTGGTAATTTTCCATCTATAACTCAAATTAAGCCCCTTTTTGACAACCTATGTTGATTCTTAGGGACTTTTTGACTCTCTTTGGCTAAATCGGCCATATTTAGCCCCTATTAAAGGTCCTTATACCCCTCATTTACAGTGCAAAAGTTAGGAGAGTGCCTGCTTCAAGCATTTCCCAACAGTTTCTGCCATGTAGAGGTGTCTTTGGGCCCATGGGAGGTGAATTTTGGAAAATCCGTGATTTCAGACCATTTTTGGCTAATTTTGGGGTAATTTTGACCCATTTTGGACTCTGAGATACCCTAAAAACCCTATACTTGTTGGATAGCCAATGGGAATGTTAGATCTAATGATACAAATGCATTTATAGTAAAAAAATGCACCCTGTGGCTTTCAATAAGTGATTAAGTGTGTTCGGGGGCGAAATTTGGGCCATTTTCACGCGTCGACGCGGTCAAATCACGTTTGGGGCCAGCGACCCTCCAATTTTGACCCGTTTTGAACAAAATCACTTGTTTCCATCTATTTACATATAAATGAAGGTAATAAGTCACTTTTGGCATTTGTTTGAAAAATTGTGTTTCTATAGCCTACCCCTAGTGTTAGTGTCTTAGGTAGTTGTTGAAATGTGCATCATGAAAGATTAGAGACAGTACTGTAGGATGAGAAAGAAAGTTTGTGTGTGGAGAAAGCTATGTTGGCTTGTTTATATTCATGTATTAGTCAAACCCCAAGCCCTAAGGCTGGGTGAGATGAGTCCCAAGAGAGAAGTTGGGGGCGACAGGTCCGTTCCACATACAGTTGTTTTCAGTCCAAGATCTATGAATTCAAAACGTACAACGACGGTCCTGGTGATATTGATGAGAGCATACATACAAATTAAGCCTAGTTTTGAAATAATGAAGAAATATGAGTGAAACACGTGGCGGGAACAAATGTCAATGAAAGTTATTCATTCAACGTGGACACTGAAAATAAATAATTAAATTGGTACAATTTTAACCAGTCAAACGTCTTCCTGTTTTGAAAATGTCCCGGGCTTAACGGTGTAGACTAATCTTAAGATCCCCAAAGAAAATATTCCTCTACACATAAGAATATTTTAAAACTGATTGTTTATGTACAGTTAAATATTTTTTTATGGATTTTTATAGTAGTTATGCCATAGAGTAATTTTTTCGAAACAATTCAAATGGAATTTTACTACTACTACTACTACTACTACTACTACTACTACTACTACTACTACTACTACTACTACTAATAATAATAATAATAAATAATATTATTATTTTTATCATTAATATTGGTATTATTATTATTATTATCATCATCATCATAATCATCTATATATTAATACGATAGCGTGTGTGTTCTTTTATGTGTCAAGTTTACATCCGGGTGGTTCAATTGTTATGTACTTCCATTTCTTTTGTTAAATAATTTTACCAAGAATTCCTAATAAGTTTTGGCTTCGGTTTCGATTATAACTGATGGCACTCAAGTCATTTAATTTTTTTAGAAATGATTTTACTAAGAATTCTTCATTAATTTGGTGTCGGCTTCGATTATAGATGATGTCGCTTAGGTCATCTATTTTTTTTTATAAAAATAATTTTACTAAGGATTCCCCAAGAACTTTGGTTTCGGTTTCGATTATAGCTAATGGCACTCTAAAAATATATATTTTTTAAATAATATTATCAAGAATTCTTCATAAGTCATGGTTTGGATTTTAGCTGTTGGCATCGTAGTAATCTATTTTTTCTTTTAATAAATAATTTTACCAAGAATTTTTCATATCTTTTGGTTTCGGTTTCGATTATAGCTGATTGAAATAAAGGTATATATATATATATATATATATATATATATATATATATATATATATATATATATATTGGATTCGGTTCTGTTCAAGCTGATGAACCCGAGTCATTTATATATATATATATATATATATATATATATATATATATATATATATGTATGTATATATATACATGTATATATATAGTTTTATTTGTAGTATTTCGAATTATACTGGGTTTACATAATTCAGTAATCGTTCATATACCCATACATTGTAAGCCAAAAAGAAATGACTTAAACAGTAAACTACAAAATTATCATATTTCATAATTGAGCATTCATATAGTGTTTTAACAAAAACCAAGACTTCTAAGAATGGGTTGATAGCAACAAAAAGTGCATTTCATTGTTAGTTATAATTGTTTAAAGACCATTCGGACAAATTCAAACATTATGTAGTTTGAAAATTTTCACAAGGACGCCATTTCTTGAGAATTTTTGAATAAAAAGCACTCTAACAATAAAACATTATGGAACACCATTTCCCTTATAAGGAAAAAAAATCAAGCGAAACTATTTTACCTCTATCGCATCCTTTGAATAGCGTCTAAAAATTGTCTCCAATCTAATAGGTTCCAGTTTGTCAACAATGCTCCAACGCATGGCCCATTGTCGCAATTATGCATCCCTGTGCCCGTGCTACAAGTATTTTTAATGAAATGTGCTCGGGTGAACTCATTGCACTGGTACCTCCTCGACGTACATACCCCCGGCAAACTCGCTTAGCAGGAAAATCACACCTATTCATTGTTAGGGTTCCATAAACGTCAGAAAGATTTCTACTCTTATAGCGTTTTTCCTAGAACGTCTAGACTTGGAATGCCCTTCCTGTTATCTGCTTCCCTTACGGTACTGATATGCAGAAGTTCAAATGTAACGTGAACCAACATCTTAGTCTTTCTTAGGCATGGTCATAATTAGAAGCCCCTTACGTCCGAGTGGGAATATGCCTTATTTAGGGTGAAAGCTATTAAAAATACAAGCCTTAGTCGGTAGCGTTTGAGCTATTGTCAGTTGGATAAGAAATATTTAAAAATGCCTTGAACGGGTAAATGTATATATTTGTGCATGCGTGCAGATAACATTTCTAGTCAGCTTACACCTGCCAAATTTTTTTTTCAGTGTTGAATCTTTATTATTTTATTGCCGGCTAAAAAGTTAGAAAACAATGGTTCACAAAAAATGCAATCATCGCTTTGTAACCTTGTTTTTCAAGGTCAAGGAGATTCATTTTGAAATAATGGAGACAGACAGACGGGCACCCATAGTGAATTTTGTAAGTTAGATTTAGCTGACAGTGAGTCTTACGTTTGCAAAATAGAAAAGATATATTTTTCTCAAAAATACTTACCCTAAAATATATAATTTATGTTCGTACGTACGTTATCACCTTTCACACATGTAAAACTGAGATCGCCCATAAAGTAAAGATTAATGTAGCATATTGTACGTGTTATTTTTTATCGGACTAATATAGAGGCTAAAATACAGTTGTCATTTCAAAAGGAATATCATTATTATCGATAAAGTACGCCACTTGATAACAAAAGGACTTTTCATGGGTCCCCCTAACGTCTTCTATAATACTAAAGCAACGTACATCAAGTTAACAAAGTCCATCACTCCAATCTGTAAAAATGTTGTATCTGTATCGACTTGTACACCAGCAGATAATCGAGAAAGGGCAAGGATGATGGAAAAACCGATGGAAGTAAGAAGTAACAATACCTCTTCTGGATGAGTGCAAAAGGGAGGGAAACCTTAGGAATGCTTATTGCCACCAAAATTCCAGTGAAGACCATTGCCAGCGATTAATCAATGGAAAGCGTCTGCTGTGATGATGGAAATTCTATTTGCAAATACTATCAGAAGAAGTGAAAATTATTGGAAATCTGTGGAGATTTTTTTGTCATCCAAACTTCAGGGAACACCCATGGTTATTATCAGTGAATTATCTGTAATGACGTCCTATGTGAGAGCTCCTACCACATAGAAAAATATCAGAGAAAATGAGAAATGGAGCAAATACACAGAGCTAGCCAGAGAGCTGAAAGGGACATGGAAGGTCAAGACAATTAAAATATTACCTATAATAGTAGGAACACTAGGAACACTCCTGAAAAACTTTGAAAAGAGAATGGAAGAAATTGGAATGTAAGTAATGACTGGAAAAATACAACGAACAACACTAATGAAAACAGCTGAAATATTAACGAAAACTCTTGAATTCGGAGCAACAAGCGCGGGCCAGACACATTGCTGCAGACGCAAAACATGAAGACGCGCTACATGGAACCAAGGACATTGAAACCGAATATCGATAACTAATATAATACCATCTTATTCTCCCATTACCACATCAATCCCCCCCCAAAAAAAAAGAGTGAGACCAAAAACCCAAGTAGAGTCCAGGAGGGGAGAAAGACCGAGGAGAGAGCACAGACAAGACCTCCGTCGAAAAGTACGAAGGGAACTGGGACTTTGTGAAGGCTAATTTACACTCAAATTAAAGTGGAGAACAATAGCTGCTGCCAACGGGAAATCAATGGCAAGCAGCTGTTGTGATAATGAAAATTTGTTTTCAAATACTATTGAAAGAGGTGAAGAGTACTAAAAAAAACTAGGGTGTCATGTTGTCACTCAGCTTCCAGAGAACACTACAGGCTATTTTCAAGGAGAGATCTTTTATGACCGGTATGAAAGTTCTTTGTGACCCAAAAATAATAATAATGATAATGGTGATACTACTACTACTACTACTACTACTACTAATAATAATAATAATAAGAAGACAATATTCCCTCTACGAGGAGCATCCAAAACGTAATGCCTCTTGTTTTTATTCTTCCCGAATGAATCCAAAAAACGATTCCAAATTACATTGTTACGATGACTGAACTAATGCACTTATAAACTGAAAGTTTCATAAGTCTATTACAGATATTTATGGTGAGTGTCTAAGAAATCAACGTCTGTCAAGCTCGTGCGTTAGAAGCTGAGAGGCAGACAAAATTAAGTCGATCGACATTCACCGGCGCCTTTTGAACGTTTATAAAGCCGATGCCGGCACATTTAAGAGATGGGTGCGTCAATTTAAGAGTCAGGACGGAGATGTGAGTGTCAAAGGCCGCTCTGCACGCCCACGGTAGCGGCATCAAAAAAACGGGTCTGTATTCTTGACCGCCACTCATACATGGATCTTAATCTCTCCTCTGTAAAATCAATGCGACATATCAATTATTAAAACGCATTAGCGCATTTTTATATTGATTACGAAGTAACCTATAGAAATTTCGTAAAACAAATTGAGATTAGTCAAAGGGGAAAAAAAAAACACTTAACATATTATGAGAACGACTGTTATAACTCTTTTACGACGGGGGCATTACAAAAGCTGAAGACGATATTATAAATATAAAATTTATTCTAATTTTATATTTTCTGTTTATTTGAAATACTAATGTTGTTCTTGTAGTAAATGTTCCGGTAGATACTGCAAACAAAGACCATATGTTGGGGCAACTCCACATATAAGACCTTGGTCAATGATGGGGCAACCCTTCATACCAATGGTCACTATCCAGCTATCCTACTCCCCGGGGAGTTGGTCCCCATTTCTCCTTCACTCCTCACATGAAAAATCGGCCTTGTGCCTAATTTGCTCGGTGGGGGAGCAAATTAATACCATGTTGTTCTTAGCCTTCGGACCTGGATCAAATTGTAGTATCTGTTCCGGCAGATACTGCAGCAAAGACCATATGTGCGGGCAACCTCACATATGAGTAATTGGCTAATGTATGGGAAACCCTTCATACCAGTTGTCACTATCCAGCTCCCCTACTCCCCGGAGAACTGGTCCCCATTCCCATAATCTCTCCACATTAAAAACGGCCTTGTGCCTAATTTGCTCAATTGGGAAGCAAATAAATACCCCCTTATGGTTGCTCATTAACTAAAATTAAGAACGTAAGGTTTGATCGAAACGGCTCAATACATACAACGATGGTCCTGGGGATATTTAATTTCTGGGGGCAACACTTCCTGATTTATACATTATTGTATACACAAATGCACACACACACATACACACACATACACACATGCACACACACATACACACATACACACACATGCATATATATATATATGAATATATTATATTCATAATTTTTAAACAGGTATGAAAGGACAGAGTTACATTGAAATGACAATGTTTCAATCAAGAGTTATCAGTAGCTAAACTACACAGATTGAACATTCTCTTCACCGAAATGAAAAGAGATTTTCGCCTGATGAGACCCCCGTTATTAATAACTACTGATCAAAACATTGTCATGAGAGTGGACCGATATCTACATACGTCTGTATGAATTAACACTGATAAAATTACCTCTATTTGCTATTAAATAATGTTATATAAACAGTGGATATTATCTGCATTTTTAGCATACAATAACATTCTGAATCTAGACTACAATACACACACACATATAGATATATATTCGAAAAAAAATATATTTATACATATATATATATATATATATGTATATTTATATATATATATGTATATTTATATATATATATATATATATATATGCGAAAAGGTTGGATGAGATAATTCATCGATACCGTCGGTTTCAAATCTGATAATAGGGGACCGTTTTTGATACCCGTACACTAAGCGCTCTTCAGCCGATACTCGTGATGTGTATCGGCTGAAGGTAGCTTGGCATAGTTATAAAAAATGGTCCCGCAATCATCAGGCTTAAAACCAACGGCACCGATGGCTTATTTAATCTTTCTTACAATAAAAATATAAATAATACACCTTTATTAGCGGTTATTTTTTCCATATAATATAGAACTCTGTTGGAATCCATTTTTTCTCAAAAATATAACCAAGTATATATATATATATATATATATATACAAGCATGGGTGCCCGGCGTTGCCCGGGTATTTAGAGGTGTATGCTGACCAAAAGAAATTGAATTTTTTAAAAACTTTGACCCCTATTATGACCATTTAAAATTTATTGTTTTGGGCTCAAATTGAATTATTAAGTTAGATCTATGTCCAAGGAACCTATATCTAAAATTTCAAGTTTTCAGGCCCTCAACTGTCAGAGGAGTTTCGAAGTATTCTAAAAGGTCAAATCTTTGAACTTTGACCCCTTAACAGCCAAATTTCTGACCGAAAACCGATCACAAATTTTCCAAAATCTCAGTACCCTGTATATCAAAGTTCGAGTCTTTAGACTAAAAATTGATAGAGTTATTGCGTAGGGAAATGTACACAGAACCCACAGACAGACACACACACAGACACGTTCACTTATATATATATATATATATATATGTGTGTGCGTGTGTGTGTGTGTGTGTATATGTGTGTGTCTGTGTGTGTGCGTGTGTTTTTAGTCATTTAATACTATTGTTTCTCATGGAATGTGTAAGTCTACCTCCGAACCTAGTGCAATTGTTTGTTTTGTTGAAATAATCACGTCAATTTAGTAACTTCCCCCCTTTTGGGGTGAAGAGGGGGAGTCTATTTACTCATTATCCCCCTACGGTTGGTTTGTATGTCCGTTATCATAAATGGAGGTAGCAGTCACGCACATACTCAAAAAAAAAAAATAGACAAACAGACAGACACACGTCACTCGCGTCCGTATAGATTTAATTATTCAATAGTGCTCAGAGAAAGAAACAATTATCAGCACTTCAAAGGCGGAGACGCACCGCCAGGTTTTCATGATTCATCGCTCGGCTGAACGTTTGCAGCGACCTGGCTCGCTAGGTGACTTGCCATGTTCTGGAAGACTAGGCTTCGTTCGCTGGCAGTTGAATCGTGAAAATGCACCAACGTTGAACAAGATCCACGCCTATCGATCCGCAGACGTTCTGGTTTGTTGGGAGTGTCTATCTCGAATGCCATTGCTTCGTTCGCGAAAGGACAATCAGTAGGTACCCGTATTGACTTGGTTAACACCGTAGAAATCTCTATCCTCAATGGACCAGACCATGTTAACGGTTGGAAAATATCGTAGCTACAGACTATGCGTGCGACAATTGAAACACAGAGAATTGAATGTTCCGTTGGATCGAGTAAAATCTTACCAATCGATTAAACATAAAAATATAATTTATTGCAAACGCAGTAGAATCCTATTCTCTACAGACTTTTATATAACTTTCTGACTTAAGAATTATATATATATATATATATATATATATATATATATATATATATATATATATGATAGAGTGATCGTCATCCTTGAACACTGGTATATTAGTTACAGAAGATACGACATATAAAAACAAACAAACAAACAAAAAACAAAAACAACAAAAAAAACAAAAAAAACAACTGAACATTTACGTTTACAGAGCAGCGAAGCAATTAGAATTGTTGTTTGGTTTTCTGTCTGACTATATACCAATTACTAATTTTAGTTAAATAAAATCGGGCGGCCGGATTGAAATATATTTTCTGATTTCGATACAATTATGGATTATAAAAAAATCCCGAGTCGAAACAATTACCAATACTGACATCGATTATTTAAAATCCTCTTAATGTATACTTTTAGAGTTATGGGCATTTATTTTTTTTTTTTTTTGCTCAGATTATTGTAAAAACCAATGTTATACTTGTAATATTTTTTTCGCAAACGTAATAATACATAGGTCGAAAGTGAAATAAATATCTTATTTTTACTGATAGGTATAAAGTATAAAAAGATATATATTTTTCATAAAGAATCAAGTTTTAAACGGACAAAAAACAAAGAAACAAGGATATAAAAAATTAAAAGAATCGTTTTCGGTATCGAAAAACAGGGACAATTTCGTTTTCAGTTTCTTATATTCATTCTAATACCTTCAAAAGATTCGATATTTATAAATCCAAATTCTAATTCCGAGTCCTCAACCAACCAAAATTTTTATTTATTTATATATATATATATATATATATATATATATATATATATATACATATATATATTCGTTTTTCTTTTCTACTTATTTACTAAGAAAGGACTATTTCCTTATATATAGGTTGTGAAATTGCATTCATCTGTAAAAGATCTAGCAGATTAGCATGTTCTTTTAAACATTCATTTTAATTAATTCCCTATTAGCTGCTTCGGTTTTCTAATGGGATAATCATTTTTAGTTAACTATTACGTGTAATTATATTCATGCAGATGTTCTACATGATTTATACTTTCATAATATTTGTGTAAAATGTTTATAATAAACAGAAAATTGTTTCCATATTTATTTATGTATACGTATATATTTTGTTAAACAAATTTTGCTTACCAAACCCCTCCTAGAGTTTTTAGTCTACAGACATGAAACTTAATATATAAGGTATTTGAATCAATGCAAAACTTTATATTTTGGTTTTAACCCGGAAAAAAATGAATTTTGCCAGGTGAAGGTCGAACGCCGGCATTACCAATGCATAACGTAGTAGCTATTGGTTCATGTTTTAATTTTTATCCTTGAAGTAGACATGTTTTCATAGTCCAGTAATTGACGGCAGAGGCAAAATAAATCGTGAGTTGAACGTTTTGGTTTCGATTCTCGGTGGTCGCCCATGAGTTGTTGTTTTTTTTTAATACTTTTTAAATCATTATATATTGCATCCAATCTATCTATCTATCTATCTATCTATCTATAAAAGTGAACGTGTCTGTGTGTGTGTGTGTTTGTGTACATTTCCCTGCGCAATAACTTTGTTAATTTTAATTCGAGCGACTTTGAAAAAGCGAAACAACGCGAAAATGGAGTAAAACACCATTTAGCGGGCGGTGTCGTTGCTCAAAATTCCCGTTTTATTCAATATAATGAAACAACTGGTTCGCCTTTGGAATACACATGTATAGCTTTTAAATAAATACTTGGATTTTCAGGTCTCAAATTTGCGATCAAGCAATTTGATTTCTTTTCACTGCCTCCTTACATGCTATATATATATATATATATATATATATATATATATATATATATATATATATATATATGTGTGTGTGTGTGTGTGTGTGTGTGTGTGTACGAGATGCCTTAAATAAGTTTTTTAAAATTTTTGTATAGACATTTAAATTGTCGTACACTCTTGAAAATTCCGTATGTAACGCAGTTTATGAGATGACTGGCAATTTTTTTAATGATTTCATGTTCAAATGACCAGCTACAAAAGTAATTCGAATATACCCTATAGCAGGTGAATTTCAAAAATACATTCTCGGCGTGAGGACACCTAATAAGGACGATCTGCATTAAATTCTGTTTTAAATTTAGAAGATATAACTGAAACGTATGGACGGCTGCAGACTTCTTTTGGACAATTTTGCATGAATTGACCATCAGTTTTTAAGTAGCATTAGAGACTCAAGGAAAGCAGGGAGTGTGTGTGTGTGATGATGAGATGTATGAGAGTAGTAAAGAAACTCAGAACCTCTGAATAAATTTGGCAAATAAAAAATGCATGGGTAAGGACCGTTGCATGTCTATAAAGACAAGGGTGTAGTTTGATGTCAGTGTGGAATCTGTACACGCAGTTATTCGCATGGAACTGAAGATGCGGAAGATTTGCGCAAATTTTGACCCAACAAATGGTCACGACAGTAGGAAGATGGTCACGCTGATCAAATCAGAACTCGCAGTTCTTGATGGTTTGGTGAGCTGTGATGAAATTCGGATGTACTGCTAGGACCTCAAGATTACAAAACAGATTTTTCAGTGGAAGCATGTTGGCTCTCTCAGATCCAAGAAGTCAAGAAAGAGCTAATCCAGCCAAAAACTTATGATTATCCTCTTTTTTCAGTATGAGTGAGATCTACCTGCACCGCGATCCAACTGAACAGACAGCTAACAAGAAATACTCTGTTGAGGTTTTAAGGGAGTTCACGAAGAGATTCCGTCGGAAGAGGCCAGTAGTCATAAAATCAGGTGAGTTTCATGTTCTACGGGACAATGCATCAGTGCACAACTCCAATCCTTCTCACAGACTTTCTAACCAAGATGGGCATCAAGACCATTCCTCACCTTCCCTATTGTCCAGACATTGCTTACTATGAGTTTTACTTACTAAGCTCAACAGAAAACCTTAGAGGCTGTCGTTATGCGGCAATCGAGGAGATGAAATAGACTGTGACGATGGTCATTGACATGCTCACATAAGAAAACTTCCATGGGGGCATGCAAATATTGTTGAAATAGTACAAAAATCAATTTCAACCGTAGTAAATTAGTTCAAATGGGGCTAGAACTTCATGTGTGCAATATCAATGAAAAGGCTCACACAACAATGGTCTAGGACTTATTGAAGACACCTCGTATAAATTGCGTGGAAATGTAGCACGGGAATCTAACGACAATTGTCTTCATGATATCAAGGGGAAATGTGGATGGAAAATGTTCAATCAATAATTAAGAAACAATTTCGATTTATTAAATCGTTACACATGAATATGGCGACGTCAAACTTGTCATTAACGAAAACACGTTTGCAGATTACATAAATTAAGTAATGGTTCAATTAATGATTCGTTTGGATAGAATAATCGATTTTCAACGATCAAATAAAATGTTAGGACTGGCCGTTTTGTTTTACGGCGTAATAAAAATAGGAGATTCAATAAAATTCATTAGTGAGTTAAATCGAGCTGTGGTTAGACACCAAAAATTGTTGGTTAAAAGTGGACGTGGCCTGATGATTGTGCTTGGAATCTCTCCGTAAACGTTCTTTCTACCTCTAGCAACATTTAAGATTGGAATTTGACTATTAATTACATTATATATATATATATATATATATATATATATATATATATATATATATATATATATATATATAACTACTTAATTTACTTACATAAAATTAATATACGAAAGTATAGATTTATGCGTAAACTTAAAGTATTTATTTTAAGCGCTCAATATGTAGGTAGAGCTATTTAGTAATTTATAAAATATATATGGCAATTAAGCTACACTGAATATTCGGCGTTTCATCCATTCTATGCGCCATAGTGACAACACTAGTATTGTAGCGTCGGCTTTATAACGTGACACCCATAGAATGAAAATATAACCATAACTCCAATAATACCTTTATAGATGACTATATAACCAGATATACCCGATGATTACATTAACACAAATAAGACGCTACATCTGTCCGCTTTAGCACTGATTTACTCGACTGTAGAATACTGCGCATCAATTTTAGCTAATGCTCGAGAGTGTGACGTTGAACTCACCAATGTATACAAGAAGATTACTCGCTACCTAGAGTCGACCAACCTTCCAGCTGTCTTCAGGCTGTTCGGAATGTCCCCGCCGTAGATTTATCGAGAGATATAACGAAACCAAATGTGTGAAACGCAAGGCACAGACAATCGCTATTCCGTACATAGACATCAAACGGTGCTGCAGCAGATACCATCCTTCAAAGGTTTTGCCAACATCACCGTCCTCGGACGAACAACACAAGTGTTCTTCCGTCTGCATTGACGGAATAAATCTCTAAAAGGTAAGGCTATTTCCACGCCAAAAGAAGGTATAAATTTCTCCAGAAATAGCGGGTAACATTCAACATAGTTTGGGCGAAGTTTGCTAAAACACAGGACAATCAGGCACATGTGGTGCTATGTGCAATACGTTCAGTGTCCCTGAGGTGTCCTGTACAGACCATAGCAGGCATCCCCATGCAGTGTCTTCTGAGTGAGGGGTGTTTCGATGCCGACCTCCGACACTACCTGACAATGGATTTCGAGAGGGAGCGAAACGCTATGATCATGACTTAGATACGTAGGTTTCTGTTTTAACAAGCGTGTTACAGAACTAACGTAGAGGCTGGAGAATAAGTCCGTAAAACGGAAATATGTCTAGAACTACCTAGATATACCTGTGGATTTTCCACGAGTCTCCCTGGTATTAAATACACATGTAAGCTGACAAACTGAGCTAATATTATCCTTCACGTGAAAATGGGAAATATAGAACCAAATAAATTAAGTTTCTATTATTGAAATGTGTTACATATTAAATTTGGTTTTCGTTTAGCATTCTATTTTTTGTTATTAGTTACGATTGTATTACTGGCATATTTCGCTTCTATCTTTGTCTCTAAAATTAAGCAATAAAGAGCCTCCTTTTAGTTGAGCCTGGTGAACCTTCAATGGGTTAAGTATTGGGCGCTTAATCTCGTGAAATTTTAGCTTTCTAAATATTATGCTTTATGAAAGTTTTACTTCGTAAATATTGAAGCGGGTTAAATTAACTTAATAGATGCTGCCCTTGCTAGATACTGAATCTGCTGAATGTGTAGCTTGGCGAACGTTGTGCCTGGTTTACATTAAGCTTAATGGGAGTTCAATTCAGTGAATTTTATGTTTGGTAAAGAATTAGGCTGGTTTACAACATTAATTTAAAGCCAGATGAACATTACTTGTTTTACTGAAAAGTTTATAAAATATGTTCAATTAAGATTTCTGCTTTTAAATAAACACTATTTTATTAGTTACAGTTTTATTACCTACATATACCGCTTTTATTTCCATATCTAAAATTAGGAAGATACATAGAAACCTAAGATCTCATAAATTACGAAGAAATCTTGTTAGAGTTGAGCATTTGAAACTTTCAATGGATTAAGTGTTGAAACTATTAAAATTTTTACCTCGTACATTTGGAGCCTTCTGAATTTTGTGCTTAGTAAATCATTGCTCCTCGTAAATATTGAAGCTGGTTAACATTGAATTTGCTATACATTAATCCATGTAAAAACTAGGCTAAAACAATTTTGGTATCGGTAAATACTGGAGCTGTGAAACTTGTAGCCTAGTTAATGTTGAGCATCCTTTACATAAGCATGGCAAGAGTTCAATTCAGTGAATTTTATGTTTGATACAAAATAGATCGACGAACGTTAAAAATGATGAATTTGAGCCTGCTGGAATCAAGGGACAGTGGTAAATACATGTGGTAAATATAAAGGGTGTTGCTAAGGGTAAATTAAAGTCAAGTAAACACTACGCCTTGTGATATTGAACCTTGTCGAAAACGAGTAACGTGAACGCTGAACCTTGTAAAGCTTAAGTCTTTCAATTTGTATCCTTCTAAACGTTGAACATTATGCATGCAAATCCGGGATAACATTGATTGTGATGAACGTGGAGTCCAGTCCAGCACTGAAACCGATACACGTTAATGTTAAGTCAGACAACATATTGAGTCTGATGAATATTGAACGTTGAGTTTTATAAATATTGAGTCTAGTGAACGTTGAACCTGGTTTTTGTTACGTCCGTTGATTTTGAATGGTAAGCCAGGTAAACATTGATTTTAGTTAACTGATAGAAGTTGAATCTGGTGATTCTAAAATTTAGTTAATGCTGAAACTGCTGAACGTTGAGATTGGTAAATGTTGAGCTGGTTGAAAGTTGAATCTGATATAACTTTTGACCTATCAGTTTCCATACGCAGAAAAGATGGTCATTATAGTGGTTCGCGTTCAGGAAAAATAGCACCTCACTCAATAAATTCCAGGCCATATGCGGAAAAAGAGATGACCAGAAAACGTTGAGTCCTGCATTTCCACAAGGACCCTCTTTGCCGAGTTTATTGTATTAGGAAGCCGCTGAAAACATGGCATTATTATAGTACCATGTTTTCAGCGGCTTCCTAATACAATAAAGAATGATGGGATATTAGGGGAAATGAAATAGCTAGTTGAAACTCTTATCCATATTTTACGAGTTTAACATAATCATTTTAGAAGTATATGACTTAAAAATATATGAAACAACTAACCGGCCGGTAATTGTATGTTTAATTAATATAGTAATGTTTTACTCAGTCTACGTCTCTTCAAGTCAGCACATCATTACACTTGTAGCATATTACTAGCAGGAAATAAAGAAACGCTGAAGTTGATTTCGAAGAGGTATTGATATTCAGTTTTCAGTCCATCGATGCCTCTGTTCAGTCTAAAATGACAAAAGAACCCTCTATGGGGGCAGCTCTGCGTGTATTTGTGAGGCAAGGGTTGCGCAATTACAACCACCCTTCTCCTGAATCGGTACTGTTTGAGTCCAGTGGGAGGGAGAATTTCAGAACGACTGGAAACAATGCCGACATAAGCACTCCCAGCTAGTCACCCATTTAGTACTGACCAGGTTAAGCGTTGGTTAACTTCGGCGACCCAGCGGGAACAATTATATCAACGTGATTATGCTCAGTCTATATTGAAACGATATTATTTTAATAAAACTTTAAAGCTATTCTCATAATTCGCCCCCTTTTCTGACAATAAAGTAATTTTGATCAATAAATATTCGAAATCGAAATTGTTTCGAAGATACTTAAGTGCCCAGTCAGACATGCAGACTAATAAACTTTGCCAAAAAAAAAAAATAAAATTAAAACATTTCAAATTTGAAAATCGATCAGTCCAAAAAAAATAATTAAAACATTTCAAATTTGAAAATCGATCAGTCCAAAAAAAAAAAAAATTAAAACATTTCAAATTTGAAAATCGATCAGTCCAAAAAAAAAACATCGATGCCGTCAATCATTTTCTTATCAATTAGAATATAAATTACCAATTATTGATATCAAATTTGTAAACTATCTGTTTTATCGTTTTCAGTTTTACATAACCTTTCAAAGTTTTATAACTTCTACGGACTTTTAAGAACTTATATCTTTCAGAAATCGATCAGTTACCAATGTTTGTAACTGTTTCAGCTATGTTTTTCATTTTAATAAAAGTATATTCAAGAAATCACTAAGTTATTTTTGTCGACTTGTAACCCGATTCAAAATTGATGAATCCTCTTGTTCAAGATATCGATTTATTAAATCTTGCAACCATATTCAAATTCCTTGATTTCCTTCTTTTTTTTTGCATTTCGTCATCGATTTCGTCAAAATCTTAATTGGTTAGCCTATTTATCAAGCTTTATTTTTAACGGCAATTATTTTTTCGCAAGCTCATGTGACTTTATACTACTAGTCAAAAGAAGAAACCAATTAGAATAAACAATTCAATAAAATGTCTAAATATCCTTGTCATCGCTCGGATAAGGAGGATGATTGAACGGAGGAGGCGATTGGATGATGTAATCAAAACCCGAATGAGCGTGGGTTAATTAATGAACTAAGTTGAAATGATTTGCGGCAAGTCGGACCGGATCAATCAGATTTTGAGATTGGTCCTTTCATCGTTATCAGCGACTTTGTCTGCCGGTTGCCTGACCACGCTTTCTTAAATGATCGTAGTTTGATCGTTAAAAATAGTATATTAATTAGATTAGTGGTTCCCAATCGCCGTGCTCTGCACATTCGAGTACCGCAGAATGATTACAGTTGTGCCACTAATATTTTCTTATAGATGGAAAAGAGCTTTCATATCGCTACAACCAGAGTCGTGTGTAATTAATAAATACTATCTCACACATAATTACTTATGTGATGTTGATGGGTGAATTTCAAATGGGAAAGAAAAATGGTGGGATCCTACTATCACTGCTGATGCAATTCTCTATTTATATAAAAGCCAGGTAGTCCAAGGATGGAGTATTGTTACTACATCTGAGCAGGAGCTGCTAGAAATGACTTATCCTGCCTTGATAGAGTTTAAATAAAACTTCGTAGCCTCATAGGTGATATCCTTTTCTCTTCCCTGCAACCTCTTTCTCATAGCAGAGATGTTGCGAGTTTGTCTTTGCTTTATCGTTATTTTCATGGCAAGTGCTCGACTGAGCTTCAAACTATGGTTCCCCCTACGCCAAACTTTCACAAGAAATACTCATCTAGCTGAAAACACTATCAATAATTCCCCCCCCCAATCTTTATCTGTGCCTAAACCTAGACGTAGATTCCATGAACAAGGCTTCTTTCTTAGAACTGCACGCCTGTGGAACTGTCTTGTGTTTTTCTGCTTTTCAGCTGACTACAATGTGGTTGTCTTCAAGTCCAACGCAAACAAGTTCTTGATGAGCCGTTCAACTTAAGTTAACAAATTTACCGAACTTCCATTACTAACGATTTCTATATTGTCCAATTGACTACTGTACATTCTTTAACCCTTATTCTCCAGGGGCCTTTGGGTCTTGATAAGTGGTGACGCCTATGTAAAATAAATAAATAAATAAAATTGAAAATAAATCGTTTATTGAAATTGTTAGTGATGTGGAGCCAAGGTTAGGATCACGGAAAGTAAAAACAGAACATGGCTTTAGGTGTAAGAAGGATATATTAATTGAAAAGATTACAATGGTAGGATAAAGGGTAAGCGGGGCTTATTATCCAGTGGTATCCAATATTGACAGTCGTATGCGCTGTACACTACCAATACTCGTGCTGATTCTACGGTATTACAATACTGCCCCTTGAGTATTTTATCTTTCATCAAAATAAAGTCTTGGAAATTTCCATGATGCAATTATGTTTCAGTCTCACAACAGTTAAATATTTTTAATTGCTATTTCAAGCCAAACAATGCACAGTACCACTTGGATACAAGCGGCTACTATTCGGGCCAAAATTTCCAGGGATAGCATGTAGAGAGTTCAGTAGCAACACTTCTTTTCATATTGCACTTCAACTTCAGCATGTCAGTACAGTCGTGGAAGCAGGGAGCCGAGAAGGAATTCCAAACTTTAGCAGTTCGAGGGAAGAAACTGAGTAGAAGGTTTTCCGGCGTCTATGGATCTCTACAGTGTAGGGGTGGGATTTTTCTGCTTGTGGGATTAGTCGGGGATATTTAGCTCGAGGGTGTGTAAGGGTTAAGAGTTCGTCGGAGCATATTCATTAAAATACTTGTAAAATAGGCGCAAGGGTTCAACATTGCGTGAATGGGGGAGAGATTGGAGTTTAGTTGACAGTGCGGGACCTATTATCCTGGCTACTCTTTTTTTTAAAATCCTGTCTAAGACTAAGAGCCTACTAACATGTGTGCAGCATAAATGCGGAAATTTGAAATTTTGACTTTTCCATAATAATAAACGTTATTTTGCGTTGTTAAATATTGGGTGGTAGATGTGCCGGAAATACTTTAAGAATTCGCTAGTGTGCCACCATGTAAACAGATAGGGAGCTCATTGAATTAGAGTAATGTTATTTGAGATAAGTGCATTCTTCGCTATGAAAGGAAGCTTTACTCCATCGACTGGTCTCCGACGAGGAACTTTATTGATGGTCACATTTAATGCTGCCAAAATTAAGCTTGTTTCCTTCAATAAGAAACCTCTACCAACAATAGCAATGGCCAAGAACACATAACCTGAAAGTACTTCTTTTAAACACCTCGGCCTAACGTTTACAGAGAACATGAATTGGAATACATATATTGAGAGCATTGCCAAGGCTGTTGCAAGGAAGGTGGGCTCTCCATACCGGGCTAGAAAATTACTTACGCCTGAAAGTATCCTGTACCTCTATAAGTCCACCATTCGTCCATGTATGGAGTACTGTTGTTACATTTAGGCCGGTGCATCTGCTGCTTGTCTCTCACTCCTGGACAGGGTTCAAAAGAGAGTATCTAACCTGATAGGTCCTGAACTGACATCTAGGCTTCAGCCTCTGCCCCATCAACGAAATGTTGCATCCCTCTGCCTATTCTACAAATACTTTAATGATGAATGTTCTGACGAACTACAAGCACTTGTACCTCCTCGACGTGACTACCCCCGACAAACCCGACTAGTAACTAAGTACCAACCCTTTACAGTAGAAATCCCTAGGTGTAAGAAAGCCTTTTACTCCAATAGTTTCTTCCCCAGAACTGCAAGTCTTTGGAATTCCCTTCCGGGATTCTGCTTTTCCAGCTGTACTGATATGCAGAAGTTCAAGTGTAATGTGCACAGACATCTTGCTACTCATCTCTTTTCATAATGCCTCTGCAAATTATGTCCGCGATAGTAGCCCCCTACTTCAAAGTGGCACTGTGCCTTGTTTGGGGTGAAAACTGACTTGTTAAAAAGTAGCAGTTTTGTCACTTATACCATTAAGTTAAAAATAGTTTTCGCCTCGATGAGCTATGATTAGGTCAGAAATAGCAGTTTTGTTTGTCTGTCAGTGTGTTTAGCATTGTCACGCTTACTTTTAAGATATTTTTGTCATATTCAATAGAAGAAATTATGTTAAATCTTGTTTTGTTTTAACGTTTTTTTAGACAGAATTTGTGTCAGTCTCACGCTTTGGTTTGAAATAGCATTTTTATTTGTCTACCATGTTTACGTTTTAAATCGTGTTTGTGTCGCTCAGTCGAACTTAAGTTTTAAATAAAATTTTCGTTTATCTATAAAACTTAAGTTTTAAATAAAATTTTCGTTTATCTGTAAAACTTAAGTTTTAAATAAAATTTTCGTTTATCTTTTAACCTTAATTTTTGAATAAAATTTTTGTTTATCTATAAAACTTAAGTTTTAAATAAAATTTACGTTTATCTATAAAACTTAATTTTTGAATAAAATTTTCGTTTATCTATAAAACTTAATTTTTAAATAAAATTTTCGTTTATCTATAAAACTTAATTTTTGAATAAAATTTTCGTTTATCTATAAAACTTAAGTTTTAAATTAAATTTTCGGTTATCTACAAAACTTAAGTTTTAAATAAAATTTTCGTTGGTCTATAAAGCTTAAGTTTTAAATAAAATTTTCGTTTATCTATAAAACTTAAGTTTTAAATAACAATTTCGTTTATCTATGAAACCTATATTTTAAAAAGCTTTGGTTTCGGTTAGCCACGCTTTGGTTTGAAATAGCGCTTTCTTTTGTATATCACGCGTACATTTGGATTATAATTTGTGTGGATATCTCAGGCTTTGGTTTAAAATAGCATGTTCGTTTGTTTATTACATTTAAGTTGACAATATAGTCTGTGTCGATCACTTTTTTGTACAAAGGAGTCACCACTTATCAAGGTGCGGTGGCCTAGTGAGGATAAGAGTTAATGGGTGTACGGTAGTCAATGGGACAATAGACTGAAGAAAATTATTTCTAGTGGTTTAATGTAGACGAGTGTTTTTCGTGAAATTTTGGCAAAGGGCAACCACAGATATGGGCGCAGTATCACAATTTCAGTTTTAAATAATGTATATCACGCTTGGGTTCAAATAGCAATTTCATTCCATATCACGCTCAAGGTTTAAATAGCGTCTGTGTCTAGCTGTCAAAATTTAATTTTAAATAAAATTTTCGTTCATGAATAGCTCTTAAGTTTTAAATAGCACTTATGTCGGTCGGTTACGGTTAATTTTTAAATAGATTTTTTCGTTTATTTATGAAAATCATGCATTAAGTAGCTTTTGTGTCGATTGGGCATGTTTGTATTGTAAATATTTTTTTGTTTTCCTACCAACTTAAATTCTTAATTGGTTGCTGTGTCTATCTGCCAGGTTATGGGTTAAAAAAGGGTTATGTGGATGAGATTCAAGTGTAACATCTGATCAGAAGCATCACTCACGTTATTTTATCCTTAGCCAATAGAGAGAAAACCCTTATATACTCTCTGCTTTATCGTTATTTTCATGGAAAGTGTTCGACTGAGCTTCAATCTATGGTCCCCCCTCGCCAAACTTTCACAAGAAACACTAGACTAGCTGAAAACATTATCAATAATTTTCCCCACTTTTTATCTGTGCCTAAACCTAAACATAGATTCCATGATCAAAGCTTCTTTCTTAGAACTGCACGCCTGTGGAAATTGTCTTCCGTTTTCCTGCTTTCCAGCTTTCTATAATATGGTTGTCTTCAATTCCAACGTGAACAAGTTTCTGATGAGCCGTTCCACTTAAGTTAACAAATTTACCGAACTTCCATTACTATCGATTACTATATTGTCCTTTTGACTACTCTACACTCTTTAACCCTTATCCTTGAGTGGCCTATCGGCCTTGATAAGTGGTGACGCCTATGTAAAAAAAAAAAGCATTTTTTTTTTCATACGACTAGAGTACCCCATGTAGGAGAACTAGATTTTTTCCACGTTAACAACGACCTTGTGTCACATTTTGTTCTTGCGGGGAAGCAAATAAATAGCAGTAGAATTTCGTTTGTGTATATCGTTTAAGAATTAAATAGAATTTTTATTTGTCTTAAACGCTTAATTCTTAAATAGCATTTGCGTTGATCTCTCACGCTGGAGCAGAAATAGCATTTTTATTTGTGTATGACGCTTAAGTTTAAAACTGCATTTTTATCAATCTTATTTTTACAAAGGAGTCAGCACTTAGCAAGGATCGGAGGCCACTCGAGGATAAGAATTTATCATTGTACGGTAGTCATAGGCGTGAAGCTCTAAGAAAGAGACATTGTTCATAGAATCTACGTTTAGGTTGAGGCAGAGATAAGGAGTGGGAGAAATTATTGATAGTGGCCTTAGTTAGACAAGTATTTTTCGGGAACGTTTGGCATAGGGGAATATAGATTGAAGCTTAGGAGAGCACCTGTCATGAAAATAACGATAAAGCAGGGATAGGATCGCAGTGTCCTTTCTGTAGGAAGGAGGTTGCACAGAATGTAAAAGGGCACCTCCTACTAGGTTACGAACTCTGTTTTGAACTCGGTAAAGGCAGCACAAGGTGCATCTAGCAGCTTCTACCCAGATGTGGCAACAGTACTTCATCCTACGAAATTCTTGGCTCTTATGCAGGTTGAGAATTGCATCGGTAGTGAGATATCTGCTAGAGCGGTTTAATTTTGATATAACATTTTTGTCTATAGCGCTTAAGCTTTAAATAACATTTGTGTTGGTTAGTCACTTTAAGTAGGAAGAGTATTTCTGTCATTCTGTCACACTTTATTCATAAATATTATTTACATTCATCTGTCAGACTAACATTTTAAATCGTGTTTTCATCTTTAAACGCGTTGTTTAAACGGATACATCTAAAAGAAATACGTTCTTTTATCTTTTTTTCGTTTGATTTTAATTAAAGTTGTCAATTCAGCAAGTTTAAACCATGCAAAAATAATAGAAATAAAATTAATCCTGTCTATCTACCCTCCCTCTCTCTCACTCTCTTTCTCTTTCTCTCCTTCCTCCTCCTCCTACTCTTCTCTCTCTCTCGTTCTTTGAGTGTCTGTGTATTTTTCTATCCCTTTCCGTCTCGATCGCCCCCGCTCTTTCTCTATGTCAAGTACGGTTTTAAGTATTCGTGGAAGGATCAATTTAACCACTCATTTTGAAAATGCAGCAAAGCTCTCACCGCTAATGGGCATGGCTCACTAAGCAGGCTGGCTCACAAAACAGACAGACGAGCGTGTAGGCGCAGTTATATAATGTTTTAACCAACCAAAGTTGTTTCTCGGCGATTATTTAGTCGAACGACAGAAATCCTATGCAGTTATGTAAAGGTTTCGAATCTCAAGGTCGCTCTGGTTAGTCACACGAATGAATTGTAAAACGACGAAACAGCTGCACTAATTTTCTTTTAAAAATAGTTATAGTAAATAAACTGCACAGAAACGTACATAATGAGGCCGCAATCTAACAATTTAGCCTGATTACTCCTTTGAGAATCCAACATAAACTGTTTTATGAAATTCGTTCCACAAGTAAAACCTCCTATATATTTTATCCCAAAAAGTTGAAAGGCTACGAAAACGGGAGTGGTACAATAAAAAGGAACGACTTTCTGTGCCCCATAATTTATTTTACTTCATAGACACCACCATTCCCCACGCACTTTTGCCAGCAGTAAACGATAGATGTACATGGGCGTCCGGGGCGGGATTCGTCAAACGAATGTTATTCCAAAAATATAGAGTCCTATCTTTTTACTCCAAAAGTTAAAGAGCTACGAAAACGAGTGTAGGAACGTTAAAAAGAGCGACATTGTGTGGCTCAGATTCTATTTTACCACATAGTCAACACTATTTTTCAATGCAGTTTTACAAAGCATTCGATAACGCGTCTCTGATTCTGAAAGACGCCCACGACATGGGTTGATTTCTTATAGTCTCACACCTTCGATATCTGCAACAGAGAGATGAAAATTCCAGGTCTTAGAATACGTAAGTTGTATAATAACAATGCAATTTGCAATTCGTTTTGATCAGTTCTTGCAAAAATACGATTCGAAAGTGATTACTTTTGGTAAGCCTTTTGTATAAATGTTACTTGCTACAAATATAAATAGATGAATAATAGTTTTTAAGATAATATGCACTTCTTGCTTCTAAGTTCTTCTATTCAATAAAACACAGTAAACGTTAAGTATGACCCCAGGATACGGCATTAAAAACGAGTAACAAAATACAGTAGAGTGTATAATACACATGTCTATCATCAAATATCATTATAAATGACACCGTAAGGCGGGACAAATGCCGTAACCAGAGACCGCAGAAACGTAGTACTCCACACCCTAACGTAAAATAAAACCGTATCTCGGTGTACTACAGTATATATATATATGTATATATATATATATATATATATATATATATATATATATATATATATATATATATATACTGAGTCTTTTCGTAAATTACTACCTAGCTCTGTGTATGTATCGACCACTATATATATATATATATATATATATATATATATATATATATATATATATATATATATATATGGGAATTGTCCGTTGGGTGGGAAATGCCTAAGCCTAACCTCAGAAATAGTGATTAAATGCGAGATAAAAACCGACAATACTAGGAAGATATATCTTTGGCCCACAGATTGCATGTTTAAGGAAAGATATAGAAACCATATAGCATCCTTTAAAAAGACTATTAGAGAAGGTGTTAACGATAGCAGAGGGGAGGGTACAAGAATCAACATTAGTAATAAAAAGAAGAATACAACTGCATTAGGGGATTGGGTCAGGGAACTTAATAGAAACAATAAAGATTTTGAAGTAAAATGGTAAGAAGTGGATAGGGGGAGGGAGTGCAGCCCTGGGAAATCAAAAAGGTGCAATCTATGTTTATTGGAAGCCTTCCACATAGCGAATTCCAAAGAGGAAATTTTGAATAAAAGGCTAGATGTCATACAGGAATGTCATTACAAGAATAGGTTTCTGCTATCACGCCTTAAATGTAACTGAGGTATAACTTTTTATAATAATAAGGATAGTCGGATACAAGGTCAAATTTTTAATGTAGAATTAAATAGCTGGGGATGATGTCGTCTAAATGAAGGATCCAAATCTAATAAGCAAATACAGTTTCTATTATTCTAAACTGGATAATAAATATAGACAAAGTATGAAGCTCAACAAAGACTGGAAACATTGTTCTATAACGGCAAGCATTTTTTAGTATTTAGTTGTAGCAGTATTTGAGTGGTGAAATAAGTGGTACCCTTTCCAGATTAATAAAACAACTTAACAATAAACTAGCAATTATTAAAAAATTAAATTAGCAATTAGTGGATGGGAAATTAATTGATTTTGTTCTCTGACATCTAAAGCTTGTAGAATATTTGCTGATTCATTTACTCTTGTTCTAAATGTTTTTATCCAAGAATGTAAGGGTAGACATCTTTCTAATCGGAGTGAAGCACGCTTGTAGCTATTGTGTGGTTTTGGTGTCAGAATAATTATTAGATGATATATATTATTTTATTTAGGTATCAAAGAACACAATCCACGAATTGTAATTTTTGTTCTGAAGCCATGAGTAACCCAAGTAAAGTATAGATGAATAGCAAATGTAGGTTAAACCCATGGGCGAATAATCGGTTTTAAGATTAAAAATATACTTTAGATTCTTAATTTGTTAAATAAGCTATCGTAGCCTTTTCTGTATTTGTTTTAATAAATTAAATATGTATATATATATATATATATATATATATATATATATATATATATATGTATACAAGAGGCTTGGGTTTAGAATCCTGAGTTCGCATGTGTCTAACTGATGAGGCCAAATGAGGGCGAAACTCGAGTGTCGGGCTTCCGATGTCTTCACTGTCATTGCTATTGTGGGCTTCGACGTTGTTTGTCTGTGGAATTTATTATATAAAATCTTTCACATTCGGATATATATATATATATATATATATATATATATATATATATATATATATATGAGCAAACAGTTAACCAAATGTGTTAAAAAATACGTTGAAATGAATAAAAAACATTTAATATGAAAATGAAACACTAGATAAATGGATAGTCCTTAATCCGCGGAGTTTCGAAGAAATATTTCCTTCTCATCAGAGGGTAAGAATTAGCAAAATGCGGGATTGGATTTTGCATGCAGAAGTATTTGATGAAACAACAAGTAAGTCAAAGATCTTACTTGAAAACAAAAAAAAAGTGAAGCAGAGGGAATATGGTAAAGAAAAAGGTGATTACACACGAATGGATAGTCTGGTAGAAGATAAAAAATTCAGTGACGGTAAAATCCAAATGTAAAACTTCAAGAAAGTTAAAAGAATTTCCATTTGGATTTTAAACACTTTATCTATAAACACTTAAAGGCGGATAACTGTTTACATTATATAATGATGTTTTTGTAAATCAAATACTTAAAAAAAATAGTTTTTGATCTTTAATAGGGTAAAATATTGTATTAGTGTTTTTAGACGTTTATACATATATAGTAAGTTATAATATATATATATATATATATATATATATATATATATACATATCCAGCGTAGCTTAATCATCATATATGTTTTATAACTTGCTAACTAGCTCTACATACGTATTGAGCACTTTTGAAGTAAATACTTAAAGTTTACGCATAAATTTATACTTTCGTATATTAATTTTATTTGAGTAAATGAAGTAGTTATATATATATATATATATATATATATATATATATATATATAATATATATATATATATTATATTATATGATGTGGTTTGTAGGTTCAAACTACGCACGTAAATTACTTAATGTTTTTTTTTTTGTTCAATGGAAATAAATGTCTATAAAATTATTTTATAAAAGAAGCAGTGGATTCTCTAGAGTGCAATGCAGAATTGCATATATTTTTGACTAAGTACCTGCATGAAGGCATATGAAGGATTCTCCCGGGCGATTTCACGGATTTCGATGACAATAAAAATATAGGAGTGCGAAATATTCGGAAACTTCGTTTAAATCATTCAATCTCTGGCAACTTCGCGTTTCCCTGCTAATATATATATATATATATATATATATATATATATATATATATATATATATATATATATATATATATATATGTGTGTGTGTGTGTGTGTGTGTGTGCGTGTGTGTTTTTTTAAATACATAAATGTACAAATAAATGCACGTTGGTCTTTATTATAGTGATAATGCTTACCATTTACATTGCTATTTCGTATTTCATATCAGTCGTGATGTTAAAGCTTGTAGAAGAAACATAATCCCTGACGTTGGTCGTAGCGATAGATAAGTTCAATTTTTGTACACAAAATAAAAGCCTCAAGAGCGGTAAAGATAAACCTAAATGTCGGAGCGGATGTTCGGGTCTCTATAAACAAGATAAGAGCGATTATAGATTGGGCATTTGTTGCAAAGAACTTGTGCTGTTATCAGTGAGTGTCATTTTGAAAGCACTACAATGGCAGATGGTAGGACAACGGCCATCGAGTTAGGGGCGATGTGGCAACACTCAAACAAAAAACGCCATTTTGTTAGAGCAGCTAGGTGCGGTGGGGGGGGGCAACAAGAACAATTGATCATTAGCCAGCAAAGTATTAAGGCGTATAGGTTTTTTTTTCTGACTAATGAATCACCAAATATTCTTAAACCATTGGAGGATAAGAATTAATGAGATGAAGGTATTTTAAAATGAGAGATGTAAACTATTGCAAAACGATTAAGAATGGTTGATTGAATTGGCTAGTTCATGAATCTATCCTCGTTAAAGTGTTAAGATGGTTATACTATAATCTGCACAGTCTCGTGTAAATATGTCTTTTAGTGTGAGAGTGCTCTATGAAGAAAAGTTAGTACCCACACATACATCCATGTGTTTCTGTGGTATATCAAATACAGTCCTGGTCAAAATCATAAGACCAATTAAGAAAGTAAGCGTTTACGCATATTATCGAATTTTTAATCAAACAAATGTTGAAACCATTGCCAAAAGGGAAAATATGATGAAAAAAAAAATGAAATCTGCTTCATTCGAAACCTTAACCCTGATCTAATAATTATTTTTTTAAAAAACGTTGAATCTCTACGGTTCCAGGTGAGTGATGTCTGAAGATTGCGGTTTTAATCCTAACCCAAGCCGGCCAGACGGTTAGTTTGCCAAAACATAGTGACAACAACTATTGAAGGCGGTAATTACTGAGAATACAGTAAGGAGAGTCGATGTTCTTATCCCGTCAAGGTAACAACCATACGAAGACCAGGGGAATAGTTGGCCGAAATGTCGTGGAACAACAACTGGAAGATGAAGATAATAGTCCGCAATAAATAAATGAATACGTTAGTTTTATTTAATAAATATTTAAGAATTACCGCAATTAAGTTTAATGGGCCATACTTCGTGCATGTCAACCTAACCGAAATCTGCTAAATAGAACCGTTTATAGAGATAAGCAACGCGATGTTGAAACGGTGGAAAATTATTAAAACAGTAGAAAAAGCTGAGGTATACAATGATATTTGGCGTGCAATTTTTCGACCGAGATAAAGGAAATGTTTACAAACGAGTCTGCTATGGGTTAAGCGAGACTGTAAGCCAATAACTTTGAAAACTTTGTAATCTAAATGCAAAATATTACCTCGGTATCTCTATCCCTCTATTCGCGTTAATGTCTTCGATTCAGCTAATTTCGGAAATACACTAAAAAACTAAATAATATATCAATCACTC